>NW_027191430.1:1845933-1915263 GCF_041956435.1 Mycothermus thermophilus
CCGTACGTGTACCCCCCCACCCCCCCCCCCACCCACACACATACAAAAAGGCGCCCCAAGGACGCGGATTCGGTTCCTTGCGTTGGCACCGAGACTCCGCCCACTCCGCTTCTGGCCGTTCCTCGGACGAGCGGCTTGCCCGTTGGAGTTCTCGCCAACAATGGAGATACCTTTTAGGGGAAGAACGTTGCTTTGTTCGGTGCAGGCGAGGGTATCCCAAGAAAAGCCAATATAATCAAGTATGAATTAAACTCGTCTAGAACTCCAATATGGTTCAGAAGTGGCAATGGTTCTCCCTTTCGTCTAGAACACTAGATGCTGTGTGTATGAGGACCCCGCTGTTTCCTCCACGATGACCTATCTCAACGAGCCGGTCTGTGCGGAACAGTAGACAGGTGGTTTGGCGTCCCCGCTTCAAACCATCGGCCCTTTTCTACATGTCTAACGGCGCCGAAAGGGGCACGGGTGGCAAAGCGATAGACATAAGTAGATCCGGCAATGCAAGAAGACGCAGTGGTAATCAAAAGCTAGTATCGGGCATTTTTTGTCCTCGCTTGACATTTCTGTCTATGTCAATTTTGGTGTATGCACACGATGGATGTAGCATGGTGCGCGGACTAATGCTATGGCACTGTTGCCGTAGCATTTACTACACTCCTCCGGACTACATCGGCAAGTATTTACATCCAAGTCGGAATTCGGGATGACCAGGTGACTCCGGAGCAACCTGGAAGACCGAATGAGCCAGTCCCATCCCTTCTGACTTGTGAATTTGTCCGCGTTATGATAAAGTTAGGTAACTGTTGACTGCGAGTGTACACCGTCTCCGTCATCAACACCCACCTGACATCAGCAGATCTCATGGAATCATGGCTGTCCTTCGGCATTCCCTCACCCTGTTTTCGTGTTTGTTTCTGTGCTGGTGCTTGTGTGTGTGTGGACCATAGCAAACCAAGAAGGCTAGTCAATGGGTCCAACGGTCTTCCGGCGCATGCTGCTTGCTCATGGCATTCCTCCCGGCCGGGGCAAACCATTGGAGCGCTAACAATAGACTTGTCGGATGGGCCTGGCGAGCAGCGAGCGGCGATTTTCCAACACGTGTCGTAACGCTCCGACGTTACTTATCTCCTCCGTATCGTTTTGTCGGGATTGAGCACATGGCTTGTGGATCTTGGATGTTCTCCTTTTTACCCATGATGGGAAGCGGAAGCCCCAGGAGAAAGGAGACAAGGAAACACGGGATGAGAGATAGTCCGGGTTGGGGCATGGATGGCCTGTGTCTCGGATGATTTACCAGAAACCCAACGGCCAGAATGTGCGGAATGTGCGTCGAATCCACGTCCCGATGGAGCTGTGCAAGTCAGTGGCCAGCGGTAACCGTCGGGATCACGAATCGTGCAGTCTTATGTGACGAGCCGCGATCATCCTCGGGAAGAGCTGAGATCAATGCTGTCCACGGCCTGTTCTCAGCGAAATCATCATCATGCATGGACTGTATGTGTATGTCCGTATGTGTGTACATTGGCAGTTACGGAATCATCTTGCGCAGCTCCAACTATGTTGATACCTACCCAGTAGGCAAGCATACTAGGTATCACATTCATGAACCTCTTACTAGTTAACTAGCTCACGTGGGTGGTGGGAGTTTAACGAAAGCTTAACGCTGGCGGACAACTCTCTTGCAGAAGGGAAATGACCGATCGTCGACGGTATTCACCTGAGCCCCATCGTGTTGTGTTCACTCGCTTGGCAGATTGTTCCAACTTGTTGGGGCATGAGAGCAAAACTGACGAGACAACACGAATGCGGTGATGATCTGCGGCTCCGACAGTAGGTCCATGTCAACAGACAAAAGGTGGATCCATGGCGGTGGGATCCCTGGTCTGGCGTCGATCAAAACAACATCACAACACAAAGATACAGGGGTGAGAACAGCACAAGTGGGCAGCGGAGTGAGCGATCAGCCACGAGGCACCCCAGCCAAGCCCTGTTCAACGTTTGTTTTATTATTAATCAGCCGCCTCATCCCAGCCCGACGGAATCCCCCGTTGGACCTGGTTTTGGCCGATTCGCGACTCTGGTATGTTTCGGGTTAAGGTTGGTTCTGGGGCCCCCTGCTGCCGCCTTTGGGATCCTGATTCTTGGGACGCTAAGGTTAGCCCATGAGAACCCCAGACCTTCAACGACATCGTTCTCCAGGGGTGGCAATGAGCACAAAGTGAAGAGGGCGAAAAAAACGGAACAGTCAGGTAGCATTGGTTTCATATTTGATGATCCGCGTGCGAGCGAGTCATGTCCTGAATGCCATTGTCAAGATGGGTTTGCTGGGAATTGAGTTTGCCTCGTGTAAAGGGGGGAATTAAGCAAAACAAGGGTTTCAGATCAACCACGCTTGAGATTTGACGGCAAAACAAAGCCCGGGATTTTTGACATTATCTTGACACAGGAGGTTGCAGTGCAACTATGACAAGAGGGCTGACGGTGTCAGCTTTCTTCCTATACTCCGTAGAGGACTTTACACGAACCGTCATTTCACCATCAGCAGCCAGGAGGAGAGGGGACATGAGATGGGCGAGATGCATATCACCAGTTCCCCCGCTTTTCCCTCGTCAACCTCTTCCCAAGTTCGGCGCCGGTGGCCCAACCAGCAGCCAAGAAGAGCCAAAGTCCCTAAGATAGCTTTCCGGAACAGGTCAAGCGCAAACTGCCGGAGCGCGATCCGCTTCCACACACGGGCAGCGGAGAGTGTGCAGCCACCGCGAAACCGGGACTCTTCCAGTTCGTTGTCTTGACTTTGCTCTCTGGGGGATCTGCATTGGACCTGGGGTGACACAGACCCAAGAGGTTGTCATCAAGTCACATCCTCACATGAGGAGATTGAAGAGACGGGATGAGACAGAGTTCACTTGACTGTCATCACCTCCGGAGAACGCCGTAGATTATCATCCAGCCTCACGTAATTATCCCGTCGCCTCAGGCCATTCATAACTAAATAGGTATGGATACAGCAAATAATTACCCAACGAGCCGTGTCTGTGTAACTAGGCAGTCAGCGTTTGCCAGCCGTCGTGTTCCCTCTCATATTGCCCGGTGATTGTAAGATAGAAAACCACGAGATTGTAAATCCTGTACTCCGTATTCCCTGACAATCCGTGCGTCGCGAGGTCGGCGACCTCAAGCTTCCCGACGTTACATTGCTAAAAAGTTAAACATGAGAAAAAGAAAGCAGGCTTCCGCGGTGTGCCTCGTGGTGGCTGAACAAGGACCCTCGTTCGGGAGAAGGGCGATCAACAACAAAAATCATCGATCATTTCAACCCTCGGTCCAGCCCAGAACACGCCAGGTCGTGACGTTGTGGGTCGAGGCGTGTGGCTGACCGACGAGGCAAGGCTGGGCTGGCTGGGCGGGTGGTGAGGCTGTTGTTGGGTGGTTTGATATCCAGGTGGTCCAGGGGTTTCTTTCCAAAACGTCCATCCAAACGGTTGTCAAGGTTTGTCAGGTGCGTACGGGACGCCGTAATACCGTCATTTCCTTTCTCCCTGTTACATTCGCTACGTATGTGACATCGCCTCGTCGAACCAAACCAGGCCGCCAGCTAAACTTCCCTTACCCAGCGACGCCCCTTCTTGGCTTGCCTCGGCCCTCACACGAGCTAATACCACATGACGCCCTCTACACAGTAACCACTTGGTTAACTTCCATATTACTACCACCTAGGTTACCAAGAGTAAGAGGAGTGTATTAGCAAAGTTACATCCGCTCTCGTCTCGTCTGGGGCACGCGAACAGACTTGAACCGTCCCCCCAACCAAAGCACACAAGCGAGGCCTCAATGTCACCGTCGCAACGACTTCACTTGGCACACACACGCTTCCCGTTTGTTGCTGTTATTTCGGGGTGGTTGGACGTCACGCTGGCGCATGGGCAACGACATGGGGGTTTGGACAGGGCAGCAATAGCGGGTGAACAGCGAGCAGGCAAGCAAAACAGGACTGCGCTGCGGTGATTTTTTAAGTTCCAGGTTGGTATGTAACCCTGAACGTCAGGCATTGGAACGTTGGGTTGCGTACCTCGCGTAAAGCCAAGGAGTGTTGCTCGCAGCTCGCATATCCAAGAGCACGTTGATGAGAAGGGGGAGGGGACCTCGCTTTCGCGACGGGATCCAACGTCGACACATGGACTTTTGTGCTTGCTGCTTACGCATACGCATACAAGAGGCACATACTCCGTGCCTAGTCTTGGTGAGGACTCCTGTCCAGGTTCAGGTTGATGGCGTATTGAAGCACACATGTTGAGGAAATAGTACCTATGTATGTACATACATCCAGAGTATATTGAGGTGTTCAGCTCTGTCTCGTCTTTGTTTGCCGCGAGTCGTGGCTGGCGCAACGAGGTTCGGGTTGTGTAAGTACTCCGTATTGTATTCTGTTTCTTGCGTGTGAGACAAGCATGAAAAAGTGCGCCGTTTTTGAACCAGTCACATCTCCTCCCGCGGCCTGTGGAACAGAGCATGCATGCCGTTCAGCTCCCCGGCCCCAGCGCTCTGGGATGAGCGGACAGGACGGGAATTGTGCAATGGTCCCAGGGTCCCAGGGTCACAGGGTCCCAGGGTCAACTGCCTGCAGTGGATGGTTGTCCATCCCATTGGAGGGGATATATCAGGGTCAATGTAACGGAGTTGCAAATCACTTTTTCATGCTGTCAGGACGGTATGATACCTACGGTACATTCCGTATGGACAAATGGTCATCCGGATGCTTACCCAAGACGCTGGCTGCTGTCACGCTGTGACGCAAAGTTACGGTGATGTTACTCTCCCCACCCTCGGAGGTTTATGCGTGCCGTTACACAGACCCAGACCAACCAACAAGATCCTCAACGACACAGCACGACACGACATGACACAGCAGCGAGAAACAACAAGTGAAAGGGAGTGTGGTTTAGTGTTTTACTTGTGTGAAGTTGCTTTTCTTTCCCTTCTCAGCTCTTCTCCACCTTCTCCACATCCCGCGTGGCAGGCAGGCAAGCCCTAAGTTAGCCTTCTCTCGCTTTCGTTCCGTCTCAACAATCTAGATGTATTGTTTCTTATTGCATTGCGCGCGGCCTGTCAGTTCTGTGTCAGCCTCTCTCATCAGTTCCACAGAGACGGACGGACGGGGCGAGTCCCACAATATTGCCATATCGAGAGAGAGTCATGGAAGCTAAAGTTAGCGTCAGGGCAACTGGGGAAAGGAAGGGGTGTGAACGTTGCAGCTGCGTTGTTGTTTTGGTGTTGCGTTGGATGAAGAAGCCTAACAAGTAAACCCCCTTTTTTCGATGGTGGAGACAACAAGACCGTTTGCCGAGGCGTGGCGTGCTTGTTCGGCTGTCTGTGTGTTTGTCCCTGACGGGTAGAGATCGCGACTCAGGGACAGTGGAGTCTGGAGCTAGTGACTGATTAAGCGCAGTGTTGTTTGGAGATTGTGTTTGGGCATTGGAGATCGCTTATCATGAACATCTTGGTGAGTTGGTAGCAGAGATGTTTGCGAGAGGAATGGAACAGCAAGGTTGTTAATCACCTTCGCGAAACCAACCATGCAACTTTGGGAGTTTGTTGACGCATTCACATGAAGCTTGGGGCAGTGTGTACGTACATACTTGGTAATTCAGCGAGTTTCGCTGGTGTAGATTATTCTGGGCGTTTTTCCTATTACTACTATACATGATGTGTTTTTGTTCATGATCCTCGTCAAGTCCTCCCCTGAATCCTTTGCGCCCAGAGACACCCAGAGTAGATATGGTGACATACAAAGGAGACAGGAAAGAACATATTCTAATGTGTACATGTGATATAAAAACGACAAATGGCATGATAAGGAAAATAAGCGGGTATCCTAAAAACCTGATAAAGGAAATAAACAAAGGAAACACTAAACCGCCAAACGCCCCATAAGATGCCGTCCTCATCTCCTTGTTCCTGGGAGAGGATGTTGTTTCTCCATGAATTGTTCGCAGCCGACCCAAACGCCGAAGGATGCCTTTTATGTAATGCTTTTTTTTGTTTTCGATTTCAGTTGAGCAGGAAAGAAAGCGACGTCTTGGTCGTCTTCTTCTCGTTGCTCTCGTCATCCCTCGGGCTTGGGGCCGAGTACTGGTAGGAGTGGTAGCCCGAGCTGGGCCGACGGGAGCGCGCCGTAGGGTAAGGCTCCCAGCGGGAGGATGAGCCGCGGCCGACGGGAGTCGTAGGCGCGGTGCTGATGTAGCGGCTCTGGGGCGAGTAGGCGCCAGGAGTCGACATGACTTCCGAAGACCGGCGAATGGGACCGGGTCCGTAGCTGCTGCCGGGATAGGTAGGCGTCGGCGGTGGGAGGAGGCAGCTCCCAGCCGGAGGAGTCGGGGGAGGAGCCGAGTAGAGAAGTGGTGGGAGAGGAAGGGTAACCGGCGAGCAGGAGGCTGAGGCAGGCCGAGACATGCTCCATGTCGAGCCGTTGTCCGAGATGAGCGAAGGAGGCCGGTCAGATTCGTACGAGGACCGCGAGCGGGCGGCGGCGGCCTCGAAGGTAGAGTCGTCATGACGGTAGGGCAAGTCGAGAGGAACTGGAGGGAGAATGCCACGGCGTTCCGGGAGCGGGAGAGCAGGCGAGGTGTTCACCGGATAGGTCTGGGGCTGCTGAGGCTGCTGGGGTTGTTGAGGTTGAGGCTGCTGACGCGACTGTTGTTGCTGTTGTTGCCTCTGACGATCCTGGTTGGCCTCTTGCCTCTTGGAGGTTTCCTTGCGCTTTGCCCCGTTCCACCAGTTCTTGATCTGGTTGTCACTGCGGTTGGTGCCCAAGTTCCTGGCGATTTGAGCCCACCGTTGCCCGTACTCGGCGACCATCCTCATGATCTGCCGGCCCTCCTCCTCGGAGATGGGAGTGCGGTTGAGGCCAGGCTTGAGATGTTGTGTGTACCTCTCACGGCATTGTTTCGCTGAGCGAATGCCCATGCCCCCTGCGATGCGAGTCCAGTTCGAGCCGTAGGCGGCGTGAAGCTCCAGAAGGAGCATGTCCTCCTTCCCCTCCCAGTTCCTCTTGTTCAGAGCCGGTTCTGCCAACATGGTTGTGGTTGTGTGTGTGATAGTTGGTGAAGGTGAGTGAGTCGGCAGTAGGTCGGAAGGATGGTATGATAGAGAGGTGGTGTTGGAAGACTTGATAGATAGGACAACACTGTGACCTGTGACGACGATGTAGAAGAGAACAGAGGGGAGCAGGATGGGGAGAGGTCGGTTCTTTATGAAGTCGGATGGAGATCGAGTTGGATCGATGCACGCAGAGACGTTGGTTACCGAGAGGATGGATGCGCGGGGGGATGGGGGCGTGAGCGCTGTCATATAACGAAGTCCTGGGCCCGTTGCGCGCCAAACAATGGCACAGGCGCGTGTGGGACTCGATAGTGAGCCTGGTGCAGCCGCCTCATGGAGGTCGAAGATCGGCTGCCGGGGGTCAACGCCCCTGTCGAGGGGTGGGCAACAGCCGGCCCTGGGGGGGTAGGGATAACGACCCCCCCCCCCCCCCCCCCAACTGCCCTCGAGGGTGGGCCAGCTCCTCATCCAAGGGTCCCCCGTTTCTCATCAGCACCGCCAAGCAGTGTCTCATTGTTGGCCGGCGAGGTGTATTCTTTCCAGCGAGCTGTCAGCTCCGTTACACTGTGTATCAAACCGTAAGATCAATACGGAGCCCGTCCGATGGCGCATCTGCCTCGTGGCAGATGGAGGGATGCGGCTTGAGCCGTCTGTTCATCACGGCTCTGCTACACCGTTCTGCTAGTACCCAATACGGAGTATCGATAATCCGTTGCCCGGTCCTTCATACCTAGGTATGTGAGTACCTCAGTATCCTCCGGCAACGCCGTCCAACGGTTCCCTTTCCTCGATAACTGGAGAGTTGTCATTCTCGTGTGACCTGCTCGCCTCTGCCGTCGGACATTAGCCAGTCCGCTATGAGTTTTTTTCGGGATGACGGTCGCGGCGAACATCATCAAACCAGGGGCAACCCGCAAGTTGAGCAGTTCATCTGGTGAGGATCCCGACCCGGGGCGCGATCAGCTTGCTCGCTTGTTGCAGATAGGAGGAGACGTCGTGCGCAGTCCGCCGCCTCCCGCCCTGTCATGACTCGTGGATCACGGAGAGCATGAACTCTCCGACAAGATGGAGCGGGGAACGGACAGGGAGCACGCAGCTGTATGGCCAACCTAGGAAATGAGGCGAGAATGTACGGATGGAGCAAACACCACCAGGTTGGAGCATCACGGCGTGGGCAAACTGCTCGCGTGGTGGCAGGCCACAACTGCAAAGGCAACGATGCCGTCCCGAAAAAGCACCACGTAGTGTCGCAAGTAGCCAATATGGTTGCGGCAGCTCCCTTACTAGGAGCCATGGTGCTGGTACCAATCCCGTTCCTTTGGGAAATGGTGTCGAAACCCTTTGGTCGGCACTTGCAGTAAAAAAGGCAGCGCCGATGGCACGCTGCCCGCGTTTTTAGGTGACATGGCGAGAGAGGGGATGTAGGCGAGCTCAAGTTTGGGACGGCATGGACAGACGGCACGCAGGGCGTCCTCGCTTCTGTACGGCACTTTCAAGCAAGTCGAGTCCAGACGCGAGAAAAAAAAACAAGCCGCAGGCCGATCTCGAGATCCATGTTCTTAGCAGAGCCGTGATATAGCCCAAGCTCTCTCCAGGACCCACGCAGCGCACACGTCGACAGCGACACACAAGATGCGCACGAGACGGTCAGCAACGGTAGAGACACGGCAAAAGCAAAAGCGAAAACATGCCGTCGGGTCGGCGCCAGCGATGTGTGCCCCGTGTCGCTCACATCTCAGCCCATCGCATCCGACATGCTGCTTTCTGCGCAAATATTGCCTGGCCTCAGCACACGGATTCTGGACCTTGGCAATTGGCAAGGCTGAACAGAGGGGATGGGTTGAGCAGAGAGTATTGTACTTAGTGTACTGGACCTATCCAGTTGTTGAGCAGTGTCGTTGGTATCCTTTGATGAAGCTGTTGGAGTACACGAGGAGTCGATGTGACAGAGGTAGGCACTAGGTCGCCAAATGTAATAAGTCTCAGCTAGTATCTGAGACTCTGTAATCAGTCGCGGAGCTCAGGCCTGCGACCCCCCTCCAAAGAAGACGGTGTTTCTGGAGGCGAGCGATGGGATTTGCCGTGTGGGAGAAGCATGGCTGGTCCTTCTTCTTGGGGTCCAGATCGCCAGCTCCGATGAGATTAGGGGTGGGTCCTCTCGCATTTTTCACTCTTTTTTCTTCAGCTGTGGCGGTCTCCGCCCCCCTCGCCCAGGGATTCCCCAGCAGGCATATCCCAGGACTCAGGACCCAGCGAGCCGGACCGTGCTGATCCTTGCGGGTGGCTTCAGAGCGACCCGTCCACTTGGGTTCGCGGCCGGGTAAAAGTGCAGCTCCCGGGGTGCATTGACCTGTAACGGCGCTTAGCTTCCCAGAACCGGCGGTGCCCTGTGCACCCAATCCCCTGCATCCCGCTCCACCCTGTGCTTCCGGCGTTTCCCCCGGGCCCCCTCATGACTTTGGGATCCTTTTTGGTTGGTTGCGTTGGCCTCTTCTCCTCTCTTGCCCCTCCCCCTTTCCAGTTGCAGACCATCGACATCCTAAGGGCGCGCTGGCGCAAGCGATGTCACGCTCTCGTTCAACCCTCCTGGCCGGCACCCTGGGCAGCCTGGATGAACAAGATTCGAGCTTGGTTTTGGACATAGCTACCAAGTATGTGGGTTGTCCTCCGAGTGTTTCAAGGTTTGGTTGCTGCGAACACGAGCTGCTGGGCGGCACGTGGGAGAGAGATGTAAAAAAGGTTATTAATTGTTTTGGATTGATTAAGTTCTGGGGTGTGTAATGGTGCCCTCCGCGGGAATATCATGTAACGGTTGCCGAGCAGGGCATCCGGCGCCCAGAGGGCGGGAAGTCGAGTTGGCAAAGTTTGGGAATAGAAACCAGGAAATTGGGCTAGATATTGAGCTAGAAATTGGGTCAACACCACCTCGTAACCGGGAACTTCTCTCCTGTGCGGAGCATTCCGTAGGGACTTACATGCCCAATCCATGAATATGTAGGAAACATGCTCAACACCTCAGGTTTGTTTAGTTTTGAACGGAGCATTTCCCGTCACTTGACCCTTTCTTCAGTTGATATGTATGTGCCTATCTTGTTTTCTCCGGTGGAAAGTGCAGAGGGTGTAAGAAACGAAACGGGGAGGAAACGGGGCAAGTGCGTTTCCTCTTGTCTTTAACCGCCCTTGCCGTGTTGCGTTAGGTACATACTTTGTAGTGCGCACGGCAACCTCCAGTGGGAACCGGCAGCAGGCGCAGCTGACGAGCAGCAGAGCACGCCACCTGCATCTGCAGATTCTGATGGCCGGAGCCGGGAGGAGATGGACAGAAGTTCCAGTTCCAGGTGTCGCTTCACTTTCACTTGTCTCCTCTCATACATATCTCACACTTGGTTGTTACCCGTCTTAACCTCGTTTGGAGTCTGTAGGCTGTGCAAACGCCAAAATACAGTCCTGCTAAACAACTTCATACTACGAAGTATATATGTACATACTAGTTACCCTCCCGATGGTCAAGCAGTCAGTTCATCCCATCTCATCCCTCCCATCCCCATCCGTCCCCGTTTCCTCCAGGGGGCCCAGCGATGCCAAAGGATGCCAGATCGCGGCACGCACCGTCCACAAAAAGTCCCCGTCATATCATCAGCATCAAGGCCTTGGTCCAAGGACACCCACACGGCTCCGTGCCGTGCAGCTTGCCTGCATGATCGTCCCGCTCATCCAACCCTTCCTATTCGCCAACCATACCGTCGTCACCCGCGTCCTGCTCCCGTCCGTTGAGCCGTGTGCCCCCTCAAGCTGGACCCCCTCGCTCTCGCTCATCGCACATGCTCAAGGCAAAGAGGCCATTGAACAACAAACCTGTCGAGCTGCACAGCGAATCGTCAGACCACACGTCTCCACGCTCGGTTCACGCACGACACGACGCTGATCGTCTGCTCGTCAGACGGCTCCCGAACCGAGGGATGTAACGACACGAGGCCGTCTTCTGGGCCGTGGCATCTCAGCAGTGCTCCGTATCCATTGTCTTCCGTACCCTCGCTATCCCTGGGCAAGAAGGCATGCTGTTGCTGCTGCTATCCGTTCCCTCTTTTGCTAGTTGCAAGATTGGAAACCATTGGTAACATATTCGCCCGCTGCTGGTGGTGTCGTGACTTGGGACTTCCGTGGGGCCTTCATAGTTCGCGGACGCCCGGCGACGCGGTCGGCTGCTTGCAGGGCAAAGGCGAGGCTTGAGTGCCATGAGGAAACAAGCTCGTCATACCGTTAACGTTGGCTTAGCGTGCTGGCAATTCCGGCGGTTCGGGCACCATATGTGGCCAAACCCCGACTCGGCGACCTGGGAGTCCCAAAGGGGCAGCGATCCGCCCGTTAGCCTTGACGCAAAAACCGTTGTCACAAACAGCGTTGGGACTGGGAGCTTCAATGATGTGCCGCGGATCTCCAAGTGGCGTGCCCCATCCGCTGCCCGGGGTCAGTTAGACTAACTCATCCAATACAATACAGTACATACATACATACATACATACACGCGAGCAGTTAGGTACGTACACAGTACCCGAGCTGTTAACCATTCCTGGACATTTCTAGCGAATCTGCTCAGCTGGGCCTGAACACCGTCCATCCCCCTCAAAATGCCCCATCCCTCACCTTGTGCCTGGTCCCGTGATTGGACAGGCGGCTCTTCGCCGTCACCGTCATGTTACCTTGGGCCTGTAATTGTACTGTACGCTACCTAACAGGCCTGAAGAAGGCCTGTGGTCTCTAGGCACTTGCCGCACAAGATACCCCCGCCATGACTTAGCTTACCAGACATGTTGGATCAGGTACCTGACTTAGTGGTAAGGTGTGCGCAGGCTCCGTACATACTTACAATACTTACCTACCGTAAGTATGACCTCATGTACGGTACAGTACATTGATCCTCAGCCCATCTCAGCCCCGAACTCTCCCCACGGCTGCCTCCGTCATTTTCTGCGAGCAAGCAGGTAACGAAAGGCGACACGCGATGTGACCTTCTAGTCCTTGCTCAAGTGGACAGGCTTGGGATAGGATGTTGCGGGCGCAACATTGTGTTGGATGGTATTGAGGTACGACATAGGTAGCGTCCTGGTGTGCCAGAATCCTACCCAGACCCGCCTGTATGCAATAACACACGCATATTATCGATAGCGAGGCCCCAAAATAGAAGAATCCAATTCCATCATGATCTCATCTTGTCCATGTTTTTTATGCTTTACAACAGCTGTTCCAGGTGGGTCGGCATGAATCTTGTCGATCACAACGTTGACGTTCACAGCACACAGGGAACGACGTTTCACAAACAAGAAACGCACAAGTGAGCGCAGTGCGACCGTCAATGTGGAGAGAACGATGTTAGCGTCGACGCTAGCTCGTCAACCGCCTCTGCTGCGTCCAGCGACAAAGTCTTTTCGCCATGATGATTCCCCACTTGAAGAAGCCACCGACGCACCAACAACTCGGACGAGCAAGCCGTGCTGCAAGCCTTCAGCTGTCCAGACAACACGATTGGACTGTCCTCCCAGCGTTTGACCCCTGTCCAGCTCAAACTCGCAGAGCCGCCTGCGGGATGTGGGCTGCTGCGAGCAAGTCACCGATCCCTCCGAATCCGGACAGACCTGGTCGCAAAAGCAGGTGAAGGGACGAAGGGACGCCTTCCACTTCCAGCCAGAGCCTCACTCCCGGCTTGCCCGCTCTGTGTGGTCAACACAATGGGTCCTTCAGGCAAAGGGGCCTGGGCCAGATCAGCCAGCAAGAGAAGCCCGGCATGCCGATCTCACTCTTCGTTGGTGGGAGCGCGCTCCGTTCGGCGCCGTTGAGACCCGAGACCGAGCATCTCTCACCGTCCTCATTGGCAAGGAACTTCTTTCACCTCCACTGAGTCCCCGGGTTGAGAGATCTGCGATCACGGGCGCAGCCGGTTCCGAGACAGATCAGAGATATCCGAACTAACGGTCAACAAATCTCTGGCCGAGTTACCAAGCTAGTTTGGACAGAGCGGAGGGAGGACTGCGAGGGGCTCCGATCTTGTATGTACGGTTATGTACATACAGACACTTTACCTTTGATGAGGACAGGGCTCGGAGCAAATAGTACCCAGTATTTAAGTACCAGTCCCCTGTTTTCCCCCTCACTGTGGACATTGTTTATTTGTCCCAGTTACCCCAATGGAACAGATATTACTTACAAGACGCTGGAGCCAGGGGGGAAAGCCACCACGGAAACCTCCGTCTCTGGCCCATCTCCTCAGCACAACTGCCGGTTCCCAATCTGGGCTGACATATTGCTCGGAGAGCTGTTTCTGACGTGGCTCCTGCAGTTCGGGGTGCAAGGACCTGTGTATTCACACCCGTCCCCCTGCTCTCCGGCCACCACCATGATCACTTCCACCAACGAGATGCCGCAGAGCCGTCGAGATTCGGCGATGCAGCCGTTACCCGGCATGGGGGGAGGAGTGAGTGGAGAGGGGGAGGGCCCGAAAGGTCCTTCCAAGCAACTGTCGCCAACGGGGAACAGCGATGGCTTGACCCGGTGTCGTCGTTGCCCCTCCTCCTCCTCCGCTGCAGCCCACCTTGGGATGTCATCCCCCCTTCTTTTTTCGCCCTACCAAGCCTTACTGGCGTCTTGGCTGTGCTCGCTTGCTTGCTTGACGCGGGAGTGAAGGCTTTTTACTCACCACCGATCACCTGCTCGACAGGAGTCGAGATCCTCATGGCGTGACATGCCGTGTTTCCCGGGCGCCAATCTTTGCCCCGGAGTGGACGTTTGGACGGTGAGACATGTGGTAAACGACGATGGTGCTTTTCGGCCTCCTCGCCATCACCAACTAGCGGTCGGACTTCCCGCGTGGCAAGGAGCTTTAATGGAGCTCATTAAAGTTCCGGAAGTTCTGAGCATCGTGGACCGTACGCACCGTTGGACCCGTACACTGTCCCCTCTCTCGTCCGTTGGACGAACTGAAGTGTAAGAACGGCATGCTTGCATAGATCATTGCCCATCGTATCTGGTATGGGTTGGTTTGCGGCACAGGAACCGGCAGGATCGCCTGGGATTGGAGAACGGTGGCGCGCGGGTGGAGGCTATGGAGCCTGGGCATGTGGAGGGATGAGCACATCCCATACCTACCTATGTATTGACAGAGGACTCCATATTCCACTATAGCTGCCTCAATGGATGGATGCTAGGCTTGTGAACCTCTGGGGGTCCTGTGTATTTCTGTAAAGTAGATTTTGGGGGACTTTGCCGTTCACATGGTAACCGGCTGTTTCTCATGTTGTGTCTCTCATCAAGGATGGAAGGTCGAGGCTGTAGCGCCATCAGTCCATCTCGACCGCCGGTGGCCGGTCAGCTCAGCTCACGCTCGCCGCGGTTCGTTACCGGCCGGCTGGATGGATGTGGAAGCGAAGGCGATGGTGTGCCATCTCTCGCCCCCGCCGCCGCCCCCGCCGCCGCAGTTTGGAGGGAGGAGTTCGTCCTACATATGTACAACCACCCCTCCTTTCTTCTCACCTTACTCCCCCTCGCCGGTTAGTCTGCCGGCTTAGCCGATGTTTGTCATCGCTACCAAGTTGAGAACGTTTCGGGGGAGAGGGCGGTTGCTTTTGAGTACTTAGTAAGATGGAGTCCGGTTCTGTTGGTGAAGGGATTGTGGATGGAAAGTAAAGGGAGAGAAGGGAACGGTTGGAAAACAAATACGTACGTCCAAACCGTTCTACAAGCCGTTCATGGTCTCCGTCCAATTGGCTTCCTTGTGCTTCTTGGAGGCGCCAAGTAGAAAGTAGAAGTGAACCTTACAGTATCTCGACGGAGAGAGCGTGCTGGTTGGGCCTACGGAGGCAGCAGCGGCAAGGCAGGGCGTTACGCCGGTGTAGATCTGGTCGGTTGGTGACTTGCAGCCTCACGATGCGTTAGCTTACCTGGTGTAGGCAAGTACCTAGGTAAATCAGGTCTACTGTATGTTTGTATACCGCCGGCTCATCGCTTCACCCTGGCGCGTCCCGTCCGTTCCTTGACTGGAGGTTCCGCGCGTGGCTTGGTTGGCCGGCGTTGAGGCCAGTTCTTGATATCGAGGTCTGCGTTCGGTTTGTTTCGATCAAACCAGGATACTGTTTGGACAGCCTTAACTTATAAGTAGTCATGTTCGTTGGGTTACAAGCTGTGTTGAGCTGAGACCGGCTGGATCTGCGAGATATATGTGCTAATGGTGCAACTATATTAAACATGTATGAGGTTTTTATCACTTTCTATTTAAATCCAAATCTGTCGATATCATGACCAAAGGATTATTTTGAACAATTGCCGAAGTTGTATTCCCCAGCCTTACAACAAGGACGGTCGTCCAGCTTCTGCCATGTCCAATAAGCAGCTGCGCCCGAATCATTGGTAGCCTTGCCTCCTGGGTCTCTTTAACACTGATATTGTCATACAAAATACTCAACGGATAGAACCTTCAAGGTCATGAACAACGAATGACCTGCAGACAAACTACTGTGGACTCCGATAACACGACAAACAGTGAAGGAGACAGGGTACGTCCCGCGGGTCAAAAATCGAGTGGGCCATGGTAGCAGCGGGGGCCGCCTTTCAGGCCGAATCAGCCGCAGGTAAGGCGGCGGTAGGCGGTCGGGGACGGAGATCGACGACGCACTTACTAACTACGTACCGATTTAACTCGAGCCCGCATCAACCCATGAAAGGACCAGGAGGCTTGAGCAAGAGCTGACGGCTGGCCTTTGGGGGAGGCGGGCGAGTCCCTCCTGTTCATATCAACTGCTTGAAAGAAGCAAATATCTATCATCCGCATGGTGGCTACTCGAATACCGACCTGTGTCCATTTGAGAAGGGCGTTGGATATACTTTGTTAGGACAGCCCAAGCCTGGAGAGATTGGCAGAGGGTCCGGCCTTGATAAGTTGCTGAACACTTTGAAGGTCAACACGATCGACGTCCCGATCTCGGGGATGTCGGAGATGACAGCGCAACGGGGAACGGCGCAGTATTCCGCACAAACAGAACGATGAACTAACTCCTCCCTAGACATACCAATTGGGTTGGTATTGTTTTGTTTGTTGTTGAGATCTTGCTCGAACCCTGTTCTCGCCTCTGGGTTTTCGAGTTCTTGAGTAGATGAACAAGAAGACTGGGGAGCCCGGGCAGATCCAAGTCAACGAAGTAGCCTAGGTACGTAGGATGTACACATCTGGGCAGGATCACCGTGATTTTCTCCGATGCACTCAGTTGGCCGCCAGCCGATCTGTCATCCTCGGTCCCACGGAATTAAAGATGCCGAGCTGTTCATAAACGAGGGAGAGGCAAGAGAGCTGATATCGAGCATCTCTACGGTACATTTGGTGCAATGCCCGCGGTACTAACATGACCGCCCGTTGGCCTTTCAACCTGAACCGTATGTATGTACGTACATACAGCCCATCGCCCCATCTCCAAGACGCTGGGACAGGTGGGTTTGCCAACGTTGCTTTCCAGGAAACGGAGCACAACGGTTGCCCTCGTCCTCCCCTTCCAGCAGAACGGCCGTGTGTAAACTCCACACATCTATCTCTTGATCTTTCGTTCTCGGTTGCGTTTGTCCCAATCCACGCGTGGGTCTGTCCTGCATGTCTTACTTAGGCCCACACCCCCGACAGATACTTGGTGTCTTGTCTGCCAATGATGCTTATTAGTATGGACACAGAGGCCCCGTTTCGGGGATGCCGCTATCGCTTCCTGTTGCATATACGTTGACAACTTGGGACAAGCATATTGGCCTTCACTCATCATGATGGACAAGGGGGGGGGACACATCAGGGGCTTGATCGGATGTAACGTGAGAAGAAAGATGGTGGAGGTGGAATGGAATGAAAGAGGCGAGGTGGCAAGACGATGTCGACAGGAGACTTGAGGCAAGATGTCGGAGAAGGGAAAAGGAAGAGGTCAGGTTCTAGCCTTCACGTGGCGTCAGGGAAGGTATTGGCGGTTGTAGACTTCCAAACTCCATAGATCTTGACATGGCGTCGACATGGCGAAGCGAACGGTATGCGAAGAGCTCGAAACATGGCAACAGGGCAACAACGCACGGAGGCGCTGCCAAGAGTGGTAGTCGGCAGGATCAAGTTTTGCATACAAAATCTCGACCTGCACTAACAGCGGGTCTCTTTTGATGCTCCTTCCATCTCCCGGAGCGTTGATCGAGCCACTTCCAAGTCCTTCCCCCTTTTCGTTGTGGCAACTGGAACTGGGAAAGAACACCTTCAGCCCTTTGTGACAACAGATCGCAACCGCCGCATCTTCTGCATTGCGGGGGACAGTCGGTTGCATGTACGGTGAGGTGACCACTTCCTCGCTTGTCTCGGTTGCCCGTTGAACGCTGACTGCGGTGATGTTGAGGTGCAGGTGATAGCCGAGGGAACACCTATGAACGGGAAGCATTCTCACACCCCACCGGTTTCCAGGTTGCTGTTCTGGCAGCCCTATTGCCGTTTCATTGTTGCACATTTGCCACTCTCCTTTCCAATGGCACCGGCCATCGCACGTACCTTCCTGGGATACCTATGGAGACTGGATGTGAGAAGCCAGAGGGATCCCGAGTAGCGCCTTTCCTCCATCTTGTCTCATGAGAACCCCGACGGAAGACCTTCCGGCTGGACGACGACGACAACCACGTACCTTCCCCTTAATTACACAACATATCGGTTGCCCGTGTCCAGCCGGCGATGGTGGTGGTGCGGTTCCCCGGGTTGGCAACAGTCATGGTGGCGTCTCGCCTGATCAAACGCAGGGAAGGAAACCCGCTCATGATGTTTCCATATACCTATGCAGCACACCCACCACATCTTTTTCGAAGAGGCCATCTCCTTGGCTATCACTGAGCAGAGTTCTGGTGACAAAATGGGGTTGGGTGCCCTCTTTCCAGCTGGGCATGAGCTTTGAAGTTCCAGCCCCATCCCCCCTTTTCCATCCACAGCAACATGCTCGGGTCCAAACTTATGATACATCTCAACACCAGTGCCGCATGCATGAAGCAGGAAAACAGAAAAAAGCACAAGCAAACCCACCCTACCATACAAACCCATCCTCGCCGTTGCCTCTTTACATGTCATCGACAAACGAGCGAAGCGAGGTGGCCACCAGGCCCCATCAAGCTGGCACAAACTCTTCCCGTCCCCCTCCTGACGATGCTCTCCACATACAAATCAGGTGCAGTGCCCACCCACGCAAAACATGCCCACAATATCGTAGCAAGCTGTACCTAGTACATATGTGTACCTTCATGCCTAGGTTCCTAAGGCATCTGGTTGGTCCTCCGGGAAATTGCCACTTGACCACATCGCAGCTGAACCAGCTGAAGTGAACCTCCTCATCAGGCCAAGTGGTGTGCATAGACGAGGAAATCGACCGGCCTCAATGATGAAACCCCCCAAAATAGGCACCCAAGATACCCGGAACAACTTCAATAGTGGCCTATGTGGCCCTGGAATTACATCGTCGGTTGCTGAGACACCATCGTCGTGTTGATTATGGGCCAAGATCTGGGTCTGTTTTGCCACTTTTTCGAAAGAGAAGCTTGGTTTCTGATCACCGTGAAGGCGAGAAGGCACTCCATAGTGTACAGACAGGAAATCACAATTGTTTGGTTGCCTTACTCTACATAGTCTCAAAGACATGATCATGACCTAACTGTTTGAGATGAGCCCAACTCAACGCCGACTCCAGCCCCTTCTCAGTGTAGACTGGCAACACAACTCAATACAACGGGTAACCTTCGCCTTTGCCATTTCACACTCCACCAACATACCAATGCGGCGAGCTTAACCACTCTCCTTTACGCAGTTGCACCTCCCATCCCCTGTCCTGCAATGTTGTTTTGTCGTCCGCCAGCGCCTTTTATCCTCTCCCGCCCATCGAACAGTCTCAGCCGAAGCCGAACTCGTCACTGAGCCGCCGAACTGACTCGCTCGCGAGCGAGGGCGCATGTACAGCAGACCCGACTTGTCTTCGCTATTCTCCCCCCCAGGAGCACCCGTAAGTCCAGATAGGAACCGTTGAGCGTTCCCAGACGACTGTTGTATTTCCGGTGTTCTTCCCCCGTGCTGTGTTGGCGTTGAGCTACAGCCATCATCCTGGGAGTTGGGGAATGTTGGACACAGAGGGGACGTGACAGTCAAAACCTCCTCCCCTTTCTCGAACGAGTAGCACCGCCTGCGGGTCGATGGGGTCAGTCCCAAATTAGCATTTGAGAGTTCTTGGAACGAGCGGTGCTCTCGTTTGATCTTGAGTCGGGGCAACATCCGCTTCCCTTTGGCTTGTTGTTTGGGGCTTTCCACTTCCATCGGTTTGCCTCGGTTGTTGAGCTTATCCTTGATCTTCACGTCTTTGATTGGGGTGAATCCAGACGCCGGTTCTGTTCTCGACAAATTTGAAGCGCCCAACCCACTGCCTAACCGCGGGGTTGAGCAAGCAAGATGATGAGTTCCGTCGACTGGCTGGGCCTGTCCACTTGGACACATAGTATCCTCTGAGGTGGTACTCGTAGTCATTGCCAGCGTCGAACGAGACCTGTAATCAAACGGCTGCAGACTGCCGTAATCCAAGTCGGCAGCCTGTCGCGCTCGTACAAGCACCGGAGATGCTCTCACCCGCCCTTGTTGATGGTCTTGACGTCGGGCCTTTGCCTCTTCATATTCGCGCTCCTCCAGGATCCGGCTCACTAAAACGTCATTCGTCGAATCAAGAATTCGAGGGATGGCACCTGGACGAGTCAGTAGGAGTCTCACACACGAAAGGTCATGAGCACATACATAGTGTTTTATAACAGCTCGTGGACTCTGCGAGATCCATTGGCTCTGGAGACGACGAGGATTGCCAATCACGTTCGCGACTGTCCGTGGCTTGGATATTGTCAGTGAGCTGGAACGCAACATCAATGTCAACACAGAGATGACATACACTCTTCTGCCGATTTGTTGATGCGCCGCAGTCGAGCTTGGAACCGCTTGCTCCCGGCCCGGTCGACGAGACTGCCGTGTCGAGCGAGCGCAACGCGGGCGACACCATCCTTACTCTCCTTTGCAAGGGCGAGCTCCAGACGCTTTATCTCGGCCTTGTATGCCTCAGTCGTCTCCGCCCACTCCTCGCTCATGCTACGGAACTGCTCGAGCTCGCGCTCTCGTAGGTCTTTGAGCTCGGCGATCTTTTCGTCGGCCTCGCGAAGCTTCTTAGTGAGGCGATAGAAGCCTTCAATCAGGGACAAAACACATGAATCGTAGCTGCGTAATGTTAGGAGTCTGGATGGATCTTGGTTGGCTGGGGAGAACACGACGAGTCTCACCGAGTATCAAGCGGCTTCCCGATGGGCTTTGTTGCCATCACAGACCCCAGCATCTCAACAGTCTGCAACAACCTCGGATTATGCCAGGTCCCTTCAGTTCTGCGCGCGCTCCCCGCCCCCCGTCCGTAATCGGTGTGGTCCCCGGATGTCCCATCGGTCTCAGAACCATCTTCAAGCTCCAGCAACGGGAGCATAGACAATGGCGCCAGGTTGCGGATTCTAGTTTCTGTCAGCCACTCCAGGGTCGAGTCTCGGGAGCTGGCCGAGACTGATTCAGTGCCAAACAAGTCATGGGAAGGACTAGGTCCAGCACTGCCAGTGCTGGTGCTGCTGCCGCTGATCTTGGCACTCTTAAGACTGAGAAAGCTCGATACCGTACGGAGAGTGGCGCTAGCTGATTTCTGGTGCGAGCTGCGGGATGGAGATTCGGCGGGGTTTGTAGTGGAAGAGATCGGGGAGTTTGAAGTCGGGGTCCGGTGGTGGTGGAAGGTATGGCGGTGATGGAGATAGTGGAGGGGTTCGGGACGATAGTTGCTGAGAGACGGCGCAGTGGGTGAGGTAGGGGAGGGGCATTGCTCGTGGCCCTGTTTTGTGGCGGCAAGGTTGGTGTTGCTTGACCGAGAAAACGCGCGGAACCAGTTGCCGGGCGCGTTTGCGCCGGCGCCGGAGTTCTCGGCCATGTTCGAGAAAGAGATCTTGGTGATCGGAAAGTGTGGCAGCGAAAACAAGATCTTTCGGGACGGCGCGTGTTGGGAATGCGTTGTCGATCAAGTCTAAAAAGTCCGAGGTTGTACAAATGGTCGGGCATGGATTGAGTGAGTGGTCTGGAAATGAGGATCGAGAATGACAAAGGGAGAACTTGAAGTTGGAGAAATGTAGGCACCAAAGTACAGGAGTGGATTCTGGCAGTTGGGAGGAAGGAGGACGACAGGAAAGAGCGAAAACGGGCATCAGCAACTGGCCGATGGAGGGTAGAATGAAAGGTGGAAGGGAAGGAGAATGACCAATAGGGAAACAAGTAAACAAAGGAATGGGACGAAATTGAGGTTGGGAAGACGGCCTTGTCTTTCTGCATCTCAGTGAAACATGATTCTTCTGATCAAGAGAGTTGAGCCTATGGCCGGTCGCACGAGGCTATCATGGCCCTCATTGTTCTTTTTCATCAGGGAGCCCAGGGACAGGAACTCACAGACTTTGAGGGACACAACGCAGAGCCTCCATCCAAGCTTTGGTGTTCCATTGCAAAAAGACTTCCGCTCTGTTTGCCGCCAGTAGCCAGTAAGCAACCAGCCCGAAATGTTTGCTATCTGTCCTCCCTCGGATCTTTCGTCTTCGCGACTGCCCCCATCCCTTATCCATCCCATTAGGAAAACAAATCCTCTGCCTTCTGCCTCCTTCTTCCACGCCCTTCAAGCTTCTCGGCAAACAACTCCTTGCCGGCGTTGCTGCCAAACTTTTCTGGGAATAACTCCCGAACAGTAGTTCCTGTGCCCTTGATGGCGATGCCTTGGTCGGCCCCGCGTCGGTTTGCCATGCCGCGTATACTGATACCGCCCGCGTTGGACGGGTCCGTGATTCTATCTGCAAGACTCGCTGATGCGCGGTCGTGTGTGTGTTAGTAGTGAAGCGCAGAACAGAAAACAGATTGCGTTGCTCGGAAGACGGATGATAATGATGTTGATGACAACGAAGCGTGGTTGGGAGGATCTCTGCGAAGCCGGCACACTCGCGCTGGCATTGCTTCCGAGGACGAGTTGCAACATACCGCTTGTCGAGACCTTGGTGACTTCAATTTGGTCCATGACCGCCTTCCCGCCAGACGTGGTCGCGCTGACCTTCTCGGGGAAGAGTTCCTTCTTGGCTTTTCCATTACTGTTAACTTTCTCTGGGAACAGCTCCTTAGTCGCGTTGTCCCTAGAGAGACGCTCCTTGATGGAGCGCCCCTTCTCCCGATTGCGCATGGCGTTCGCGATGCGCGCCTCCTCGTCCAGGTCCATGACGGCGTCACCATCGCGGTCCCGGACCGGAGACGCCGACCTATCACGCAACCCGGACCCGCCGCGTCCGAGCTTCTCTGGGAAGAGCTCTCTGTCGCGGTTTCTCCGCGGGTGCTCCGAGGGTCGTCGAGAGTCGGACGAAGCAGAGGTCGAGCGACGCCGGCGAGGTGAGGGTCGGCGAACTCTCCGAGCTAGCGAGTCCGCATCATCGTCGTATAGGTTTACGTCAAAGACGTTCCTTTCTTCGTCGTCCGAACCTCGCCGCCTGTCCCTCCGATCTCTCCTGCCTCGGTCGTCCCTGTCACGGTACCTGCTCCGGTTGAACTCTCCACGGCGACGGCGCTCCTCCGGGTCGTATTCGGGGTGCAAAAGGTAGAATCGACTACGCTCGGCGGCGCGTGGGGCTTTCTTATCGGCGGCGACGGCAAACCGGACTTGTAACGCGCAATCTGGTTTCTGGGAGTAGGGTTTGGCCGGGATGTTTTCGAGCACCGGGAGTTGAGTCGGGTCGGCGATTTCGACGGCGGCAAGAGCAACAAGGGCCTCCTGGGCTATCGACTCGCCTTTGAAGATAAAGTTTGCCGAAGAATCATCTATCCATTCGATGCGGTTGAGTTGGGCGGTGTTGTAATGCTCGGCGAGGTAGCCCTTGACGTCGTCCGGGTTGAAAGTGTCCAGGCCTCGGATGTACACCTTGTATGGAACCACCTCCTTATCCGATGCTTGCCCGCTTTCTTGGCCTCCGGTTCCTTCATCCACCTCGCCGGGTTCCTAAAGGCGAGTTTGTTGTCAGCGCGGGTGCGCTCGACGCGCTCGATGAGGCGGCGATTCCAACCTGCTCTTCGCCAGTAATGATGTCTTCGGTATATGCAAGCGGCGCTTGGGGAACTGGCACGTCTTGGACGTCATCGACGTCCATCTCGACGTCGAGGTCCATGGTGGCCATGGTGAATGGTGCTTGGGGCGCGAGGCGCGAGACACGCAAAGCTGGTCAAGGTCGCGGCGCTTCCGTCCTTGGTGCTGGGTGAAACAAAAGATTCGAAGATGCGAAGTTCGAGTAGTGAAAGGTGAGGACAAGACTCGGAAAGTCGCAATGGAGTTGTCGAAGGGCAATTGAAAAATGTGTCCAACGGGAAGGTAGTCGGATGGTGGTTGCAAAGGAGATGGGCGACGAGCGGCAGCGCGCGGCGACGAAGTGAAGTTGGATCGGTGGTGGAGGTTGAGGACTGCTGGCCCGCTTCCGGTTGGAGCCGGGCCGCATCTCAGCCTGAACCTAAGGTGGTTGGGCTCCACCCATCGGGGCTCCACCAGGACTTCGGCCCATTCCGTGGCTTGGCGAAGGCTGGGCTGACGCAGAAAGCTGAGAAGGGTCATCACTTTCATACACAGTAGATACACAGTACCTTTGGTGATGGCACCAGTTTGAGGCGTTGACAAAAAAATTCTGCCTGCATAACTTGAACCTTTTCTTTTTCCCAGCTTCCATGTCAACATGATCCATGGTTGGCCCATACTATTCATGTTTTCTTTCACTGAATATATCCTACTCCTATAACCATGGATCAACCTCTCCGTTTCTCTTGTGACTTTTAAGTCTAACTGTGATTCACCATGTTGGCTGCTTGTTGACTGGATCCAACCTTGCCAGTTACTCCTCAACCCAGAATCCACAACAAAGTGCCCTCTCTTGAAACCTTGGTACCAGGAACAACCAACCAGGCACGAGGTCTTCGCCAGAATCTACAAACACAAGTCAGGAGACCATTCGGCAGCCATGGAAACACCCGCCACGGAACACAATCCATCCCGCTGCCCATCTTCTGTGTGACATTGCCAGCTCAAGCGATTGGTTTCTGCAACATGGCAGCCTCAATGCCGGCATGGATCTGGACCCGCGAAAGAAGCCACACAAGGCAGTCTCATCAAGGGACAGACCGCTTCTTCTGAGGCTCTGAGCATCCCATGCGAAGTCCTCGGAACAATGCCATTCCCACATTTTCTGCTCGCCTAACAACAAGATGATGTACCCTGTCTTCTATCCCCCCTTCACACCTCAACCGCCTATCATGACACTTGACCATACGAGGAGCGTGAACCAGATTCTCCAACATCGTGGCGCCAACACTCTCTGGCGGATGAGGAAACAGCAATACCAGCTCTACGATTTGACCATGTCGGCGTCACTCACGCCACAAGGATGCCTCTGGACTCCTCGACAGTCGCGAGGCCCTTGCGATCTGTCTCTCCCAATCAACGACAATGACGACCACCATATATCTCATCACTTTCGCCATAATAATGTAAAGCCAATTCGACAGGAGTGAGGATGGCCTTTATTCAGGCAGGTAACGACGAAGCGTCGAAAAAAACAACACACAGCGCCAAAGGCTAGTTAAGCTCCAGAAACCCCCAACAAATTCCGACCCGAGTCCCCTAAAACTGTCCTGGATATCCCAACCCAAACAAAAGAACAGATAACCCCAAAGATCCAGGCCCCCTCCGCTGTATCATGATACGCCAGTTTCCCCCCAGCCCAAGTAACCAAGACAACCAGCAAGAGAACCAAGGTAGAAACGGGGAAAACAGAAAGAACGCCTCCGTCACCACCAGCCCAAAGTCTATGAAATACCGCCATCCCAAACATCCATCCGTCTGTGCTTGCTACAAAGCACAGTCTATCTTATTGTTCAACCCCCACTGTTGTGGCAGAGATGGATCTCAGATCAGTCCACCCCGCCAGATATCATCACATGTCATCACTCCTTTTCCTCCACTGGCTGATCTGTGATCCCACATACAAAAATCTCCTTGATGCTTCCACACACAGGCCTCAACGGGAACTGCTCGGGCGATCAAGCCGTCTTGATATCTCTCCTCCGAATTTCCACGATCGCCCCTTGCGGTGGCGCGGGACACGCGCGCTTGACTCGAGCCTGGTCCTCGGGCGTCACGTCAGGCACCACCACACCGGCAGGAGCCGTGACGGCACCTGGACCCGAGGCTGGCCCGTTACCGCCCCCGAAACTATTCGACCTCGACATCTCTCCAAGCGTCCGCTTGAGCGGCGGCTTGATGGCAGTCCTAATAATATCACCAGCCGCCGGCCTCGCCTCGTCATCAACCCCCATATCCTCATCATACGGATCTGTATCCAGCAGGGGATCAAACTTCCAACACGCCTCTAGCCCCTCCATAAACACGGGCGAGTGCTTGAGGGTGTGCCAGCTGATGGTGTGCTCGCACATGGCGATATACAACGAGTCGATCACCCCGTTCGCATCCACCACGGCGCAATACCTCCTCAGAAACTCATGATCCCAACCGCTGCCCCGGTTCTTCATCGCCATCAACTCGTCGTCCAGCTGCCTCAGCATGGGCAGACCTTGGAGGGTCGCGGCATCGCAGAGCTTGGCCTGCAGCGGCATCCACTCCCGGCCGCGGAGGAACCTCGCAAACGCCCGTTCCACCGCCGTCTTGAATGCCTCGGCGCTGCGGCCCTGGACGGCCACCATTTGGTGCAGGCCACGGGAGAGGCAGCGCTGGTAGGCGGGCGTGTTGCGCTCGAAGGGCATTGGGATCCACTTGTGCGGGAGCAGCGAAATGTGGACCGTCCAGACGCCCGTTTTGGACGGGGCGGCGATCGGGGGAGGGAGGCGCGGAGAGAGGTGGTGGAGGGGTTGTAGCGGGTGTGACGAGCCCGCCGCCGCTGTGGGGGTGTGCGAGGCGTTGGACAGGACTGTCGCGGGTCGTCCTCCGTCGGGATCGCTGCCGTCGCCGGGACCTCGTGGGGTTGTGACGGTGATGGGGCCGCCCGAGGGCGATCGGCTGGCGGTTGTTGGTGAGCGGGCGGCCCCTTGGCCTAAAGGGCGTACGGTTTGTTGCTGTGCTTGTTGTTGCTGTTGTTGTTGTTGTTGGGGTTGTACGACAAGAGGGCGGGAGGTGTCAGATGTGGATCGCCTCCTGGTCGGCCGGGTAGCAACCGACAGAGCAGCGGCCTCCTCGAGTTGACGCTGCTCTTCCAGCTCATCGATCTGTTGCTGTTGGTCTTCCAGCATCTCGGTCACGTTCTCGATCCGCTCCTCCAAACTGAGATCAGCATCGCGAAGTTCCAGCTGTCCGGCGTGGACGCGATCGAGCTGCTCGTCATGATCCCGCAGCTTGGCAACGATGGCTCTCAGCTGTTCATCATGCTCGCGAGTCTTGGCCTCAGTTGCTCGGATAGAGTGCCAGCTGACACTGATGTTGCGGTGGGCGTTCTTGATCTGCTCGCCGACTTCCTCGCGGCTCTTTTCGAGATGATCTTCGACTTGGCCAAGCCGGCTGACCACGCTGTCCAGCACCTCCTCCTGCGACCGCGCCAGCTGTTCCTCGAGCTGCTGTAGCCTCTGCCTCAGCAGCTCGATCTCCTGCCGTGTTTGATCCGGAGGCGCGTCAGACTCTTTATTGTGGAAGCACGCCAAGTGTCCGCAGTGGCACGTCGCTCCAGGGATATCCACGTTGTGCGAGAAGCCCACACACGCGCACCGAAGGCCCTTGATTTCGGGGTTAAGAAGGATGTACCGGCAGTGGCCCTTGGGCATCCGAGTTTCCTCTGGTTGGGTGGGAGGTGTTGGGCCTGGGGTCGTCGCCGCCAGTATGGGCGATGCTGCTGCTGAATGTGTTGACATGGTTGGTTTGAAGTGGGTGAGAGAGGGTGGTTGAGATGGGTAAAGGAGCCCCTTATCAGGGGGCTGGAGGTGAGTGAGGAGGAATCCCGCTGCTGCTCCAGGGAGCGGCGGGTTAGGCCTAGCAGGACGTCACTCTAGGTCTGGCAAGATAGGGCGTGGGTTAGACGTCGGGTGTCGTGCGTGAGCGGTGAAGCTGAGTCGAAGGCGCTAAAGTCGATGGTGGGGTTGTGGCGAGTGAGAATGGGAATGTATAAAGGTGAGTGAACTAGGTGAGAGGGAGTACGCGAAACAACCCGACGATGAGACACCACTACCGGAAATCACACATGGCACTCAAAAACAGGTCTGGCCGAGTGATATCCATGAGTTAACCGTCGAAAGCGGATCGTCGTCGTCGTTGTCGTCGTCGACACGAAGCAAGGTCAGCCCTCCTATGTGAGGAGGAGGGGAGAAACACCTTGCCCAAACTAGCAGAGCGCAGAGCCGGGATGGGGGGAGAAGGCGGGTCGATATATGGAACCGGCCGATGGGAATCTGGAGAAGAGCTCCACGATCCGGGTGCCGATACCGATACCAGCAACTCGACACACAGACGGGACACGCTGTGTTTACCCAGGGATGCTGGGATCAAGGGCGAGGGATCCCAAAGCGGCTGGGCTGTGGTTTGCCTGTATCTTGCCTGTCCCTGAAGCCTGTTTGCAGGGCTGGGAGAGTGGGCCGGGTTATCAACCACCAATGCCGCAGAGGTCGTGATCAGGGCCCGAACCAAGGGCAGGTGCTGGCGCAAAACGACACGGACACAAGGATGATGAGGTGTGTGGAGGGGTGGAAAGATGGGGAGCGAATGGATAGAAAGAAGATGGTAGGGAACGGGCGATTGATAGATGATCCGGGGGAGCGACACGCGGGGTTGGTTGGGAAACGGAACGCCCTCGGTGGTATTCTGGCGCAGAGAGAAGCCCCCCAGATCTGGCGGTATCTGATACCGAGGGTGCAGACGATGCACGCGATGGGCCTGAAGCCGCTGATAGGCAGGGAGGGGAGAGCGGTGCGGTTGCTTCCCGGAGCAGCCGACGGCGCACGGTAGATAAGGCGGCCCCTTCACTTTAAAGGGTTCCGTGTCCCAGAAGCAGGTTTCGGGGAGACGGGTGTTCCCGATAACGGCTGGCCCAAAGCAACAAGTCTTTGTGGCGAGCGACGTTTCCTCCTCGTGTCCTGCGAGAGCGATGTGTTTGTTATGCGGCGTGGTCGCAGGGCTGTGGTGGGGGATACCTATGGCCGGACAGGCTCCTGGCTGACCAAAAATAGGCGGAGGGTTGCTCTCTTTTCGGGGACAAAAAGAAGCAGAAAAGAGAGAGCAAAGAAATCGAGAGCAAGAAAATGAGAGCGCCGCGCTTGGCGAGGCGGCGACAAGGAGAAAAGAGAGACGGCAAACAGCAGTAGCAGCGTTGTCAGTGAAGCAGCAACCTCGATGGCCACCTTCACCCCCCTCAAAAGACTGGCAAAGATAGCGCCAGCAGCTGGGATTCGAGAGAGATAAATTGGTGCCGGCCGGGGGATGTTGCTCAAAAACAAGTACCCGCGGCTCTTCGTAGGGCGAGCCGTCGGGTCGTGGCCGATAACAGGGTACAGAGGCCGACGCGGGAGACAACCGGTGTGGGGGATGTCCCATCCTATGTGGCGCTACGCAACGCATTCAGCCCAGGGCTGGCCAGGTACTAGACGCCCCCGGCTCGACGCCGCGATTGCGACAGGTGACGTGACAATTGTCTTTCTGCAAGCCCGGGCCGCCCCAAGTTTCGCTTGACGGGCTTGCCGTCCTGCCGCCGCAGTCCCATGCTCCAGAGACGCTGTACGAGGGGTGATGACTGCAAGACGTGACTGATGATAGAGGACCTACAGGACAAGAAAATGAGACAGAGCACCTTGTCAGTTACCGGGACACCGGTTTCACGCTAGAAAGAGTAAAAAAATTGCAAACTGCGGCTGGGCTAGTTTCTCGACGACGGGACGGTGGATACCGTTAGGTAGTGCATTGTGTTGGCCGTGGGAAGCGCCGAAGAAAAAAATCCATTTTTTCAGGCAAGCGAGAAAAGGACGTGGGTGGACGTGGAGATTTCTGCAGCAGCTTTGGGGGGGAGGGGTGTGGGCGGAGCGGCGGAAGGCGATCCTTGGTGTCAAGGAAAAAAAACTGACCCTTGGGGGGACCAACAAGAACACAGCGGATGGCTCTCCAGAGCCAGTCATCGGAAGCTATCCGTAGCGCATGGGCTAGATGCTGTTTCCGTGATGAGGCTGCTGGGCGAAATCTTGAGCTTTCTCCTCGTCCACAGCGAAGGTGGAAAGAAGCTTTTTCAAACAGCAGGGTACTTGCTTGTTTCCCCGGATTCTGGTCTACCTAGGAGCAGGATGAGCTGTTTTCCCCGAGCCGGCAACAAAAAGACGCTCCGCTCCGATGCGCGATGGTTCATCCGTGCCAACATGGCGATTCCTGCTTTTGTCCATGTAGGTTCTCACACTTTTTTTATTCTCTCTCGATTGATGGAACGTGTCTCGTGGATTCGAGGTGAAAAGTCGAGGTAGAAGCGGAAACGGGAGAGTGGGTCCGAACCTGTGCAAGGGAGCTAGGCCTGTCCATGCCACGCCACATGGAACGCGAGCATCCCGTGGTGGGGGTTCAAGATAGGAGTGGGGCCATCGCCCATCAGAGAGATAAGAAGCGTTGCTCAGACCAGGATGGGTGCCTGTTGATGCCTGAGGTTTCAGGAGCGGCCCCGCAGAAGCCAGTGCCTGGACTGGCTTGGCTCCAGGATTTCCCTGTTGGGCCTTCAACGCTGATGAAACATGTGCCAGGCACGACGACTTGGGAAAAGTGTGCATTCGCCATCTGGTGCAAGCGCATGATTTCCAGAATGCTCGATGACTCGGTGAACAAGTCCCAACCGCTTCGATTCATGCACAACCAACAAAACCGCCAGAGATCTCGGCCTCGCCATCGCCTTCTCATTTCCAGCATCATGTCGGAATATGGCGTCAAGATGCAGTCTCAGCTTACCTACCGCATACGTATGGTCACTCATGCCACCGGCTTGCTGCTGCTGGCGCTGCTGCGAGATAAGGCAGACATCTGGAACAGGCACCTCGGGGCGGACGGCGGTGCTGCGGCACAGGGCAAGTGGAAGAAGAGGGAAATCTGATAACTATCTGTCTCTCTCCTCCATCCACTCATCGTCACACAACAGCTGCCTGATGTATCCCTAACAGTTGCCAACATGAACAGCACAGACGACGACGTGATCGGCTCATGAGATGGATGTTTTGCGCTGCCGGGCGCCCGTGCCCCGACAGGTGTTCTTGGGCGTTTTCCCCGCGCCCAGAAGCAGCACTGCATCGACAGCACGCTGGGTATGGGTGCGTTATCAGAGGACCTGAGCCATGGGCGAGCCGCTTGGGGTGCTGCCGCTTCGTTTGCGGCGGGTCACAGCTCATGTGTTACACCAGTGCTACAATCACGGCGTTGGTTGATATGCCGGGAGATCTGTCGCACAACGTCTATTGCTCACACAAAAAGCATCTCGGTGTGTCAACGTGAGGTATGTACACAGCAGCAATCGGCTCCGGGGACGAGGACGCGGGCGCGGCGCAGGCGCGGGAAAATCGAAACCGACAATGTCGCTTCTTCACTTCGTGCCCTGGGCCACCTATCCGATTAACGCTGGGCTATCCGGCTGTCTGGACACCGGGGCAGACAAGAAGTACGGCATGCGGGTTAAACCGCCGCTGTCTCTCGGCTTCCGATAAAGAACGTCCAGTATCTCGAACCGTGTGGGCGTGGTACTTGAGAAGAGCACGCGGCGCATGGCCAACGGCTCCACGGTCCACCTCTCCCGCCAGCACAAAGCAAATGGGCTTTTGTATCGTCATGTTGTGGTTGCTTGACCGGGAACCACAAGGACCACCTCTACCGCGGCACACAGACAAGTCTCCTTGCATTACATCGCGATAAGGCGTTGAGGTGATATCAGAGCAGAGAGAAGGCTACCAGAGTGCGGTGACTCGGCATTGTTTCGGATTCCGGCATGTTTGCAGGCGGAACCGTAGGTATCTAGAAGATGCTTGCGTTTCTGAGTCCATTGCGTATCGCCAACGTTTGACAGAGGCCTTTTTGAGCTTGATAGCTCAAGCAAGTGAAGTGCAGAGTCATCACAGCGCCCCGGATATTGTTCCTCTTCGTCCGAGAGTTGCATGGAAACGCAGGCGCTGTATGTATCACGACAGTTTAAGCAGATAACTAGGTGCCAGCTGCATGTACCCGGATTCGTGATTTGTGAGGCTTTGGTCGCCATTATCATCGGAACCTTGATGTCAGCCAGCCAGCAGGCTGGACAAACATTCATCAAACCTCCCTTCAGCCTCCTCTCCTGTGAGCTGATTGAGGGTCGTGTACCTACATACATACTGTGAAGTAATCAAATGTCTGCTTGGGCCAATCGCGGCAAGATCCCTAGAGTCAGCGGTTGCGTCAATAGACCCAGCGCATTGGCGATGCTCATTGATGAGGGCGAGAAATGTCCCGAATGACACCCAACATCATGCCATGAGCAGAATACCTGAACATTTGGAGACTGTCCGGCGGCAGGGTACTGGTTCCAGAAGTTGCCGCGTCCAGTACGAAGGAGGCCTCGAGAAGGGCAGGAAGACGGCGATGTCGGAAAAATGAGGTTATCGGCACCAAACTATGAGTACGGAGCACGGGATATGTATCCGGTCTGCTTGATAACGAATAGCCCCCATGAAATTTTAACATCACTGTGATGATACGACCCAGGAACGTTATGGTAGTCAACCAACCGCTTGGCCGGCCCTGGATAACAAACAGACGTGAAAAAACACCTTCTCATCCAACCGGCCCTCACTCCGCGCTTGATCTCGCAGCGGTGGCCCCTGGGGCGGTACCTCTTGGGGTGGCTGAACGCCACAATCGCAGGGCGAACCTAACGGGTGTTTTCCGTAGCGAGGCACATTCCTGTCCCTGGCTTCTTGCTGCTTCTGTAGATGATCGGCAATCACGCCCAAGGCAAGGTGACATCACCGACAGCCAAACCCAAAATGAGTTGGTGATTGTTCAGCGTGTGCTGAGGAGCCAGGGAAGGAGGCGAAAAGTGCTGCTTTGCTGCGTCTCACTCAAACCCTTACGGAGTGCAAATGTTCAGTCAGCCGAAACACCATGAAACTCGTCATCACCAGCTCCCATCAAGGTTCCCAGGTCCAAGAGTCAACACAACCTCTCGGCGAACGGCAAGCGGGTCCATCCCGCCGCCTCGTTCTTGGCGGGGGGTTGTCGTTCTTGGCCACTCCGTAGGTACCCACGACCCATTAGGTAATTGGGGGGTTTGGCCGGAGTTGTTCTGCCCGCAACCTGCGAGGGGGGGAAACACCGAAAAAGCGAGCGCTGGAAGAAGGACGGTTCGTCGCATGCAAAAAAAATCCGGCTCCAAATCACATCGCGCAGACTTGCCACATGCCAGCCTAATTCGTAGGTATAGGACGGCAACGGGAGGACCTTGCTGGAACCGCTAGGTCGCCTGCGGGCAGAGGATTGCGCGAATGCTTCATTTAAGCCTGTCGGAGGATACTGGACAGCGGGGCAGGTTGGAGATGTGTGTGCATCGGGAAGGCAGGCAGGACGGGAAGATGTAACCTTGGACGACAACGTGGGCGGGAGACGAAACGTCAAGCTTCCATCCGCGAAGAGCCCGGGCCCGACGGGGAGCGGATCCGGAAAACAGCCATGCTTGGGTCTTGGAAGGACTGGAAGGAGGGGTCGATCTGGGCCTCTGGTGACTACACAGGAGGAATGAAGGGAGAATGATGAAATTGATGCGGGAATTATCACTGCAAGGTACTATTTCGCTTTTTGGTTTAATGCCACAGCAAACACCTTTAGGTAGTAGTACTACATACAGATCCATCCGGACGGGCAACCTAACCGTTGGGCAAAAGCAAAGCCGCGACAAGCGCTCGATGGAGGTTATCGGCAACGGAGAGCGCATTTCATCATGGAGAATTGGGATGGGAACGATACAACAAAGCAACACGACCCAAGGTTCATCACCCCGCCGTAAGACTCCAGGAAACGTTTAACGCAGTGGAGTACGCGCAGAGTCTGGGGAGGATCACATGGATCAACTGCATTGCCCAGCCAGACCAGCCAAAACATCAAGCAAAACCCCTGGAAGGTATGGAAAAGCTTAAAAAAAGCAAGCTCGCAGATCTCGATAGTAAACAGACAGGGCGAGATAACGTCCATGGGTTGATAGCCATCAGAACCGAACGGCGCACAACATGGAAGGCAAGAGAAAAGAGAATGAGAAAGAGGAGCGTTGCAATGAGCAATCGTTCGGGTCAGATCATGGTGTTTGCGTTCCTGTCCTGTCATTTTTGTTTGGAAGTTGGATCAAAAACCCACCTCCATTGCATCATCTCCCATCCAGCCAGCCAAATCGCCTAACGTGCACTTCAGCCAGCCTCGAAGCCTTGAATGGCGGCGAATCCGATGGCGCGTTTGGATGCCCGCATCATCGATTGGGCCCATACGTCCCTGAGTCGGGAAGCAGCTCCGATGACGCACAATGGTCATGACATTGGATAGGGCAGAGCCAAGTTCATCAAGGTGCGGGTTTTCTTCTCGGCGGTGTTTTGTTTAAACCTATGGCATTGCCGTCACCTCCGTCATGGTCTAGGAGAAATCCGCTCCTGTAAGGTCCTGGAGTTGCTCCTTAGACACCTGACTCGTTCAGGTAGCTTCGTGCTGCGTTGTCAAAACCAACCACCAGTGGAATACATACACCCTTCACTTCAATGCTAATTTAAGGTATCTCATCAAGGCCATTGCTTAGGCAGGCATCCTTCTCATCACCACCTCGATGACGCAGGCAATTCGCATCCAACCCAGGCTTCCTCCGTTGCCTCACCCACGCAGGCCAAACCAGGCAGGCACCACCACACATCTATATCACATCTATCACAACGGTTTTCGCGTTAGGTCCGTTCCCCTTGACTTTTTTACCTTCTCTCTGATGCGGTCGTGGCCCTGCATTTTCAGGAGCGGCTAAGGGAACCAGTCCGATTGGGAGAAGAAGGTGCCTCTGTGCGGGCAAAATAACGGGAACTCCCGTTCATGCTTGTGGTTGGCATGCGGGTTGATGCTGATAAGGGCCCGGGCCCTCAGGACAGGACGGGGAGTCCTCCGTACGGCAAGGGAGAAGTATACTTCACAACGCTCCGTAGATTTGTTGGCATTTCACGAAGATGCACCATTCAACTGCTTTGCATTCGATCAAAGTATCCACAGTAGTAAAGACTCATGCTCATCCAAACGTTACAATGTCAGGTACGAGGGTCCCCGAGTCCTGGTTGAGATGTGATAAGGGCAAACCAACCCCGCGATAAAAGGTTGCCTCTCCCGCGGGTAGTTACACAAAGAGTTTTGGGCAGCGGTCGGTTTTGCATCATCCGTAGGGGGCACGGTGGGTTCCGTTGATAAATTACACACAGAGTACCTGACTTAACTAGTAGGTACGTGACGGTTGTGTGACCTTCTCAGCCCGCGGAACACGCGCCCCCCTTGGGCCACCCACATGGCGCGACGTGGCGCAGCTCTCACAACGTGGGGAAGTGGCGAGAAATCTGAAGCCTAAGAGAGATGCGAATCTTTTTTGGTCAGAGAGGGGTTGAACAGGACTCGTGAGGCGGTTTCTTAGGCAGGACAACGTACTGTGGAGTAGAGCAAAACTGCCGCCAAGTCGCTTTCAGGCGGATGAGGCGGTTGATGAGTGAGGGTGTGTCCCGCAGTGGTCCACTTGGATGTGACCTTGTTGAGTCAGTTGATGAGGTGGTTGTGAGGGCGGCATCTGGCGGTGTTGAGAAGTCGGTGTGCAAGACGCTTCTTGGAGAGTGAAGAGGGCGTTTTGGAGTGTCGATGCGACTATCATGATCTCAGGCTGCCGTTGTGGAGATCACGAGTGACGGTTGGGAAGAAGCAAGGCCAAACATTGAGGTGGTATTGCTGTGTCGTAAGAGAAGAAGCGTTGTATCCCAAATGTTCAGGCCTGCGAGCGTCAACAGATTCAACATTGAGTCTTGACAAACCGACAAACTGAATACAAAATACTTGCGTCAAGGCCATCCTCGGGGATTCTAATTTATTGTCTCTGAGGCTTGTTTGGCATGTAAGGCAATTTTACAAGTTGTAATTACAAAGCACCAGCCGAGTCTGAACATGACATCTCAGATATGATGTGGGCGTGAGCGATAGCTCGTCTCAAAACGTTATGCTGCCTTGGCACAACATCATCTTGACTTCGCATCACATATCTTTTTTGAACCTCAACAATGGCAATTCAGATTCTCTCAGACCTGCATCTCGAAGCGCTCAACGAGTACGATGACTTCGAGATCATCCCGCGGGCCCCTAACCTTGCCCTCCTCGGGGACATTGGGATCGTGAAGGAGGTCCACAGGGACAAGTTCCTGTCGTTCCTGAAGCGACAGTTGCCGAAGTTCCGCACGGTGATGCTGGTTCCCGGCAATCATGAGGCATATGGCTCAACCTGGGACGAGACGATCGATATCCTCTCTTCCGTCGCTGCGGCCGCATGCACAGAATCTGATCCGTCGCTCGGAAAGTTTGTCCTGCTCGACCGCACCTCCGTCCGCCTTCCACACCCACATGACGACATCGTTGTCCTCGGATGCAGCCTCTTCTCTCGAGTCCCTTCAGTCGACGAGGACAAGGAAGCACGCACGGCCGTTCAGACCCGACTGAACGACTTCCGTCATACGCTCGGCGGGTGGGACGTGGATGCGCACAACAGGGCGCATGCACGCGACCTTGCCTGGTTAAATGAGCAGGTAGCGGCGATGAATGAGGAGACGGCTGGGGGCGGCGGTGGTGACAAGACGAGGATCGCCATCCTTACGCACTGGAGTCCCACGAGGGATCCCCGCGGTGCTGATCCGGTGTATGAGGGAAGCATCATCACGAGTGCCTTCTCGACAGACCTGTCAGGCGAGGTGTGTTTTCGGAGTGCGAAGGTGAAGCTCTGGGCATTTGGGCATACGCATTATAACTGCGACTTTGTCGTTGAAAGGGGGGCCAGCGCAGGCCCGTTAAGGTTGGTGACGAACCAGAGAGGGAATCCTTTTAGGCAGTCGAAGGGGTTTAATAGAGAGAAGACGGTCGAGGTGTAAAACAGTCGTAGGGAACCCATCTCCTTGTCGAGACAGGGGATAACTAAACTACCCGACCTGATGTACCTACCTGAGGTATTCCAAGGGCTCGGACCCCTTGACGACACCAACAGGCAAACCGGGACCTAACCCAGGTACCAAGGATTCTCCTGATCATCAACTCATTCAAGTGACTTACATCTCCGTAATTGTGCCATGGTCTGCTTATTGCATGCCAGCTATAAGATGAAGCTTAGTCAGATTGGCATTTGAACCTCAGAACGCACCAAGCTAGAGGCCGGCGGCCGAGCCCGGCCCTGCTCCGGAAGATGTGGAGGCCACCGGACCGGAGTGGGTCTTCAACGGTCCGATGGAGGGGCAGACAGGGGTGGCCCGTTGTCCCGCGTTTCGATAAGAGAAAATATGTGGGCGATAAGCCAAGATGCAGAAAGAAATTATTCTGGGGCCAGAGATCAAACATTCACCACCAACGCCTCCCACCACGCCAATCTTCCTGGGCCCGAAGCAACAGTCGATCCAGCCGACAGGCCGGCGAAGGCAGTGGATTTGCTATGTTGCGAATAGTACGCCAAGGACGCTGTGCATTGGCATCTCCCTTCATCTGCACACAATGCCGCGCACTCCTCACCAGGACCACTCGGTCCCCTGTCGCCAGCACTATCGCCGCACCACCCCGAGGGCAACTAGGTCCTGTTCCGGCCGTCAATGGGCTAGGCGCGGTACGCACCTACTCGTCTGAGACGACAACAGCCGACAGCCCGCCTGCGACCAAAACCAAGAAAAAGAAAAAGGCAAAAAAGACGCCCAAGCGTGTAAGACCAGCGAGGGCGAGAAGAACGGCGAAGAGACAAGCGCTAAGAGAAGGGAAGGTAATTGAACCTTCAACAACAGGCGAATCCGAATCGACCGACGGGGACGGGACGTCGCGCTTTGTTCGCACACCTCACATTAACCCCAAACCCTCGACCCAAGCACATGGGCACCAGACTTCCGAAGCCATCGAAGAAGCCGACCCGGAAGGTGCCCCAGGCCACGATGCAGATGACCTTGATCCATCTGAGGGGGGGCCCCTCTCGGCGCTCAAGACGGTGCTGCGTCAGGAGCTGCAACCTTCCAAGGGCAAACCCACTCCCACCATTCCCGGAACCAAGCCCGAGGTGAAGGCGAAAAGAGCGGTACTCCTCCGTGGCCTCCAGCCTGTCGGTACCCAAAATCCCTATCACGGAGGATACACTTTTCACGTCTCCGCTGTCGATTCCAGGAAGATCAGACTCATCCCTTGGGTTGGCCTGAAACAACCACCGGTCCCCAAGCTGGCGTACGGTCTCGACCGGGTGCTCTTCAACCCGGGCGTCTACCACCTGCAAGACCCTCGCTCTCGCGTCTTCAATTTCGATCCATACCTCTCCCGTATCATGCCCGTCAAGGATTTTGATTTCCAGGCTCTAAGGAAATACATCACTTCCTCCGAGGATGCCACCCTCATCAACATGGCCAAAAAGGCCAAGAAGAAGTACACTGGCTCGACCTCCAGTATGACGTCCACTCTCTCGCACTTCCATTACCTCCTTTCTGCCTGGCGCCCTCTCAACTACTCCATGATCTCCCGAAACTTTGAGATCGACTCATACCGACCCACCCGCATCTTGCGTGCCCCGGCAGCTACCTTCCTGCACTGGAAAGACGGCGTATACGCCATCGATGCCGACAAGGAGTTCGACACGGCCAATGTCCTCACCATGTTGGGCAAATCCATGGAGAAGTTCCTGACTCTGCCCAAGGAAGAGTTTGAGAAGTACCGCAAGACAAAATCGGACCAATTGAGCGACGAGGCGCGCAATGGAGTTGAGACCTACCACTATTCGATGCTCGGCGACTTTTTGATGCGTTCTCAGCTCGATGCCCATGACCATCGCCTGCCGGGAACTGGCATGTTTGATCTCAAAACCCGTGCCGTCATCTCCATCCGCATGGACACGAAGGACTACGAGAAGGGCATGACATATGAGATTCGCACTCGCCTCGGCCAATGGGAGTCTTTTGAGCGCGAGTATTACGACATGATCCGCTCCGCGTTCCTCAAGTACTCACTGCAGGTCCGCATGGGTCGCATGGACGGCATCTTCGTCGCCTTCCACAATACCCAGCGTATTTTTGGCTTCCAATACATTCCCCTTCAGGACATGGACTTGGCTCTCCACGGCCAAACGAACAAGACACTTGGCGACGCCGAATTCAGGCTGAGCGTCCATCTCCTCAACAAGGTCCTGGACAAGGTGACCGGGAAATACCCCGGTCGTACTCTTCGCCTCCACTTCGAGACGAGAGGCGAGGAAGGCCAGCCGTTCATGTACATCTTCGCCAAGCCCGTGACGCAGGAGGAGGTTGAAGCGATCCAAGGAGCTCAGCGCGCCCATATCGAAGAGTATGAGCGCAGGCTCATGGGACTGGTTGAGGCAGGACAGGAAGCGCTGGCACAGCAGGATCTGTTGGAGCAGGAAGATTTGGATACGTTAGAGGAGGACGAGGAGGAGGATCTGGAAAATATCGAGGGTGAAGAAGAAGACCCAGAAGTCATCGATGAGACCAGCGAGGGCGAGTCGAGTACGGCGACCTGGGAGGACGTCATGCTCAAGGTGGAAGACGAGCTCGAGGACGAGGCTCGCGGCATTTCCACCATCCGGGATGCCATCGAGGATGCTCTTCAGGAGAGTGGGCTGCTTCGGTCGTCGTCGCCCCAAGAGATGCAACGGTATGTTGACGAATTCCTGGAGGCCTTGACCGGTATTCGCGCCAGGGGTAAGGCTACCCTCACCCGCGATGCAAAAGAGGAGGAAGTGGAAGAAGGGGAGGTCATCCCCGAGGTGGTGGTTGAGAAGAACGCCCAAGAAGGAGAAGCCGTGGACACGTCCGAGGAGCCCGAGGAGCCGACGCTCAAGGACCTCCTCGTGAGGTTGGCGACTCAGATCCGGAACCTTCCGAGTGAGCGCCGGGTACCAACTGGTGAGGTGGCTGATGTCGTGGATGAGGATGCCGCGGAGTATATGCAGAGGCTTCAGAAAGTCGAGAGGATCCTGTCGGAACTCACCGAGAAGCCGTTGCACCAAGGCGTGGGCAAGACTGAGGGCGAAACCGGCGCTATCGAGACGGGTAGTGTTTCAGCCGAGGATCTGTCCGAGCCTACGGCGGAGCAGGCCTCCAAAGAGGATTCAACCACTCCAGCCTCAGATTCAGTGGCGGCAGCTCCTTCCATCAAATTCCCCGAAGAACGCACAGACGGTGAGCTCTTCGGCCTGATCCTAACTATCCGCAACAAGGTTGACGGCCAATACGTCGAGCGCCCGGAGGACTATCGCAGCCACCAGTCCTGGATCGTCGAGTACGCCATGGAAGAGCTCCCGTCCGACCGCGCGCACACGCTGTACAAGGCGGTCCTGGAGCGGCGCAAGAACCTCCTCTGGGAGGATTGGGAGGACGAGAACCCGGACCCGAGCAAATACCGCTACAACGACCCGCGCTCCAAGATCTTTTACAAGACCTTGGAGCGGTACAATAGGGAGGGCCGCAAGTTCCGCGAGAAGGAGGAGCAGATCTTGAAGAGGTCGCCGATCCACGTGCTAGGGGATGACACGCCTTATACGTACCAGTCCATCTTGGAGAGCTCAAGGGTCGACGGGACGAAGCCGTACGAGCCTTGGGTCGGGGACGATGACGCGAAGGCGGAAGAGGAGAATCCCTCATCGAGCAAGAAGAAGAAGCCAGCGGCAAAGAAAGCGGCGGTGACACAATCCAAGGCGACGAAGACAGCGGCGACAAAGCGAGCAGCGAAGAAGTCGACAACGAAGAAGGCGGCTAAGAAGGCCAGCACAGAAGAAGACAGCGGGAAAGCAGGAAACGGCGCAGAAGCTGTTAACGAATGGGACGGTCTCTGAAGGTCAGTGAGTTGGACGGATAGAATACATGTCTGGGGTATGACATAGAGATAGATGGTTGGTTGGATGTATTCCTCTCCTGTACACTACCTTCACATGTTGATTCATGTATGTACCATAAAATTTGACGAGGGAAGGGCGTTAAGGAAGAAGAGTAGACCATGCAGGGATGGTTTGGCGATACACCATAGATATCCCGTCTCAACTTGTACAATACTGCCATGTCTCATACAATTCATTTCGCACACTGAAGTTAGCCATTGGATTGTATGAATGACCACGACAAGGCGACCGTTGTGTAGATGAGAGACGGGAGGAACGTCCAGGATTACCCCCATGAACCACATCCCTCCAAATAGTCTGAATGCTTTCAAAACACCATGTAGTATTTGCACTGACCCCAGTATCCTCTAAGACATTCATCACACCACGCGTGACGACTGCCAATTCTATCTATTCCCTTTCGCTATGATTCCTTAGAACCTGGTTCCCTAACCCCTATGAGTCCAACGACACACGATCAGATCAGAAGGGGATTGATCGTTGCCGTAGACTCATCCACGAGTGCAGATGCAATCCCAAAGTAACTCATACTTCCAGTAGGCCACCGCCACTTCCTGATGCGCCTGTCTCAGTCAACTCCTTTTACACCCGTTGAATGCCTGAGGTGTACTAAGTAGATGCTGTGAGGCTCGGCGTTTTGGTCCGTTCATCTTCCATTCCCATCTCACAACCCGTGCCGCTGGGACACAACCAGTCTGCCCAAGGAGACATAATTCCAACAGTGAGGGTGGCCCTGAGAAGCAACGCGGATGAGCAAGAAATAAGGCAAAGGAACAAGAAGCAGAGATGTGAAACCTGTGTGTAAAACAGCCACCCGATTCTGGGTTGTAAACGAGTAAGATATAACCTCTCTTCTTTTTGTTGCTCCCTCTCCCAACCGAAGCAAAGCTAGCCCGAACCCAACCCAACCCAACCCAAGCCAGCTAAATCATCCACAGTTTGAATAAAACAACCGAGACTACCTCGTAATATGTTTGTATGTAGGAAGGCAACAAGGCACAAGAAGACACAATCAGACACCGCTTCGCCTAGCCGCTGCTCCTGATCCAAACAGAAATGACAGTCACCCCAATGTCGCTTCTCTCAGAGTAAGGGAAAAGTATTCGTGGGAGTTGGGGTAGGATCGACGGGAATGAGAGTGGTGGTGGGTGTGGTCTTGAGGAAGCCGTCTTCACACCAATTATTGATGGGCTATATCCAAAGAGCGCCGTTAGCATGGTCATCTTTCAGGCAGGAGTTGAGGTGCTCGAGGAATGGTGAAAACAAAGGAGAGTACTCACCAAACAACTCAGATAATTACACCACTTGCAAGTCGTCCGATACACATAAAAGTTGTTCAACAGGACGATGAACACCACAATCACCAAAATCAACGCCCCGGCGCGAATCAGCCACCACACCCACCAAAGCGGCTTTCTCCCCTTGAAGAACCCAACCGGGTTCTTGAAGAAGCTCGGCGGGGTGCCCTGCGCCGCGAACCCGCCGCTGACCGACTCGCTGGCGTACGGGGCGTCGCCGGCGCCGATGCGCCTGCGCAGCGAGTTGGGCGAGTGCAGGACGCAAAGCCCGAGGCACAGGCCCATTAAGAACCCGCCAATGTGTGAGAAGTTGTCCAAACCGGGCAGCAGCCCGAGGAGGAAGGAGATGACGATATCGAGGATGATGAAGGCGAGGTCTTTGACTGGGTTGACGCGATCCTTCCACGAATACAACAGGTCGAGAAGGGTGAGGGCGATTATGCCAAAGAGCGACCCGGAAGCGCCTGTTGAAGCGATTAATGGGCCGGCGAAGTTGCCGCCCATCACGAAGCCGAAGATTCCGGCTGACATGTAGACAAGGAAGAAGCGGATAGAGCCGATCGAACGCTCCATGTCGCGGCCCAGGGTGAGCTGTAGGAGCATGTTGAAGCCGATGTGCACCAGCCCGGCGTGCAGGAATATGGGCACAATGAAGCGGAACCATTGGTTTGGTTCGGGCTTGGTGTCGAGCGGGGTGCCGGGCTGGTAGGCGGGTTCAGGTACGCCGCCGAAGCCACACAGCTCGGAGAGGGTGCACTTGTTCTCGGGCAGAGAGTCGTCGAGTGAGGTGGAATTGGGGCAGCGCCAGGGGATCGGGCCGTATTCGCTGTTTTGGATGCCGTCGACATTGTGCATGCAGGGGACGAAGCGGGCGCCCATGTTGACCAGGAGGTAGGCGGATGGGCCGATCATGGGGTTGAAGGTCGGCTTGGTCTGGATGGGTGAGCCGGTGAGGCTTGCATATTTGACAAGTTCTCCGATGAAGACGGCCGTTTGGACGAGAGTGAAAAAGTACACGACGAAGGGGAACTTCTTGCGGCCCGAGCCCAACATGCCTAGCTCGCCGAAACGCACGCGTCGCCTGCCCGAATGCTTATTCTGTTGCGGCGCCTCGTAGACATGATCCTGCATCTCGGCGTCCTTCGGCGAGAGGCGATGGGGGTTGTCGTGAAGAGGGATGTTGTCGTTGGCGCGGCCGTACTCATCGGGACTGGTCGAGTGGCCGCCGTGGTAGACCGTGTCCTGGTAGTGACTTAGTCTGTGCATGCTCGAGGCGGGTGTTGGCTGGTGTGTGCTCGCGGGATAAGCATGGTCGTCGAAGACGGTGTCGAACGGAGAGGGCGAGGCGCCCGGTTTCCCTTGCTGTGAGGTAGAGGGTGAGGAGGAGTCGCCCTTCGAGGGGCCGGCAGACGGGGCGAGATACGATGATGACGGCTCGCCGTAAGCGGATGTTGAGTAAGGTGATGAGGATGTAGGGTACGGAGCAGTGGTGCTGCTGTAGTATTCGGGATAGGGCGCGTCTGTTGGCGCGCTCTGCGGTGGCCTCGGATTGTAGTATTCGTTGGCTGCCATGTTGGTTTTAGTGGTCGGATCTTCTTTCCGGACTCAGGAGAGCAGCGCACGCAATCTCCCGGCCGATGGAGACGGTTCTGGTAACAGCAGGGGTGTGGGGTGGAAATTCGGCGTCGCAGCGGTTAGTTGGCTGGTGGGAGGCACTCGAAGACGGAGCAGGTAGAGGCCGTCGAGGTGGAAGTAATGGTCGAGGGCGCCGGCGAGATGTTTACCAGGCGAAACAAAGCAAAGTATGGAGGTTTGTGTTGGTGTTGTTTGGGAACAAGATGACAAAAGGTCGAAAATGGCAAACGGCCAGCTGAAGAGCTGGGGGTGACCTGGGGTGTTTCAGGCCTAAATCAAGACGCCGCAGGGATTCTCTGGCAGGCCAAGAATGGAATGCAGGTTGTGTCGGATGTTGGGTTGTGCCAAACAAGCCCGGGTTTGTTGACGTGACGTCGTAGGTACTGTACCTCTGTACTCTCCGTCTGAGGTGTACGAGTATATGAGTAAGATCGGTCTGAGGAATGTGGACTTTCTGTTGACTCAAAAATTGAGACTGATATCTCAGCAATAATATGCACAAAGAAAGATGTGTGTAAAAAAGTCAACAAGCTGCAGTCCTTGTTTCTGTTTCCCGGGATGCCAGGAATCAGTTCAAGGGGTGGTTTGTTGACATCGCGGAAGGATGGGTCTTCCCTAAATTCCCGTCTGGTGGCGACTTGAAATGAGCGAACCCACAGTTGGAACTGCTGGAGTTAACAATCTCCGCCTAGGAAGCTGCCTGGATGGAGAAACGGGGGCCTTTCACCATGGTTCATGATTTTGTGGCTTAGACAACAAAACCTCTCAACCTTCTTCCATCAATCATGCATTTTTCTGCCACGATGCATGTGCTGAACGTTCATGGGCCAGACCTAGGGTAGCTGAGCTGACGTCGCCAACCTGACAGCGATCTGACAGCGGCAGGATCAGTGGGGAAGACCCGACGGAAAGGCACCAACCCGGGCCGGGGAGGCCGCCCCCCAGTTCGATGCCAAGCATCCCACTCGCGGCCAGCATCACAAAATCCAAACAACTCCAGGTTGGCTATCTTGGGCATGGAGACAATCCTCACAAGGCCAACCACGAGAAGACGGTCTTTTTTTGTCTTCAGGCCAAACTCTTTGGAAACCAACAACTTTCATCTCGTGCACGGATTGTCTCGGCGCTTGGTGACGCTGTTTTTGGAACAACATAAGGCTTGCCGCCGTTCCGAGTTTCACTTCGTATCGCCCACGAATGACGAAACGCTCCACAAGCGGCCAGCAAAGTGATGCTCGGGCTTGCCAAATACCTCGAGAAAAATCGATTGGGAATCCGCAGAGCAGCCACTCTCACTCAGCCACTGCCACTGTCTATGACCACATCAGCCACGCCACCTGACGAATGCCGGCCCGACCAGCCTTTGGCAGTGCGAGCATCTGGAGGGCACAGCCATCGAGCAGAAAAACTTGGAATTACGTGAACTCCAGAGACATAGGTACCTTAGCTACGGAAAGCAGGTGGGTAATTACTTGAATGTAATGCAGCACTACATTCTCAGCCAAAACGTCACGAACATCCAAGGCGGGATAGGCCATATCACATGTCAGGTCTTCACATATCTTTTCAACCAATGGCTGGGAAACTTGACAAGGGGTATCTTAAACCAACATGGACCAAACCCTGGTCAACGATCACCGCTATGGTTTCAAATGACTCGCGCCAGCCGTTCTATTTATCATTCGCCTTGGCTATGTCCAGAGTAGGTAGTATACAGATTCATACAAAAGTACATGGACGGCAGCCTACCTATACAACATAGATGTGTAGCCGACAGACCCCAACCCCCACGACACCAAAGCACCATCAACCCCATCACCACCTCCATCCCTACTCCTTCTTCCCCTCCCCCTCCTCCCTTTTACTCCCCTCCTTCTTCTCCCCCTTCCCCAAAACCTCCTTGATCTGCTCCACGATCAAATCCCCATACCCCTTCCCCGCCTCCAACGCCTTCCGCTCCTCCTCCAACCTCCTCTCCTTCCAATCCTCCTTCTCCCCGCCCATCCATACCCTCTTCCACCACCCAACCTTATTATCCTCCCCACTATGTTTCGGCACGTACTCCCGGCCCTCCGCCTCAGCGCGCCTCCTCCTCTCCGCCTCCATCAGCTCCCTATTCCTCCTCGCCGTCTCGGTGGGTAGGTCTGAAAACCATCCAGCCTTCTTCTTCTGCTTCTCCTCTTCCTGTGCCCCTTCCCCCTCCTTGGTTTTCTTGTCAAACCCGAGCAAAGCGCCCCAACGCTCCCTCGACCGCGCCGTGATGGACTTGCCCGTGTAGTCGTGCGCGAGCTGGTTGAAGGCCCAGAAGGCGGTGCCGCCGAGGAGGGCGTTTTGCAGCGTGCTCTTGGTCTTGCCCCCGCGGGACGGGAGGACGAGGGCGACCGGCGCCAGGACGGCCAGGACTAGAGCCGAGTTGTGAAGGATGGGGTCGCGCTCGGGGAGAGGCGGGTCGGTTGGCGGGGAAGTGGGAGGTAATTGTGGTGGGGGGTCCGGGGATGACATCTTTGTGGTAGGTTGCAGGACGTAGGTGGTTGGTTTTTGTCGACCTCGGGTGACGGAGAGAACAAAGCGGTAGTGTGTGATGGCCGAGGGTAGTAGTGATTCGGCGTCTGTATTCGTAGGTTGAGTCGATGCGACTCTAGGAGTGGGTTTGGATGGGTGTTGGGTTGGTGGTGTTGATCATTGGAAAAGTCGCATGTTGACTTCAGACGGCGTTGGAATTCTTTATCGATAAGACAAACCAGCAAACCCCACGGTGGTTGCTGGGGATCCGTCCCACTACTGCTGTTTGGTCTACCCCTGACCCCCGTGAACAAAGGTGATGAACGGACATTCACTCGAAAATTGACAAAAAGAGTCCGCTACAAGATTACCACTAGGCAACGTATAGCCCACATATTGCTTCAAAACATTCCCGGGTATCCGTCATGAGTTGCTCGCCGAATGATGACCCCGAACCCACCCTTCAGCTAACACTGAGATTTACATCAACACTCCGTTCCAATGTCACAAACACTCCGACAACGAACGCCTCTAGCCCTCAATCAAATACCCGCGTCTTCGCATACGCTTCATTCGCCAACCTCACTCCAGACTCATGTGCCATCCTCGCCTCCGCGATCGCCCCCTGCATCTCGTACGACTGCGCCAGCATCCCCTCCGCGACGCTCATCCAGAGCACATTCCCACTCTTCTTGGCCTGCGCCGCCCCAGCTTTGGCGCTCTTGAGCGCCTGCTCCCCCACCACATTCTCGAAAATCCGACAACGCATTATGTTGAGGGCGATCGAAAGGTGCTGGGTGTTGCTAGTTTGCTGGGCACCGCTAAGTGATTGCTGAATGTGACGTTTCACCTGGTTGATGGAAAGCGGGGGGTTGGTGCGAATGGACGCGAGGACAAGGTTATAAACCGTGCGGATTTCCATATCCGGGTTGTCCTCGCAGATGGGACGCAGCAGGTCGAGGAGTTCCGAGGTTTCGGCGTCGTCGATCTTGGTTGGGTCTTGCATGATCCAGAGCCGGTTGAGAATGGCCAAGATAGAGAGTTCGCGAGCGATGCGAGAACTGGATGCCTTCGGTGCTCCATTCCAGTCAAGCTCGAAGCGCTCGTCTTTCCAGATTTCCAGGGCTTTGTCGAGAGATGCTGATCCTTGGTAGAAGACACCTTCCAGATACAGGGCTAGGAGGCTCAAAAACTCGGACTCGGCGTTGATTTTCTCGATTGCTTCAAGACAATTCTTGACTTTCGCCCAATCTGAGAGGGTCGAGGCTTGCAGCCCCGTAAGAATATAGGCGTAACAGCTGAGCTCTCTGGCCCATTCTGTTTGTTTGAGTGCTTCGGGCAAGCTTTGGACCGGTGGAAGGTGTTTATCTATTAACGATCAGTCACCGTCCATTAGTGTGAAGACCCAGAGGGATTCCTTACCGTCCAACAGCCGAATTGCTTCACCCCACAAGAGGGAACTGCGGCCTGGGGTGGTGGCTTTGTAGTGGGCGACAATTCCATGCAAAACATACCTGCACAATGTCAGTGCCTATCCAATGCGAACGTCTCAAGAGCAAATAACCATACCCTAATGCCCACGCTTGCTGCTTGCCCAGAGTTGAAATCACTAAATAGTCCACACCCTCGCCAGGTCGGACAACCGCCCTTGTGTCGGCGCTGACAGTCCCTTGAGCGTTCGGCATGCGGTTGATTGGCAAAAGCATCTCTCCAAATTGGTTCGGCCAATCTGGTGACTGCTTTAGCTCCTCCAACCTCTTTTGGAGAGCAGTCAACTTCTGGGCAGAAAGCTGGTGTGCCTTCTGATGGAGGCTGCACGCTAGGTCCAGCATCAACACTAATACGTCGATCTGTGGAGTGTGGACCGAGTCGTCCAGCTGCAGTTTGGATACCTGGGCTATGCACATCTGCACACGAGTTGCCCAATCGTCCTTCATCGTGGTGAGGTGGGCAAGGCCCTCGAGAAGCATCGCCAAGACAAAGATGGCGCTGTCCTGACGCTGATGTGCAATTCCGGCAACCTTCCGAAGGTTTTCAATGGCGTGGTTGTCTGCTGCCGTGCCGGCCTGGAGGTGGAAGGCGGCTTTAAGGAAGCGGAAAGCGTAGATCCACGGGACATGTTTATACCTGGTGTGAGAAGAGTCAGAAATGCCCGGTGACTTGGAAGACTGAAGAGCTTACGTTGTGCAATCAGCAATATGGCTGTCAATCGACTTGAACGCCGCTTTCTGGTTGCGCTGAAACAACGTCTTCATAAGAAGGAATTGGGAACAGTACTTAAGGTCGAGAAATCGGTGCTGTGCGAGTCAGCAGGATCCCAAATAAAGCGGTTAACATAATATCCATACCCTTTCACACACAGCAATACCCCTCGTCAAAGTGGTCTCGGCCTCGGTAATGTTGGTGGTTTCCTCAATGAGCACGCTTGTATAACGCAGACATAGCCTCGCCTCAAGCCTCGGCCACAGTTTGTTTGACTTGAGGGCCACATCTAAACATCCCAGCCCTGTTGCGACCAGCTTGTGATGTTCGGCGACTTCCTCAGCCGTCATAGAACGAGCGATCTGCCGGGCGGCGGCATTTGCCTTCTCGAAACAGTCCTCTGCGACATGAATCAAAACAGAGAGATGATCAACATGCGAGGATGCTTGTGGTGTGGCTGGTGACTTTGTCACACTAGCACTCGCACTGGGCCGCCTCGGTTCTTTGGCTAACAACTTCGGCGTGCCCTGAGGCGGTGGTAGCGGTCTCTCTTGCGGCCTCGGGCTCGGCTTGACGGGCATGGGTTGAGCTGCTGGGGGTTCGGCGAGCTGTTGGACAGTCGGTTGGGTACTGGGCTGGGTAGTCGGCTGGGTGGATTGCTGGGTAGTCGGCTGGGTAGATGGTTGGGTAGTTGGTGGGACGATGAGTTGGACAGGTGGTTGAACTGATGGTTGGGAATGCGGCTGGAATGGTTTCTGGTGAGGTGATTGAACAACAGGCGACTGGCCTACATTTTGGACTTGTCGGACAGGCTGAAGTGGTTGAGGTCGTTGGGTTGGCTGAAACGTGTGCGAGGGCTGGATTGGCGTCTGAGCCTGGCCTTGGGGTATTGGTAGCTGTCTTTGGGCCTGAATTGGCTGCTGCTGCTGTTGTTGTTGTTGTTGTACTGGGCTTTGCAGTGGTTGTGGTTGCGCTGGCCGGGCTAACGTGGGGCTCACGGTCGACAATGGGCGAGGCTGCGGTGCAGTGGAAAAGACATGATCGGTCGGTCGCGGCGGAGGCGTTTGCTGGATATACGATGGGTTGACAAACTGCACGGGTGACTGCAGGCTCGCCGGAGTTTGTGTGCGCGGCAGGACAGGTGCAGGAGGTTGTTGAAAAGCAGCATAATTCGGATACGGCGGCTGCTGCGGAGAGTTACTGGGGTAGAACTGGGGCGGCCGCTGTTGCTGTTGCTGGGCATACGCAGGATGGACATATTGCACTGGTGACGGTTGCGTCTGGTGAGGTTGAAGATGGGGTGTGAACTGCTGGCTCGCGCCGGCATAGGGATTCGTAAACTGCGGATGGGGGAGAAGTGGTGGTGGTGCCTGAGAGTTCACATGTAGTGGTTGGAGCGGCGGGAGGTGTTGTGGACTGGAATAATGGTTCAATGGCTGCGGTGCCGGATGCAGTGGGTGTAAGGATGGGTATAACGGGTGCGGCTGTGGTGGTTGTTGCTGTTGGGGTGGTTGTCGGCCCTGGATGCCGTACGGCGCCTCTCCAGGAGGCATCGCGTCAGAGGGTCCGGTGGCGGTCCCGGACCTCTCAAAACAGCCCGGCTGTCTCTTCTAGCTTGTCCAACGGACACCAGTGGACGTGTATTCGTGGCGGCGGGTGCTGGAAAGGTTTTATTGATGTCGGGGTTGGCATTTGACGCGGCCGCCTTGGATGGCGCGAGCCGTCACGTTGTCGCGGCGCTTTGTCAGATGTCAGATCAAGATGAGCCGCATGCATCGAGACAGTGGATGGTGACTGGTGGATGGAGCCTGGGAACAATGGTGGGTCCGTGCATCGCAGACGGGGAAAAGTGGAGCTGGCCTGGTCTTCCTGCAGCGGGCCGCAGCCGGAGCAAGGAACCATCGGGAGAATCGGTCCCTGAGACCACCGATGACGAAGGGCCCACCTCCGAATACCTCGGCAGGCACACATGGGCAAGGACCTTCCTGATTGCCACATAAACAGGGGATGTTCCCGGAATGCATCCTCCTTTTTCTGCTCTTCCCCGATGTCGTACTGCGTCTGAAAGCCAGAAAGAGTGGTTCAAATGAGGTGGTCTTCTCTCTTCTCCTGTGACTGAGACGCTCTCAGGGTCAAGCTCAAAACCAAGGTTTCGCTGTCTTCCGACCTTTGGCTTCCATTGTCATCACGAGATTTTCTAGAACAGATTTAGGTTCCGCTCAACAGGGTTCTCGGACGAACCACAGATAAATCGACTCCGCCGGTGTTTGTCTTGGCTTCTCGGGCGCTTGAACTATTTGGACCGAAGTCCGCTTCCATGCTTAGGTCTTCCGTCTAGAGATCTTTATCATCTCTGAGGCAGTCCTCGTCGCGAACAGTTGAACCACATTTTTCGTAGCTACCCTCAGTCGCCAGCCACGTTGTCTATCTTCGCCCCCTTACGACCGACCTGCCGGCTGCTAAGAACCATGGAGTGGTTCGGCCGCGCCAAGATTGCCTTCACGCACTCACCGTCGCCGCTGACGCTGCGGAAGAAGGATGGAAGCTCAACGAACTTGCTGAGAGTCGCCGAGGCCAGTACGCCAGTCTGCCAACTCAACCCGCTCCTGTTCAATGGCGATGTCCAGACCATGTGGACTTCCATCAAGGAACATGGGCCGCCCATATACTACCGCAGGAGGATTTTCAATGCGGACCACCCTACCTACACGGGAAGCTTCGCCGTCGATTTCGCTGTCCCTCCGCATTCCGATACCGATGATTCCCTTCCTCCCCGGACCGCCTTCTTCTCTGAGGAGGATTTCGCAAAGATTGGTTCTGATGACAACAAGCCGATGCTCATTGTTCTTCACGGACTGTCAGGGGGTTCTCATGAAATTTACCTCCGTCATGCCATCGCCCCGCTGGTACTGAACGGTGGGAAGTGGGAGGTCTGTGTCGTCAACGCCCGGGGGTGCGCAAATAGCAAGGTCACGAGCGGAGTACTCTTCAATGCGAGGGCGACCTGGGATATTCGACAGGTGGTGAACTGGGCGAAGCGGACATTCCCAAACCGCCCTCTCTTTGGACTCGGCTTCTCCCTTGGCGCGAACATCATCACCAACGTGAGTACCAACATCATTCCGTACGTGCCTACGATATCTAACAGCTTTGTGTAGTACGTTGGCGAGGAAGGGTCCAATTGCCCACTAAAAGCTGCGATCGCTGTTGGGAATCCTTTTGACCTCGAAGTTTCCAACAAGGCACTTCAGCGCACGGTACTGGGCCGAGTGTATTCCAGGGTCATGGGCAGTAAGTAGAGATCTAACCTCTGGGATGCCCATGGTTCATTCCTGACGCAGAACGCAGCAAACATGAAGCGCCTCATTTCCTCACATAAGGAGGCTATCGCTCAGCACACAGATCTGGACTTTGATGAGATCCAGCGCATCACGTACTTGCATGAGTTTGATCGTGTCGTACAGTATGTCTCCATATGAAGGTTGCTCGTGTACCTGGTGCTGATCCCATTTGACAGGACTGTGACATGGGGGTACCCGACCGAAGGCGCCTACTACCGCGATGCTTCCTCATCAGACTCTGTCCTGGCTATAAGGATCCCCTTCCTCGCCATCTCTGCTTTGGATGATCCGGTATGTGCTGCTCGATATGCCAATGATTGCTCGGCATTGCTGACATTGTACAGATTGCCGTCTACGAGGCGATTCCTTTCCAGGAGTTCAAACAGAACCCGTACACGGTGCTCCTGACGACGTCCCTCGGCGGGCATTTGTCATGGTTCGAGATTGGTGGAGGGAGGTGGCACGCGAAGCCGGTATGAAGCACTTCCACAGTCATTCGTGTGTCATGTCAAGCTAATCGAGTCCGATCAGATCTGCAATTTCCTGAACAAAATGGTCGACGAGATTGACCTGGACAGCATCTCGCCAGCGGCGAATGGGACACTTGTCACCTTCAAGTCTGCGCATCCCACCGACTTTGATCCCATGAGGCGTAAGATGCGCGTGATCCACGCCTGAGTTTTTCGCAGGGTCTTGTGAAATATTTTGTTCATTTGACGGAAGATCTCGGAGTTCGGTTGAGAGGAAGGCCTCATGTACTGAAATAGACACGGGAGACAACGGCAGGCGGGGATGGAGATTAGACGCATGGCTGAGCAAAGCTCATGTACTTTAGACAGATATTCTGCATCTGTACCTAAGGTGATAGGTAGTAGTGTATGTACCTAGACAAAAGGCTGCAGCACAGTTGGCTGCTGGTATCTCCTTTCAGCTAATAACCAGACCGTATTTTACACCCCAACGCCAACGCCAGGCACCCTACCCATGCAAAGATGATTAGAACCACCACTTAAGTGACCCCATGATCAACCTCCTAAAGCCAGAGGGAGCATCATTTATCAATCCGCAGCGAATGTCACCTTCTTTTTCTTCGGCTTCGCAGCCTTGGTGCCCGTAGCAGTGAGTTCCTTGACGCTCTCCCCAACATCGTCCTCCTCCCCACCCTTACCCTTCTTGTTGCCGCGCTTCCTCTTCTTCCGGATCGCCTCCTTTGTCTGTTCCAGCTCAGCCTTCCTCTCCGCCTCCTTCTTCTCGGCCTCTTTCCTCCGCGCCTCGCGGATCTCTTCCAGTTGTCGCGCCCGCATCATCTTGGACTCGATCTGGCCTTCCTTTTCGGCTTGCACGAGGGCGAGGATGGTGGACATGCTCTCCTATGGTTTGCCTCGTCAGCATATCCGTCTAGCTGGGTGGAATCGGAAAACGCAATCGAGCGTGAAATGCGAACGAACCCTATCATCCACAAACACCTTCCCCTTCTTCTTGCCCCTCGGCTTCGTCACACCAACCGGAGTCACCATGTTCAGCTCGGGAATGCCCAATTCCTTGTCGGTATACACTGGGAGCTTCTTTTTCTTGTCCTTGTTGAGCCCCGGGAGGTTTGGCCGGCCTTTGACCTCTTTCGCAGGAATCGCGGATCCCTTCTTGCCCTTGCTCTTGGATTTGGATACGCCATCGGTCGCAGATCGCTTCTTGGAGGATTTGTTGCTCGCCTTGGGGGCAGCGTGTTTGTTTTTGATTGTTCGTGTTGGCGCCATGGTGACAGAGTAATTGGATGCTGGATGTTGGTGAGCTTGCGAGATGGTGTCTGCGATGCACTTCACGTGTTTCAGGGAGCTTGGAAATTTTCTGGGCTGGTGGCTTATCGATAGCCTGCATTCTGGTGGGACAGACAGGGGTCCCTTGCGTCTCGCGGGAACGAGTCGAAACGTGGGGTTGTCGGCGACAGCAGGCCGCCGATCGCGGGGCATAAGCCCAAAATTCTCAGGAAACGAAAGACCGGGCAGTGACTCGAACTGCCAATTCCAACAAAAGATTGTTGTGATACAGCCTCCAACTTTCCATACTTACGACACAATGAGCTCCTCGCAACCTGCGCCCCGGTGGGCCGCCTTTGCTCGCGACACCAACGAAACCAAGATCCAAATCGCTATCAACCTTGATGGCGGCGCATTTCCCCCAGACACAGACCCGCGGCTGCTGGAGGCGACGACGGACCATGCCTCCGAGTCGGGAGCGAGGACTATCCACATAAACACCGGCATTGGCTTCTTGGACCACATGCTCCATGCTTTGGCGAAGCACGCCGGCTGGAGTTTGGCCATCAACTGCAAAGGCGATCTACATAGTCCGTTCTCTCCCTTGTTTTCTTTCCCGCATACTCAGCCCGGAGGACACCTAAGACACGCGATTCCCTAACTCTTATTTCCTTCACAGTTGACGACCACCACACGGCGGAAGACGTCTGCATCTCCCTGGGCGCCGCCTTCGCACGAGCGCTCGGCAGCCCGACCGGCCTCGCCCGCTTCGGCTACGCCTACGCCCCGCTCGACGAAGCCCTGAGCCGCGCGGTGGTTGACCTGTCCAACCGGCCGTGGTGCGTGGCGAACCTCGACCTCAAGCGCGAGAAAATCGGCGACCTCAGCACCGAGATGCTCCCGCATTGTCTGCACAGCTTCGCCGGTGCCGCGCGAATCACCCTGCATGTGGACGTGCTGCGCGGGGATAACGATCATCACAGGGCCGAGAGCGCATTTAAGGCGCTGGCGGTAGCGATTAGGCAGGCGACGAGCAGGGTTGCGGGGAGAGAGGGTGAGGTGCCGAGCACCAAGGGGACATTGAGCGTTTGAGTTACTAGGTTTGGTGGCCGGGGAGAGACATGGACTTGGTGGAAGGGGGATTATCAGGTGCTCGGGTTAGAGACAGTTGCTGTAAGGCGTAGATTTGCCATGATGTTGACAAGGATACCAAAATACCTACACGGTTTAGAGTTTGATGCAGGATGCCTAATGGTTCATCAAAGGATCGGGTAGGTACCGGGAGAGCCTACCGGGCCGACAACTGCATTGTCCTGTGTCGATATGTCCGGCTTTGGTTTCGGATCCGGTTGTCGGAGCTGGCCTAACGGGCTTCTAGGTCGTTGCCGAAAACAGAAACCCCACAGTGGCATGACGTCGGGCCCAGCGGACTGGGAGAACTGTCTTCAACTTTCAAATCACCCACTCGCATCTCTTAAATATACCCTTCCAATTGAGCATGTCCCCGATGGCAATGTAACTCGAACATAGGTGAATACCATCATCCTCAGCATTGGGTGTTACCGACCTTTCCCCTCTAAGACCTGACCTTCCTACTGGCACGCTTGCTGTCGCCTCAGTCTCCAGACGCGACAGACTCAATTTTCAAGCTGCGCCATAACGGCAGTGCCTAGGTCGCTAAGTTGTTTTGTCCATGGTTGACGGCCTCACTTCCACCACCTCATGCCATCCATCAACGAGACCAAGCACCAAGAGGCCACCGCCGCCTCCTGGGAAGCCACGAGAGGCGCCATCCATGGCGCCATCACCTGGGGCATCGGCAGCGCCATCCTCGGCGCCATCGGCTACGCCGTGTCTCCTCTATATCGGGGGCTCACAATCCAGTTTAAAGTGTACATTGACACCAGGCTTTCCCCTCCCTGTCCTTGACCTTCATTTATTCAACATTTCTAACGCATTATGTGACAGGTACCTCCAAATGTCAGGCATGGTGCTTGGGAGTATGATGGAGGCGGACGCTAGGATTCGCGCCTTTGAGGCCAGGATACGTGCCCAGAAGCGGCTGGCAAAGGAGCAGGCATATTGGGAGAGTATTCGGAAAGAGTTGGAAGATGATGGTGATGAATAGCTGGGTTAGGCTCCAAGGAAGGATGGTTGAGGAAACTCTTGTGTCATCTCTCTTGTACAAATTCAACATCAAATGGCAAGCATTGCAAATCAGGCTGTGTTTTGTTCATCACTCTTCTTTCTTTTGTTGCATTTCAGACCTCCAGGAGTTGCTAGTCAGCACATGGTATAACTTGGGTATCTCATTCACCCTCCACTGTGCAACTGTCTATGTTCCCTCCTGCTGCTCCAACACTACTGCTCACTTCTTCGGCAGTTCAAACTTCTTCGGATCCATATTCAGCTTGCACAACCTGGCCACACACCCGCTGAGTTGCAGCAATGTCTGAACACCCTCCAATATCCTCATATGCGTGAAACCAATCTCCTTGATAAACTCCAGTTTGGCATGCTCGCTTAATGTCGGGATCGTCTTGGTAACCTTGAACATGGTGCTGATGATATCATGGCTTGAGTACCCAAGATCCCACAGCTCGCGGAGTGTGTCGAGGGCGGCGTCCACATTCCCTTCATAGCACGCCTTGAGCATCGCCTGCACCTTGATCGGATGCGGCGAGTCGACAACCTTGAATACATTGTCCCCAGTGACAATCCCGAAACCGGCGTGGGTGGACTGCAGGTTGTTGATGGCCTGGCGCATGTCGCCCTCAGCGCTGAACACGAGAGCAGCGAGGCCGTCGTCCGTGTACTCGACCCCCTCAGCTTCAATGATCTGCAGCAGCCGCTTGACCACCTGAGCATCTGTGAGCTTGGCAAAGCGGAGGATAGCGCAGCGAGATTGTAGCGGCTCGATGATCTTGTTGGACTGGTTGCAGGCGAATGCGAAGCGGGTCGTGTTGGAGTAGATTTCCATGGTTCGGCGAAGCGCTTGTTGTGCGCCTGAAGTCATGCTGTCGGCTTCATCCAAGATAACAATCTTGTGCCGCCCTGGAGGGAGCGTGACCTTCTTTTGGGCAAAGCCCTTGATGCGTTGCCGGACGACCTCAATACCTGTCCCGCAGGGCGAAAAGGTCAGCGGATGGGAGTCATCACTGGAACAAAGACTTTCAGGGAGTCGAACCTCTTTCGTCACTTGCGTTCAGCTCCAGCACTGCCTCCTTATATGCGTCCCCGAGCAGCTGCCGCGCCAGACATAGCACACTGGTGGTTTTGCCGATGCCGGGCATGCCCGAGATGATCAGATGCGGCATGTTGCCGTCGCGAGCGATGATTTTGAGCCGCTCGATGGTCTCGGTGTTGCCAACCACATCGTCGAGAAAAACTGGCCGATACTTTTCAACCCTGGGAAGTTGGGTTAGATTTCAATCGGAGACGATAAGGTGGGTTTGGCAACACACCAGGGCAGCTCGTAGGCAGGATTGCCGCCTGGGTTGGCAACGGCCGCCTTGTGGGAGGCGGTTGACGACTCTCCCCGATCCTCTGGTTTGGTGGCTGGTGCCATTGTAGGTAAGATGGGAAATGAAGAACTAGTTTGGGTGGACGGTGGCAGTGCAGGGAGTTGGCGTTTCGGGTGGTCTACTTTGTCGGCTTGCAAAGGGGAGATGGAGCTGGAAGACGCGTTAGACGCGTCCGATTTTAAGTGGTTGCGCGAGCTGGTGTTCAACCCTAACCCTATCGAAGGCAATCGAGGCAGCCCTCAGCCCTTCCAGCATCCTTCGCCCTTGTATCCTCGTCTCCGAGGAAGTAGGATTATGCGCCGGTACCTAAATGAATGATTTCAAGTCACGGTTGACAGCTTAACGTCATGGTACGATGCGTTTCTTTTACACTTCGGCATACTATGGACTTCTATCTCCAAGCAGTGTCATCCATATCCACCCATCACCCTTCCTCCTCATGTCCTGTAATCTCCGTTGATTGTGCTGGGGCAAGAGAGTTAGTCTCGAGGGCAAGATGACAGATGGTCAGCAGCGCACTTACATATACTCATGGCTGTAGTCGCACGTCCAGTACGTAGCCTGCTTGTCTCCCTGGCCCAGACGAACCAGAATCTCCAGGTCCTCCAGCTCCAGGATTTCGGCAGCCCGAGCCTGCAAATGTTTGTCAGTCAGCAACCTGGTTTTCCATATGTAGCAGAAAAAAATCGTCATCCCAACATACCTCATCAACCTGCTCGGGCTCTCCGTTGACCAGGAGCTTCAACTCAGCCGTGCCATCCGTAGGAATGAATGACACGCTCGTCTTCTCGGGCACGATCTCTGGAACATTATTCACCGGCTGCCCGGGCTCCGAGATCAACGCGTAACCCGTGGCGCACAAAATGCGACCCCAATTCGCATCCTTTCCGTACAGCGCCGTCTTCACGAGCGGCGAGCGGGCAATGGTGCTCGCAATCCGGCGAGCGGCCCCCTCGCTAACCGACTCCGTCACCCGGATCGTCACAAACTTGGTAGCACCCTCACCGTCACGGACCACGAGCTGCGCCAGCTCGGCCGCAAAGCCAGTCAGCACATCACGGAAGGCGTCGTAATCGGGACCGGGGGCTGAGATCTCAGCGCCTCCTGCCGCGCCGTTGGCCAGCAAGGCGATGGTGTCGTTCGTCGAAGTGTCGCCGTCGATAGTAATGCTGTTGAAGGAGCGGTCAACGGCGTATTTGAGCAAGCCAGGCAGGGCAGAAGGCGAGATGGGGGCATCGGTGGCCAGCACGCCGAGGAGCGTGGCCATATTTGGGTGGATCATGCCGGCACCTTTGGTCATGCCAGCGATGCGATACTCGACACCCGGAGAGGAGGGAAGAGTGAAGGTGCGGGATTTCAGCTTGGGGAAGGTGTCGGTGGTGCAAATAGCCTTAGCTGCCTGCAACCAGTGGTCGTGGGAGGAACCCAAGGCGCCGTAGGCGGTTGGGACGCCGTTCAGGATCTTGTCGATAGGGAGGCGCTGGCCGATGACGCCGGTGCTCATGACAATGGTGCTGTCGGGCTGGCCCAGGTGCTTGTCCGCTTCATGAGCCATCTTCGCGGCGTCTTCCAGACCGCCCTTTCCGGTGACGGCATTGGCACATCCTGAGTTGATGATGACACCCTGGATGCCCTGATTGCCCTTCTTCTGCAGCAAGGCGCGGCTGAAAGTGACGGGAGCGGCCTGAAACTTGTTCTTGGTGAAGACAGCAGCGGCGGCGCACGGAGTGTCCGAGGCCAGAAGGGCCAGGTCTGGCTTCGTCTTGTTGCCCGGCTTAACACCAACTAAGGTACCCGAGGCCTTGAAGCCGAGAGGATATGTCCCGTTAGTTGGGACATACTTCTTCTTGGCCGCCGGGATGGAACCGTTGGGCAGAGCAGAGTAAAAGCGAGAGGGCGTCCGAGCAATCCGGCTCAATTGGGCACTGCTTTGCCTCAATTGGCTTATTAGACTGCCCGTGATTCCAGCCATATCGTTTGAGGGAGATGGTATCTGTGAAAATTGGTGTAAGTGTACAGTGACAATGAACCGGAGGAACGGCAGGACTTGAAAAGTTACGTTCCGCTCCGAGAAACGGAGGGTGTCCCTGTCAAGACTCGACTGATAGTCGCCGGGTAAGAAGGGATTTGGCTCAACCACAAGACTTGCATACTTCATGAGAATCGATTGTTTATATCATTTCTGAAATCTTCATTCCATGACTCATCCTTCAGCATCTTTTCATGTCCCTTTCCTCGGGGCGTGGACTGTTTCTTTCCGTGTTGAAAGTTACCAGCCACATATCACCTCACATCCTGGAAACCCAGGTCCACTGTGGCGTTCCCTCTCTCCGGACCCACCCAAATGTGGCTTGCATCTGGCAGATGCTCCACCGACCCCCATAAAACTTTATTCTTTGTGGTGCAAACTTCTTCCCTCTTCCATCTTTTTTTGTCCAGGCGACAAAAGACACGAATCATCAATCGCGCCTCGTGGGAGCTGCACTCCCTCAACCAACAGCCGGGTTTCCCGCGCACCTTCCTTTCAACTTTATTATCACTGCGATGCGACGTTGAACTTGGCGTTTCGGCTTGGACTCATCTCGCGAAATCGAGACGGACCTCCAAAGCGAACAAGATCGTTGTCCTGATCACCAAGTCCACATTTCCCTCATCGCGTACCAACCATGTCGGAACTCATGGACGCGTATTGGGCCGCGCCGCCCCTGGCGCGTACCATGACAACGGCCATTGTTATCACATCAGTTTCAGTGTACCTGCTGGGCTGGCTCTCGCCGTTCTGGATTGGTTTCCACGAAGAGCGTCTCTTCCGTTTCCCGCCCGAGATCTGGCGTCTGGTCACCAACTTCTTCGTCAGCGAACCGAAAATTGGAATCATCATGGACCCTTGGTTTGTCTATGATTACCTCAAGCAAGTGGAGGTCGCCAACCCCAAGTTCTCGGCCAAGGAAGACGTCCTCTGGTACTTGATAACAGTCGGCAGCTTCATTATTGTAGGTCATGAGCGCTCTTCCTTGTCGCTTCTTTCCGACACCTCGAATATCTGCCCGCATGGTGCTATTTCCCCCAACCATCGCGGTTCCTGGAATCGAGGAAGATTAATCACCCGCATGCCGTTGGTCCCAGAGGGGATCAGTCGGGGTGCGGGTATGGTGGGATGCTTTGGATGACTCGTGCTGCAATCCTTGTGCGCACGGGTGGTTATATAGCTCCCTACATTTCTTCTAGATGAGTCCAGCGCTTGGCTGGTCGTACGCCAGCTGTGTCGTACGAATGCTAACAGCGCAACCCAGTTCATCAACCGTGCCATTATCGGCTCCGGTGGTTTTTTCTTGAACGGCCTCATTATGGCCCTGTGCTACACGGCCACCCAGGACCAACGCGGCACTCGGGCTGGATTTTTCTTCTTTACCGTGCCCGCACAAACCATCCCATACTGCATGATCGCCATGTCGTTCTTGATGCGCCCATGGATCATCCCTATGCAAATCAGCGGCATTGTCGCCGCCCATCTGCACGACTTCCTGTGGCGTATCTGGCCCGAGTTTGGTGGTGGCCCGAGGCTCCTTGCAACTCCCAAGTTCGTTTCGTATCTCGTCCAAACCCCAGCCGCCTTGAACCGCGGTTATGGCACAGCTTTCCGGCCCGGGGCTGGCTCCGGCACGGGGACAGGGAGAACTACGGGCGCATCGACCGGCTCGGTGCTCCCGGATTCTTGGAGGACAAGGGGAACCGGACGTCGTTTAGGAGGGGACTGAGCAGCTGCGTGCAATTGTACTGTACTGTTGCCTTTCTGTGAAGATATCACCTAATGTCTTCGCGTGCCTTTATTTTATTGGGTCAATTTGTCAAAGTGATTGTGATCTCTGACCACCTACACAGGTGGCTCTGGAAATCACGCGAATACAAAACATCATGGAGCAGGATCTTGCGGACTCCGGAGAAGAAGCCAGCTCATACCCGCGAAGCCCGCCGGTCTCCCAACATGCCGAGCACCTCGAAAGCTGCAAATGCCAGACGCCACCGTCCTTCCAACCCGCCCAACCTGGCCCGAGATATACTTCCATATGTCCATACAACCATTGTCTTCGCCCGTGAAACCAAACAAGACGTTTACCTATACACGATTGATCTGCGAAGGTGAAGTATTACCAAATATCAGTCCCCCTCCCCACCTCACTTTCAGCGTAATCCCTCCTATAAGCACCACTTCCTCGACCGCCTCCTCCCCAATTCTCTTCGGCTCTCAAAACCCCCAGGAAACCCCTCCCGCTATTCGGATCCGACCGCTTCCGGCCATGCCTTCCCGACGACGACGACTTGCCCTTGTAATCCCTTTCTCTCCCAGAATCACCTTCACCAGTCAGCGCGAGTGCCCGGGCGCGGAAACTCCGCATCCCGCCCCCGCCATCCCTGTCCGCACGGTACCCGCCGGCGGAACGGGAGCGGTTGCGCTGCTGGCTCTGCCTGCTTTGGGATCGGTAGGTTCGGGGTTGTCGTCGTCCCTGGTGCTGCCGACTCAGCTGCTGCTCGTCATCGCTCACCCTTCCTCCTCCTTGCATATCGCTGTCTTCAATGTATGTGTCGTCATCATCGTCGCCGTCGTCATCGTCAGTGTCAATTTCATACCCGTCCTCGGAAGGCGTGTAATCCTCGTACTCGTCATCCAGCATCCCTTTCCGTCCGTGTTCTTTTTCTTCCTCCCTCTTGCGGCTGGGACGAGGCCTCTTGCGAGGGCGGTGATGGTGGTGCAGTTCCGGGAAGGCTAACGGCCCGGAAATGGTGGTGTCTTCCCGTCCCGGAAGGGGCTTGGAACCGCCGGGGAGGCGGAGGATGGTGCCTTCGGCGACAGTAGGTGGGATGGCAGCGACTGCGGCTGCTGCGGAGGGAGCGATTTTGGATTGGTTGGATAATATGGGGTTGAGGTTGAGCGGGGGAGGGATGGGACGCTTTCGTTGCCCGCCTCCGCTTTGGAGAGGAGGGTTTTGATCTTTGGGAGGAGGAAGAGGCGGCGCGGTGGAGGAGGAGGAGGAGGATGCTGACCCTTGCCGGGTGCGGATGGCTGAGGGCTGGGAAAGATATTGGTGGTTTTGCGGGTGTTGAACGGCTGGGGAGGTTTCTCCATTGGCGGCGCGAAGGAAGGCTTGGATGACGGTGTCATCGGGGTGGGTTTTGTGTGCCGCCGCTGCTGCTGGCGCCTGATATGGCGGACTGTAAAACGGCGGAGGGGAAGCGGTGGACATGGAGAGGCCCAGGCTGCTAGGGGAACTGGTTCCTCGTACCCAAGCTCGGGGGATGTATGCCGGGTGGGTGGGCATGGCGCTGGCCAGGTCGAGAGGGCTGGCCGCTGGCGACAAGCGGTAGCCGTTCTTCTCCGGAGAGAAGGTGTAGGTTGAGGAGGAGCCCGCGGTCCCAGGATTGGCGTAGAGCTGCGGGTCATCGGACTTGTAGTCCATGGTGTAGGCAACCGCGGGGGCCGCTAGGGGGACCTGTTGACGGGAATGTCGTTGGCGATGGCGATGGTGGGTATAATCACCGCTCTTCTCAATGTCTGAGGTATCCTCGTGGTCGAACTGGCGCTGTCGGCGCCAGTAAATGAAGAACAGGCCTGCGGCAGCGAGGAAGACTCCTCCCGCGCCGCCAGCGATTCCGGCGACGGCTCCCGTAGAAAGCGAGGAGGGCGACCCGGAGGGCTCAGTGTCCCGAGGAAAGACATGGGAGCCCAAGAGCGCCATCTTGAACACGCGATTCAGACAGTCTGTCACGGTCAGGATTCCCGTCGTCTCGCAGACCGAGTCCTCACCCGGGCCGGATCCGGACCAACCTACACTTGGTAGGTGAAGGACACCTCAACAACACAACGGTGCCAAGCACCGTCCTCAATCCCCCGGGTTGTGGAGATTGATCTCGAGCATGGAGTTAGGTTTACGGATTGAAGAGCAAAAAGAAGAACGTGGTTGACTGCATTCATAAATGATTCGGCCCCAACCGGCCGCCCATGTCCACGCCCATCCCACCCATCGCATCGACGGAGGGCAAACCACCGCAGCCGCGCGAGGATTAGTTGCCGATGTGCATACTACAGTATGCGGTTGGTGATCGCCACGGTTCAATGGACGGGTTCACATGGCGCCGTACCGGACAGTATGAATGGGAACGGTATGACATGCAGCACATGCCGCAGGACGCAAAAGACCTACGGAAATGGTACCCTGAACCACCAAGTCATACCTAGGCCCCGTCATCACTTTGGTCAGGAACCCACAGAGATGACCCCGACACGCCTACCTATGTCCCGGGAAACGCTGTTCATTTTGCCCAAATGTCGACAAAATGGTCAAGTACTCTCTCTCCTCAACGTTCCCAGCTATTGAGTTTGTCGCCCTGAGCTGGGCCAGAGGTAAATTCAGGTTTACAACAGGCATCGGAGAGTTCAATGGGTGGATTCTGCATCTTCAGCCCGCCATCGAAGGTCCATAGGCGCCAATCATGACGCAGAGACACAAGGCAAGGCAAGGCGATGGCGGATCGGGTCGACAAGACACTGCGGGGTGGGATCAGTGGGGAGAAACCGTTGAGAAGATGACTGAGCCAAACCTGGAGGATGCCTGGTTCAAGAAAACACCTGGCCAATGGCAGGCCACGGACGAAGTTGTTGGCGCCCGCGCGGGACATTCCGATCCCTCCGCGGCCACTGATTGGTTGCACAGGCGAACTCCATGCTCATCTTTCAGGGGTTCCCTGCAGACTTCGGGGCAAACAAGCTTCGGTTCCCGCTCGCCGTTTGTTTTCTTCTGGTCCAGGGGTCTTCACCTTGACTCCGATTTGGAAATACTACCTCTCGACAAGGAGCACGACTCGACGGAAGCCAACATGTGATGGACGGAACTGCATCCCATCTTCCCGATCACTGGGTTGATCGGCAAACCATCGTTTGCCCCAGAATCGGGACCTCTACGCTTCCTTGTTTCGTCTTATTCATGGTACTGTTTTTATCAGCCATCCTGCTCTTCCAGGTTTGTCACAAGTTGTCAGTATTGCCCATCTTCTTGGTCGGTCGTAGCGGCCTTCTTCTTCTGGTCATACAGAATGCACAAGCATGTCAGAATGACAATAAACAATCCCTCCTGGTCCGCCACCCTGACGATAACCATCCCGCTGCCCCATTGGCCGGATCATTCGACGCCTCCCGGCCGACGTGGTGCTCGGCGCTAAGTACCAGACCGTCGGGAACATCCTTCCCACTTTTCGAGTCCTGCCGTGCCTTGGCCGGGCCGACCAAGGTGCATTGACAAGGGATCGTTCAACTTCTCCATTGCCGTTGACTTTCGAGCAAGGATTCTGAACTGTTGGTTCCGTACTTGCACGGTTGGGGCAGCAGCATTTTGCTTTGTATGGAGTTATCTCGGGCCGTCGAAACGTCAATTCTGCATGAGGACCTGAGAGTCCTTGCGAGTCCCTGCGGGGACCAGAGTTTGGTGCTGCCAGTGACATGGTATAGTAGTATACTATAGGACACATATTGCGCAGCTGTAGCCTTGTGAAAAGACAGATGGCTGGAGACGAAAATGCAGTCAGCCTCACCATGGCTCAGGTCCCATCGCCAGCCAGGTGCCCTTGTCCCATGGTGCTCACATGGTCGCTTGTGCTACAACAAGCCTGGTCGAGGATCTTGGAGGATCGAGTAAGATCGCTTGTTGAGCCGTCATTATGGCAAGATGGAGCATTGCGCAAACTCTCCAGCTTTGGATATTATTCCCGGTCCTGAAATCGATGTTGCACAAGAACGGCACAAGCAGGAACTCGTTTCAACTGGCGCTTGCTACCTGCAGATGCCTGGCTTACAGGGGAAGATCCAAGGTTGAAGGTGTATTAATCCTGCTGATCGATCCCAAGACAGTCAAGGCTCCAACATCATTCACCTCAAATACATCTGCATATGGCCGAGATAATCTGGTGGACCTGTTACCATCGACACTCTATGTATCCCACCACAATCAAAAGGTGAACATCTCGGTCTCTCGCATGGGGTGTGTGCCATTACCTAGCGGCCTGCTTCACATTACCTCACAACGCTCCCAGGTTCCGAAATCATGTCCTGCTATACCTCAGATGATTGATGGCGATGAAACGAAACCCCCTCAATTTTGAGTTGGGACATAATTTGTTGGACTTGGAAAGGAACAATCACAGATCCATCTCTGTCTCACGCACCAGGAGGAACTGATTTCAAGTCATCCTATGTTCAGTCCAAGCCGTCGCACCCGTTGGCGCACGACATGGCGGTGAGGTTTCGTTGCGAGACAGGAATAACACATGCGAATCTCGGCCAAGCCTTCTCAAAGCTCTCCAACAGAGATATAAGCTTGCTGCCAGAATGGAATTTGATAATGGTAGTGGCTTGGCCCCGAAAAGCAAGAAGTCGTGAATCTTATGAGCCGCTGCGCATGGCTCGAGAGCTATATACCCTGACACAATAGAAAAGGTCCTATCGCCATATTCCCACGCATACAACGAGCACCATGCGTCTATATCGGCCCTTCGAAATCTTGTGCGTTCCCGTGATATTCTTATCATCGGTGCTTGGCTTGGGGACCCAGGCTCGACAACAAGACACAACCTGGCAGTGGTAGCAGATCAAAGGCCTAACTCGGTGTTCGTTTCCCTTGTCTCAGCGTCAAGAATAGCAAGAGGAAGACGTGGAGCTAACCTCGCCTGTTTACTTCAGACCCAGACTCGTCCATCCAAATGACACGCTGGCACTCCACAATCTTAGACATCAAAACCAACCATACAACCGAGTGTGATGTTCTCAGTCCCGGGCTGAACCCGGTAGGGAGCTTCTACGGCCGGAGGTGCGCACGAGAAACGGACACGGAGGCGGCACAGTTCAAGATGTCGTGGGGATATAATAAGCTTAGCGACAGTGCTGTTGTGACGGTTTGCTTGTACGTCTTGTCCAATGAGAGAGGAACCGGTACTATATATGCTAACCGATCTCGTCCCTGATTTGGTAGTGTTCCCAACGGTACGGCTGCGTGGTTTGGCTTTGAGAAAGTCAGCCGAAGGCAGTTTCTGGGCGATTCGCAGATAGAGCCGGCTTGGGCAACGGGGTGTGCCTGAAGGGTTGAATCAAGGCGGAGGTTGGGAGTAAACATGCTGGTGTATCATCTGGTGAACGGCAGAGAGCTTGCTAATGGGGTCCATGGTTCAAGTAAGGCTCGCATCATGGAACTCACTCATCAATAAGTTATCCCCGTGTTGTTTTTGATGTAATGTAATCGGTAGTCCCGTCATCCATGGCGACCATCGCTGCTGCCGTTCAGTGGGCGTGGACCAAGCCCCGCTACTAGTACTATCCCTCACGGAGAAGCGGGACAACCTAGGGACCGGGACGCCCGGCCATTCCAGTCCTGGCCAACGCTAAACCGTTCTGAAAACATTCTGAAATGACACTGAAATGAACATCTTCCACGACAACGGGAATTCTTGAAATCTTTCTCCAAACAACAACTTTTCGACGATTCGATAGCGATTCAACCTCGAAAACGCCGTTTCTCGACACCGTGATCACGAATATCGACCTCACGAACGAATCCGAGCCGCCGTTGCCGACCTGACGCCTTATACCCACTATTTTTAGTGGGTCCGAGCGCTGTAACGAACCTGGAGAACTGAGGAGGGCTTGGGGGGTTCCGGCATTGCCAGAATCGTTTTCTACGGGGTTTTGCGAGTTTGGTGATATAGTTTTTGTCGTCGTAATGCCAGAATTTAGGCCATTTCTGTGATGCTGTTGTCGTTGACTTTTTGCTGTGATTTTGGTGTGTCCCGGATCCTAGACTGTCCCATTTCCCCGTGAGGGATAGTAGAATCATTCGTGGACCAAAAATGGATATTGGTTGGTGGCAAGCTCCCGAATTTAGCAGTTCGGCATTCCATCTCCAACCGTTCCAAAACCCCACACGCTGCAGGCCACGCATCGTCATTCATCGAAGCCCCTTCGGCCCTCTCGTCCGGACATCACCACGTTCGCTGTTCTCTGCAGCACTGCGTCAGGCACCGTTACATCGTCTTACATTTATGTGCCGTTCCCAGGTCCACTGCTTCGCTGCTGAGCTGTGCCTCGCCTCGGCTGCTTGTGCTTGGGACAGCACGAGATAAAAATACCCCGCGCTTGTATTTTGGGACACCACCGCCAACTCGGCAGTGGGATATCGCTCTCACTACCCGATCAACGACCTGTATCGTTTGTTTCGGGTGAGAATAGGGGGTGACGACGCCTGACGTAGGCTGTCAGCGTAGGAGCGCATTTTCCTTCTCAGTGCAGGCGCCGGGAATTTGAGATTGGGGCGAGCCGTACTCGCTGGACTTTGCGAGAAGTGGATGAGTTAGAGATTGCTTCAAGGTTGCACGGCATTTGAACCTCTCGTCACGAGCGCCCTTAGGTGGTCAAGCACGCGGGGTGATCGCTTCTAAACCGGGTATTCCAGGTCCGCCACTCTTCCTGTCCGTCCGTCCGGGTGAACCCCGTGCTTGGGTCGCCCGAGAGAACATCGAGCATAAATAAGACATCGGTCAACCTTTGACCATCGGCGCCCAGCATGCGCATCGGATGTCTCCAGTTCGCACCCCAGGTGGGTGAGGTTTCCAACAACATCTCGCGGGCCGAAGCAGTGCTCTCCCGTGCGAATCCACAGGAGTTGGGAACGCTGGACTTACTTGTGCTTCCTGAGATGGCTTTGAGCGGTACGTTTACTTTTCCGGTGATGTGATGAGGTTGTGCGACACAGCTATCACATGACAATCTGGACGATTAACTAACATCCTTTAGGCTATAACTTCAAGTCTCTAGAGCACATAACACCCTATCTGGAACCAACGGGATCAGGCATCAGTGCTCAGTGGGCACGCAAGACTGCGCGTAGGTACGGCTGTGCTGTGGCAGTGGGATATCCTGAGACGGCTGGGCCGCAGGATTCCTCAACAACCGAGGCCGAGCTCTACAACTCGCTGGTCATGGTTAATAGCCACGGAGAGAGGTTGGCCCACACTCGAAAGTCGTTTCTGTACTACACCGACGAGACCTGGGCGCGGGAGGGAGGCGGCTTCTACGGAGGCCAGGTTCCCGGTCTTGGAAAGGTTGCCATCGGCATCTGTAAGTTCCCTGTCAACCTTACTTTGGAGCTTATGGCCTTCTCGCTAACGCTCATGCTTTCTAGGCATGGATATCAAGTAAGCGGCCCCCCCCACCCGCCCAAAAATCTGGCCAACACAGACACATGGTGACTAATCAACCCCAGCCCCTATAAGTTTGAAGCGCCCTGGGACGCCTACGAGTTTGCAAACCACGTGCTCCGCTCGAAAGCCAACCTCGTCATCCTCTCAACTGCGTGGTTGACAAACGACGAACAGAGCAGCTTCCTGTCCCGCAAAGAGGAGCCGGACATGTCTACCCTCGCCTACTGGGCCGCGCGCTTCGAGCCCGTAATCCGGGCCGGCAGCTCTGAAGAGACCATTATTGTCATTGCGAACCGCTGCGGTACCGAGGGCGATGCCACGTATGCAGGCACGAGCACTGTCTTGGGGATCCGTGACGGCGAGATCGCTCTTTACGACCTTTTACCACGCGGCACCGAGGGGCTGTTGGTCGTCGACACGGATAAGCCGCCCAAGTACCGGCTTGTAAGCTCGCCCAGGAGCAGGAGGGATAGCAGTTCAACCGATGAGGGCGGGCCGGAAAAGGGACCCCGTTCTACAGGGGGCACAGATGACCAAGACCGCCGTGACTCCGCTCCCCCGGGAAGGGACTCGGGTTCTTCTGCAGTGGACTCGCCAACGATCCCCGCGGGATTCCAGCCGGGTGCACATGGGAGGACAAGGACAAGCGGGTCGGAAATCCCGATGCCGTTGCCAGCGGCGACCACCTCTGCTTCACAAACACACTCACCATCCACGCCGGCGCCAACATCAACCCGACGAACCACCCTCCCAGGACGCCCTAAGCTTTCCCTCCAAACCAACTTCTCACCTTCCGCCTACTTCCTTTCCGCATCTCCTCGGGGCCATCAACCATCAGAATCCGCCGCTGCTACCACGACTCCGCCCACGACAACCGCGGCGGACATTCCCATCTTTGTGGAAATGTGCTCCCCAGAGGGCAGGTCGAGGTGGGAGAGTAGTGACAGACGTTACAGCTCCGTGAACCATAGCGAAATCGACGACGGCGGCGCCAACAGCGATGACATCTACGGTTATGTTTGGGGAATCGGTCAAGGCGGGACCCTCGACCAGAACGATTCTCATGCGCAGCACCACCGAGCTCAGGACCAGAGCCAGACTCAAGACTGGAATTGGCGTCATCAGGGCAGCCAACGATTGCTCTCACCTCAAAAACCGCCATCGTCTGACAGACGGATGATGATGACGACGATGCTCCTGTCCCCGTCGGCATGGAGCGCGTCTGCCTCGCCAATTGGCTGCCGGATGGAGATTCCCATATTGGCGAGCCCGAGTGTGTTTAGGAGTGATGGTGCCTGTTGGTGATGGGGATGTGGATCTCCCATGTATGACCCCGAGGCAGAAGAGAGGCAAGATGATTGTTTAAGGGGGGGAGAAATGGATTCTTTAGCTATCTGTCGGTCGTACATCCCAACTGTTATTCTAGTCAATGAAAAATTATGAAAATACATTGGTCTCCTACAAGGTATAAATGAGCAAAGAAACTGGT
>NW_027191430.1:1915924-1980756 GCF_041956435.1 Mycothermus thermophilus
TTTTGGTTTTACTTCTCCCCTGGATTTGGTGGAGAGATCGACCCAATGCATTACAATCCGAACACTCAGATCTATGTTGAGTGTCAAACGGATTCTTCCATAGATCACCTTCGAGTGAATGAAACATGGGGAGGATACTCCCAAACCAACAACGCTAGGTAGGTCCTGACTACAAGGTGAATGGCAAAATCGCCAGGCAGGCCAGGAACATCTCTGGGGACATATCAAAATATCAGGGGACTATAAGGACAAAAACAAAAAAAGAAAAAAAGCTAGTGCACTTTAGCTGCGACTCGTTTCGATCGAGTGACCTCCGGGTTATGAGCCCGGCGCTCTTCCCCTGAGCTACGCAGCTTGTGTTTCCTTAGATGGATGCCTGTGCAGGGCAAACCGCTGATTGAAATGCCCTTTGCTGATGATCATGAAAAGATTTCTTTCTGCAGGTGGGGTAGGGCTGCGGGGCATTCCGTGACGTCAGTGGGGATGTTGACCCTAACCCTCTGTGTTCTGGCTGAGGAGGTTTTTGGACAATGACCACAGAAAAAACGGGTCAGGAGAGGATATAGTGAATCCGAGTGTTTATAGGCATCTTATTCAGTGAAATCCTACACTATCTAGGAAGTTGGTTTAGTTCTTCCCTATTAATACAGTTCCATATTGTTACTCCGAACACTATTCCCCCAAATTCCAAAGTTGTGAACCCGAAATGCATCGCCGAACGTTCCCACACATGATCCCACGTACAAGTATAGTTGAAGTTACAGAAGAGTCATGACTTGGTCCCAGAGTAAGAAAATCCAGCGATGGGTCCCTCACCGTTTTCCCAAGAGACATAGAAACTTCAAGACAGATCAGAAAGATAAAACGACGGTAAAACATAACAGTCAAGTTAAGAAGATAAAACAAGGTAAAATACATGTTAAGACAGATAAAGAAGACAAAGAATATAAAATCCATACAAGGAAGAAAGGCAGCTCTGGTCGTACAAAACAGTCATCTCAAGAAAAAGAAGGAAGAAACGAACGAATTTGACAAATAATACATGGCATAAGGGCGTAAAACAAATCGGCGAACAGAAGAATGTACCGCGGTCCAACAAGGGCGTAAGTATGCGTCAGGCGGACCTCAGCCCGGTCGACTTGAGGAGAGAAGTCGGAGATGACGATCCAAATCCCAAACCCAAGAATTTGAAACTCCCAAAAGATGATTTCCTTCCCCACTTGGACGATCCGCTCTTGGACGAGGCGGGAGACGTTGGACTGGTGCCGCCTGGCTGATTTGGCGGAGGGGGGAAGTAGAGAGTAGGGCTCTGCGTCGTCGTCGAGGGCATTGTCATCTTGGGCGATTTTGCGGCGGGAGGGCTGCAGATGAGTAATGGTAAAGGCGGAAGTTGTTTTTGTTGACCGCGCACTTTGGATTGATCTTGATTGTTCGGATTGGTGGTTCTAGTGGTGGTGGATACGGGAATAGTGATAGTCGAGTTTGGGACCTGGAGACCCAAACCAAGGCCAAGACCCAAACCGTTTCCCAGATCTTGCAAATTCCGGGCGGAATTCTCACCCAGACTCAGATTGGGATTAAATTTCGGAGTAGATGCCCGCCCCTGGTCATATTCCCTGCCATGGTCGTCAGAGATTGCAACGGCAGACCGGGACTTTTTATGGTAAGACTGCCGCGGCGGTTGCTGGTGGTGGTGGTGGTGATGCGGGATGCTATTAGAGTAGCCGTCCAGGCTCGGGCCGAGAGAGGGTTGAGACCCTGCCCTCGGACGGGTTGTTGTTCCGCCGGAGTGTGTGTTCAGTGTGGAATCGACGGAACGGGTGTATCCATGCCCACAGCTGCCAGATGGCAATGGGGCGCTGGTCGGGACCGGGCCTGGGGCATTTGGGGCTGGAGGAAGAAGGCTGGCGGGCGCGGGGACGGCGATGGGGGAGGGGCGAGAGAAATTCTTCTTCACCAATCGGGCTGGCTGGGATTGGTTCTGGGAGGTTGGTGATGAGATGGGCGTGGCGGCTGGGGTTGGAGCAGGACTTGGAATTTGGAGCTTCGGTGTTGACATGCTATTTGGAGGCCGGGGAGAGGTTTTTGGTGGAGATGGGAAAAGGGAATAGAGAGGTCGTGGTTTGGGGGAGGTCCCCTTTGGTGCCGGAGGCGCGGGAAGAGGGATCGATGGTGGCGGCACACTGACCCACGGCTCACCGGCCGGGTTGAGGTAGGTAGTCTGCTTTTGACCCTGCGCTCGCTTTGACGGGGTCGGCCGGTGTGTGGCCGGAGTTCCAGCGGGGATCGGACCCGGAGATGTGGAGAGGGGTGGCGTCGGAGGAACCAGGGGCCCGGGCCCGGGCCTGGTGACAGGGGGCGGAGGTGGGGCGAATGTCGGCTCCGGAGGTGGGGTAGCCGGGAGCTTGGCGATTGGAGTCTCCGGGTGGTGACAGTCATCGAAAGAGTAGAAGCGGAGAGCAAAGAGAGTGTCAATACTGCGACGATCATGAGTGCCCCGTGCTGATTCTTGATCCGGAGAGCACCAAGGGAAGTTCTCAGTGCAGAATCCCAAGTCTAAAAGTGCCTGAGTGGACAAGGAGGACGAGCTCGCTGGCGACCCTGGCGGGGATGCTGCCTTGACGTGATGGACCATAGGAAAGTGTTCGTTCGCCTCGGGGGACATGTTGGCAAGTCGGCGGCGCCTCAAGGCACGCCGCCGGTAAACAAACGCTAGAAATATGCCAAGCCAAACGATGAGAGCCGCGCCGATAGTGATGGCGACGACAGCAGCCACTGGAAGGGTTCGGCTGGATGGCTGTTCAATGCTCGGTGTTCGCGCCGTAGTTGGCCCAAGTCCAGATGATAGCGGCTGAGTTGGTAAACAACACCGGTCGACGTTGATCGTCAATGTCGAACTGATGATGGTAATGGTCGGAGACGTCTTGATAGTGCTAGTTGATTTCCAATGAACATATGAAGTTATTTCGGATCTTGGCTTGATCAAGCTTTCCATTCAGTCGCGTAGTCTAGCCAGGACTACAGCAGTAGACCAGCGATGCGTCAAGGTCCTCTGAAGGAGAGGAAGTTCCGTGATATAAACCATGACACACCGTCAACTTGACGAAGCTGAGGTGCTTCGCTACTATCTGCGAGCCAGTATGCAGGCATGCCTGCGTCCCGGGAGGCATTGTTCGGATCACCCGTACCATCAAAGCAGGAATAAGAATAGGATATGGGAAAGTAGGTGGGGATGCTGACCAGACCCGGGACCCAGAAGGTCGGACGAGGTTTCTCTCGCGGGCCTGCCGAGAGTTGCATTCAGTTGCTACCCTACATCCAAGATTGGAAGATCGCGGTAAATTAAGCGCCAGAAGCGCTCTAGACAGTCCTTTTTGAGGAATTCTAGAATGGAAATTTGTGTGCTACGTACAAGAGAGTCTCGTGCGTTGTTCGGTTTCCAGGTTTGGAGCTCCGGGCCCGGCAGTTGGAGAGTCTTGGTCCAGGGTAACTTGGAGTCTACAGTCGCTGAGACCTCGAAGCAGTTGAATCCCAATACCCGTTGGCGCCATCCATTCACGATGAAGGCAGACAAAAAATACCTCTCGAAGAGATGCGGTATCAAGCCCGAGATTTCATGATTATGAGCTCAACTCAACACTATCACTGTCATGTCATCTCTGTCGACAACAATCCAGATGAACTAGAATGGCAGCTTCAAACACGTCATCTGGCAGGATGTCTTCAAAAGGAAAATGCAATGCTACCCAAAAGATGCCAAGAACGACAAAAAAGGGAGATGGCATACGACCGTCTAGTATGACAGCGCGGCTATTTTGGCTATATACATCTATATCTGACTCGCGTCAGCGCTTATTCAGGGTATCATACAACGATTATATGCTGAACTGGACAAACCTGGACATCTAAAAGGCCGCGCTCCCCGATCAGGAATTCGACAGACTTCGAGAGTGGAAATAAGAGACACAGAATGACACTTCCGTCACACGTGCAGAAGGTGGGAGGCTTGAGCAGTGTTGAGTTGAAGCGTCGGATTGGTATTCTATCGGCACGGTTGTTCAATGGTTGTGGGATATGGAAGGTAAATTCCTGCAAGGTTGTTTGTCTGAGCACTCAAAATAAGGACTTGAGACCTATCGAAGAATCCCTGGAGGTGTTAATAGGGTCAGACTCGAAGCCACAGAAGAGGCCGAAAGGTATCAATCCTAGATCTTTGAACTCAAAATCGAGAACCAAACCGATGACTCTAGTCCAATGCTTCGAGGTTACGGAACAGCTCTGAATGAAGAGGATGAGGTGTGTTAGGTACAAAGATAATGTGGGACTATGCACACTCATAAAAGAGTGCCCTGAACCAAGTGAAGAGCGAAGGATCTCGTGTCGCATTCCTGGACCTTTTGCGGACTGTATGTGTGTATGTACATCGAACGCCAGTTGGGTTGACAAGCAACCCAGTGCCGTGTTGGAGTGAGCGGGCCGATCCATGATCTGCGGTCCGCTAAGCCCCTGCTTCTCCGTCCGACAACATACTAACACAGTAGGGTGTGCCAACACCTCGCATCTTTCATTTCATCATTGTCAAGCAGGATACACTATGTACGTTGATGGAGCGGGAGTACTCCGTATTGCTTGCGATTGTGCTCCATACATGGAGCAAGTCTAGCCTCTACCAGACTGCTGGGTCACTGGGGTTTTTGATCCTTGGATATGGGCTCGGCGGAAGCATCCACTGACGGCCATGTGAGCAATGGAATCCTGGTCTGCTGCACGAGTCGAGATTTTGGCGCAGGTGCCAAGCTGTGCCGTCCATCTGGTTGGAGAAAAGAATTCCAAGGCCCGACGTGGGCCAGCGAGCGGTTGGTGGGATAGTGGGATTAGGTACTGTATGAGTATGTATGTACATACCTCTAGAGGGGAGGGCCACGGGACCCCACGTCGGCGCAGTCTTGGCGTTTCATCCCCGCAGCTGATTCTGGCCAATGGTCGTTCTCCCATCAGTGAAAGGGTTTAGTGATCAGCATAATGATTGGCTACACTTGGGATGTCAGGCATGGTTCGGCACAGGGGCCGCATCCGCCAGATCGCTGCATGCAAGTTGACAAGAGAAGAACCATTCAAGGGCGGGGAGAACCTTGCTCTTCCTTGCCTGAGAGTGCTGGAAGTGACAGGGTATAGAAGAGCTGACGTTTTTGGCCATCTCTCGCATCCAGACCGGCTGCTCAGGACCTCAGGACAAGAAACGACGCAGCTCGACGCAGAGGCTCGACCATTTCATTATCAATCACCAATCCAGCACTACCGACTCTTCAGGGTTCGAGCATGGCTCGGCCCCCAAGCCTTCCCGTTGGGACCTCCTTCTGGATCATGCAGTGACTGGTGGTTCATGGACAATACCCGTTAACTCACATGCGTCGTGCATGCTGTACCTTACAGTATTTAAGCCGTGGCTTTGTTCGAGGTTCGGACCGAAGGTAATGGAAAACTCCTGCCCCTGCAAGGTGACACCCGTCACACTGGGCCACCGAGTCCCGAGCCCTGGGCGCTTATTCAGAGACCAGTTCTTCGTCCGACGACCACCTTCGCCAATCAGCTGCCTGACCGTTTGACCCAGAGCAGAGCCATCGTGCCATGGTGCCATCTTTCCTGTGGGCTGAGCTGGAAAACCCGGTACCCCCCTGGGCATTGGGTGTTGTGGTTGCTGAGAAGATGCTGGTGGTCGGTGGTCTTGGTCTTGGTCTGGAGGAATCCCCGTGCCCCCCTTTCCAGTCCTGAGAGTGAGTGAGGCGGGGAAATGGCCCCGGTCACGGTCCCTCCGTGACCCGTGGCCTGAGTGCTCCGGCACGGTGGCATGCAATGCTATAGTTAGAATAACCCAGAGGCTGTCTCCTTGGGGGCTAAGATAGAAGCTGTGGGCGAGGGCACTGTTTCTCCCGAGGTCGTCCTGCTTCAAACTTTGAGAGATCTGTCCGTCTTTGGCATCATGGCCCTTGAAAACACTGCCCACCAACAACGTCTGTGATAATTTCCCGGCTAGAATCAGGAATCAACGCTCGACACAGAGATCGTTATAGATCATTGTGAAGAGTAGTGTCCCTGAAAGGCTTCTACGCGCCCTCAACCGGCGTCACCACCATCATGAGGATCGCTTGTCTTCAGTTCGACCCGCAGGTCGGGGACATTGACAATAATCTCGACCGTGCCGATGCTATCCTGAACACCGTCCACCCCGATCACCTCAACGCTCTCGATCTCCTTGTCCTCCCCGAGCTATCCTTCACTGGTGGGTTACCTCTGTGTTGCGGTCCCTCATATCGAAATGCTTTGGCTGTCGGATTGACACTTCGGGTTAGGATACAACTTCAAGTCGCTCCAACACATCGCGCCCTATCTTGAAGACACCGAGTCTGGCATCTCGTGTCTATGGGCAAAGACTACGGCTCTTAAGTACGACTGCACCGTCGTCGTCGGTTACCCCGAAAAGGCCGACGTATCGGCGAAATGGCCAACGTCTCCCGAGTACTACAATTCGGCCTATATTGTCAATGGCGACGGTGACCCGGTCGCAAACTACAGGAAGGCCTTCTTGTACTACACCGACGAAACCTGGGCTCTGGAGGGTCCCGATGGCTTTTTCAAGCGCGAAATCCCCGGAATGGGAACTGTGGCTTTGGGAATCTGCACTGACATCAAGTGCGCGAATGACCTCTCCCGGAGTCAGATTTGGATACGGAGCGCTAACCTCCATAACAGTCCCTATAAGCTTGAAGCTCCTTGGGATGCCTTCGAGTTCGGTTTCCACGTCCTTCACGCACGGGCGAACCTGGTCATCCTGACCATGGCCTGGCAAGCTCCGCCCGATGACGCCAATTACCTCCAAAACCTGACCGACCCCGACATCGACACGCTCGTTTACTGGGTGCAGCGCCTCGAACCCTTGATCCGCGCTGACAATGATGAGGAGGTCATTGTCGTCTTCTGCAATAGGTCGGGCACCGAGGGCGAGGTGACGTATACTGGCACTAGCGCTGTCGTCGGCATCAAGAGAGGCGAGGTGTTTGTCTACGGCGTGCTGGGCCGCGGAGTGAGTGAAGTGCTCATCGTTGACACCGACCAGCCGCCCGTGAGCAAGCTGGCCGATCCTGACGCCGTCGCCCCCGAACAACGCACCGAGCAGCCACTCCAGCATGATGTCCAAGAAGAAGCTCCAATCCGTCAAACTACTGCCCTGGCATCCGATAGTAACGACCCTATTACCACGCAGCGCGAGCGTCCTGTACTCCATTGCCAGGTCCCTCCCCTGAACCCACAACCCGAGCTTCACCCCAGTCCTGCCCTGAGCGGCCACCGAAGCCCAACCTCTCCCCGCTTCCCCTGGCTTGCGCAGTCCGAACCCGGCCAGGCGCCTCCCGACAGCCGGTCGCCAACACGCCTGCAAATCCCCACCCGTCCGGCCATCATCTCGTCGCCCGAGAACTACGTCGGCCTGGACAGCGCCATTATTGCCACCGACGACGTGATCATCGACACGCCCGCGGCGTTCGAAGACGGCGCTCCGGCCTCGGCCGCGGCCAGAGGAATCCGCAGCCATCATCTCAACCGCATCGCCCCCTCCGCCACCCGCAGGAAGCATGTCGCATCTCCCTGGTCTCCCTTCGCCCCGTGGCGCTTCCCCAGCCGGCCCAGCCAGTACTGCCACGACGCGGGCGGCGCGCAGCCGGCCGTCTTCAGCGCGGGCGCGACTATGACGCCCATCACGCCGTTTGAGGATGATGGAGGGTGGAGCGCGACGCCCATCGATCCCAAGATGCCGCCGCCGTGGTGGTGGAAGCATGAACCCAAGCTGTCGACTTTGAAGGAGTCGACTGTGGAGGAGGAGGAAGTAGAGGAAAAGCAGAATGGAGTGGCGGAGGGCAAGCAGCCCATGAAGTTGGAAGAGGTGGAAGCAAGTGAGAAGCAAAAGGAACGTGTGTTGTCCGAGAAGGAGGGAGAAGTCTCGGGAAGAGCGGAGGCGGAGGCTAAGCCTGCCGAGTGCTCGGTGCCCTTGGACAACTGGGCCGACTTGAACATCTCTTTGGACCGGATCAAAGAGCAAAGCTCTCCTCACCAAAACGAACCGGCACCCGTGAGCGATGCGGAGCAATACCACTATCAAAGCCTAAGCAGTTGGGCCTTGGAGCAACGCGGCAGCCCTCAATTCGACGATGACAACGACTCTGTCTACGGCCAGCTCGGCTATTCCCTCTCCCGCGACCCGTCTCCGGAGAAGCGGTTGGAGACTGGTCCCCAGGAGCAACCTTACCGGAAAGAAGAAGACAATCATGCCGCCGGGGCTGGGATCGGCGGCCCCAGCAACAACACTACCGCCAGAACCAGGACCGACACGCAGCAGCAGCAGCAGCAACCCCAAAGGCAGGAGGAATTTCAACACGTCCAGCCCGGCGCCACGGACGAGCCCTTACTCCACAAAACCACCACGCCCAGTCTCTGTTCCTTCGTGACCTCGACGGCCTCGGCGTCGCAGCTATCCGTGGCCACGCCGGATGACGACTACGATGAGCATCAACACCCATTTGACGACGGAGATGGCCGGTACGGGTACGATTTCCAAGATCACAACTCGCCATTCGTCGAGAACGGAAGGTTTGATGCTGAGGTGATTGACGATACCCTGGGAGACGACAGCGGATATGCTGCCACGTCTGAGCAGGTGGGAGTTGCGCAGAAGGAGAAAGATTGGGACGGGTCGTTGGCGTCTCCGCCTGCTTCTGGGGCTGCTGTTAGAGGAGGATGGGAGTTTAGGAACCCGTATCGGCATTCGTTCCCGTATTAAAGGGAACAGCTATCTAGGTACGTCTGAGCTCCTGGTCTGGGTAGGATAGAGGGATGAGGGGGTTGGGTTTGTGAGAGCAAAACAGGTGGTGTTGGGAATGGGGCGCATGCTGTTCCAAGCTTTGTTTCGAATGATTCATGACTGCATTTAGCATTCAAGCATGGGAGGAGTTAAGGCAATTCATGAGATTCAAGGAAGTGCTGTTGGTAAGGTAGCAGGGTAGCCGGTGGTGCATTGTACGATGTTGATGGAAGGCATTGGGCATTAGGTTTGAGTACCTATTGAGGTTCGGTAATAGGTAGCACTATGTAGGTATGTATGTATGTACAACAGACGTCTGATTTCCAAACGCCTGACTGTTGCTTGACGTCCCTGGACATCGAGGAGATTTTGTGCATTGTATCTGGCCTAGAGCTGCCTTTTGACACAGTTTCTTGTGGTAGGTTGCAGGCTCGAGATCGAGTTTTACCTTTCGATTACTGCTTTAGCAGGAGGTTCACGAGGAGTGCCATGCGTTGGTCATTTTTCTCTGTGCTGTATCGCCATAACTACTTGAGGGAGTTTGGGACTAGAGAACTCTCACATGTAAGTCTCTTCAACGTTCTTGGTGCCGGGCAAGGGGCAGGCAAGGCACCAACTCAGGAGGAGACAGTGTTCAGCAATCGGACTCATCTTTGTCTCACCCCCGAGGTACTCTCTCCGCATACTAGTCCGTATGGGGGAGTATTTCGATTTGACCTCACCGCCGGACCTTCCCCCGACTCCCATCAACACGTAGAGACGGGAAGCTCCAGAGAGGCTCTTCGGGGCTTTCGGGTCACAGCTGGGTCCACTGCGGCGCTTAAGCGCCGAGGCTGCATCCCGCTAGGAGAGCCGCATGGGGCACATTGTGGACACCAAAGGACAACTGCTGGGTAAAAAACGTGCGTGTCAGTCCATGGGAGGACTGCAATGGCATCATCAGAAGCGGTGATGCATGCGGCTTGGTGTTGATTCCCTCCAGCAAAGAAAGTAGACAGGTAGGCAGTTAGTCTTAAGCGATTTGGTAACTCTTGCGACGGCAGTCGGAGCATTAGTTTGAAGTTTGCCGCCCAATGTCTCGTTTTCAGAAAGGGTTCCTGTGCCATGCCAAGCGAACCTACGCATGCTGTGCTCGAGCGACCAAGGAAATGGACTTCGTCCCCAATGGTTCATCCCATGGCATTGCTCTGGGGTTGGAGGTCGTAGCCAAGCTCTGCCACTGGGTCAAAGTCAATCTCGAATCACTTTCCTATACTAGTTCGCTAACCGTCATAATTTCAAAGTTACATGCAGTCTCTGCATGTGTTGTGGTTCATCCAGCAAGTTGGATTATGGCAAGTCATGATCCTGGATTGAGGGGAGGCCGCGTGATGATGGTGGGTGTTAGGAGAGGGACCGACCTTAAAAAATCCGATCGCTAGCACAAAGATCAGACAAGCTTTCTGTCAATCACCTGGTTGGCTGGGGCCAGGGGATTGGTGAGCCAGCATAACCCATGCGAATTGACGGCGATCCGGACGTGACATCGACTGCGGGATCACACAGGGTATGCCCCAAAACTAGTGAAAGACATCGAGGTCAGTGATGTTTATGCGTGTTGGAGGGAAGAGGGAAGCGAGAAATGGATCCGGAGCCCTTGAGAGCGGCAATTTCAACATGATGTTGTGTACCTGAGAAAGTCGGGGTCAGATCTCGTCTTCACATTTAGCCGTTTTCTCCGTCCTGAGAAGCACGAGTATGAGTAGAGCAGGAGACCGATCCCGAATCCAACCTTCCAAGTTTGTTTGATTCGTCTTGCCACTGGTTGGGGATGGGAAAAGAGATTCTGCTGGTGGTTTCCCGTGAGGGTGGACAAAGAATTCCCACATGGGACCAGGTCTCCTCTTCCAGCTTGAGCTCTCCTCTCGATCAGGCAAGCGGGGTGATGGCCGAGAGAAGTGACAGCCAATGAGAAAACGGGAAAGCAGTGGTGGAGTGTGAAGGCTTTCCAGGGGCCCTTGCAGAAGACCCTCAATCTGCGCATGTGATTGGTCTAAGATTGAAATGCTTGCAGGGATGTGGCTGACTGTGCCAGCGACTTGCATCGACCTGCATCTCTCCCGCATCTTTGATTGTGACCATTCAAGGCCCGAGTTGGCCAGTTGACGATCGACGACTGCGGTGGGCGGACGCCTGCACCCATCAATGTGCCCGCAAGCAATGCCTTGCAACCGAACTTTTCCCACTGCCCACCGCTCGGCAAGCCGAACCAGCAGCCGCACGGAGCGTTCCGGTCCCCAATCACACGATGAAGGACCCGTCCATGGCAACCCGGAGGCCATCCATGTTCAGCCCTTCTGTCGGGGGGCCATAGTCTGGGGGAACTGCCTGTCCAGTTTGACGTCTTTCTGCTCTTGCTGGTGTGGGGACCGACTTGGGGCATGTGTGTGTGCTTCGCATTATTGACTCGTCTGTCACTGTCACATCTTTTGCTGGCGTCGTTCTGGGACACTCTCATCCGGAATCCCATCTCTATATCCCATCCCCGCGACCAAATCGCGAGTCGCCTCTTGTCGCCGTGGCTTTGGTGCTCCTGAACCTCCTTCGTGGCCTCCGGCATCTCAAATACTTTTCAATCTGCTTGTCTGACCTCCGTCAACTCTGCCGGAGCTCTGTCTAGTGTCAAGATAACAACACCAGTCTATCGGCATGTCGCACAACGGAACTGCGAGGCAATAACCGTGTCCCCCCTCCCTCCCGGAGCGCTGCGTCCCCCGCATCTACGGCCAGGCAAAAGGGACACCTCCGTCTTGGAACACCAGAAAAAGATATTGAAACACGACGTCCTGTCGCGTCTCTTCGGCGCCCCGAGTGCTGGCTGGTATTTTTGACTCAACACCTTCCCAGCCAAGATGCCGCTCGCCACGGCCCGTCTTATCTTCTCCGCCCTGCTGTCGGCGCCGCTGGCGGCGTCGCTGTACGTCGCTTCAGGCAGCTCTCCTTGCGCCAAGTATTGCGGCAACGTCCAATCCTCAACCGCCTCCGACGAGATCGTGTGCGATGCCATCTCTCTAAAGAAGACACCTTCCGGCTTGGTTTGGGAGCAGTGCATCGGCTGCCTGCTCACAAGCACCCATGTCGACAAGACCAACAAGACAGACTTGCAATCACTGACTTGTACGTCGTCTGCCCTCTGCTTGGATCCCCTGGGCGTTTCGGCTCATGCTGACTCTCATGTTTTAGACAACCTACGCTTCAATGTCAAGCAGTGTTTATTCGATGGGGATACCAATCCATGCATGATAGGGTTAGTTGCCCCCTCTTCCTGCACATGAGGACGCTGACCCAACTCGTCCATAGCCCGGCGTGCGGAGAGTTTGAGGATGCGATCCGATATCAGAACATGACGACCCTCGTCGGAGGTCTCGACTATTGCCGGAACTGGGACCAAAACCACATCAGCTCTTGCACGTCATGCCTTTTGCATCTCCAAGATGGTGTGCTCCTCCTCCACAATTACATTCAGATCCTTCAAGCCGCGTGCGAGCAAACTCCTGAGCCTGGGCGTACGGTTTCGATCCGTGGCAACCCCTTTGGCCAAGAGCCCATCGTGATCGTCCCGCCACAAGAAAACCTCCCATCAGTGCCGGAGCCTGATTACGGCCCTGTATCACTGGGAGCGCGCGTCGGCATTGCCTTTGGCGGTCTTGCCTTCATCCTCACCCTCGCCGGCTGCTTCATTGTTTGCAACGGCAAGCGGCGGCGGCGGAGGTTCCTGCGGGAGCTGGAGCGGCGCAACGGCGGCGGCGCTCAGAATTGGCCGCATCCTAAGACACGGTACGGCGGCCTTAATGGTCGCGGGGGCAGCGGCGGGTCTGACATGTTCGAGACCCCCGTCAGCCAGCGGCCGCTGCGCGGATGGGACAACGAGAGCCCTGTGAGCGCTAACACAGATGCCCCTTTTCAGCGATACTTCAGCCCCTACAGCAGCCAGTACAACAGCCCCGTGAGCGCCGGAGCGAACGGGCCCGGGCCGAGCAGCGCAATCTGGCCGACTTTTGATTCGAAGCAGCAGCAACACGCGGGCGGCACTTCCCCTCCGCCTCCGGCATTCACACATTGGCCGACGGCCGGGCAGGAGAAGATGATGGCCCAGGCAACTCAGGCCCTACATGAACACCAGCAGCAGCAGCAGCAACAGCAACAGCAGAAACAAATCGAAGTCGCCATCGGACTTGCGCTTGGTGGCGATGAGGCGAGTCTACGCTCCAAGGCATCCAACGCCAACCTCAACAACAACGGAGAGGCATACGAAATGCACGAGGTAGAGAGCCCGTACGGAAACGCTGCCAGCAACAATGCCGGCCAGACCGAGAGGCGGTACCCGGCGAATCAAGCGCCTGTGCTTCAGCACCCGGGGTACGGGAGGAACGGGTCCCGGCCGGGGTCGAAGGGGTCGGGAAAGGGATAGGGAATCATGAGGCGATAGGAAAGTCATGAGGTTGTATGGTTGGAAAGGGAAGGGTGAGATGGGATGTACTCTTATATGGTTGTTTGGTCATGTCTGTTGTCATTATACCCGGGGTTTGGGCGTTGGAGATACCTGTTGCTGCCACATGGCTGGAATTTTGTATATGCTGGAGCAAACTGGGAATCAGTGGAAGGGCGAGGCCATTGAAGTGAATGGTTCTAATTGATGCACCGGACTGCAGTGAGTCGAGAATCGATTGATGTGTTGCTTGGGGTCCAAGCCCGCCCAAAGCGCACAACTCCAGTCCACAAAGTTTTGAAATACTGAAAAAAAAGTATCAAATTCAGTGTCGAAATTGAGAGGCGGTCTGCGACTCCCCCGGCTCAAGCCTCTATTCACCTGATTCTTCCCATTGTGCTTCCAATTGTTGTTTTCTGTCGTCGAGCAACAAAGAAGCGTCGCGAAACACTCGAGCACAAGCGCGCTCCCCGCACAAACGCGCTGCGCGATTGCCAGATTAGGAAATCCCATTGTTATCGCCACGTGAATGGAGCTCCAGCCCCCAGCTCGGCCCACAACAGCAGCTTATCGGAGCCCCACTTATCCTCCAAAGTCGTCCAAAAAATTTTGGGGGGCTGCAACTTTCAACTTCGACTCTTCGATTCTTCGTCTGGAGCGTCAACAAACCTCTCCACGGTGGAAAATCGAACGGCACCTGTGCGACTATCGCGATCCAGCCTGCCGGGCGACTTCGTGGGCCATCGCACGTTCCACCAATAACTTTCTCTTCGCTCAATTGCGATACCCAGCCAATTCTTCCAGACCCAATTCTTCTTGTCGGTCAGAACCTCGACCACCTTTCTTCCCCGATTTCGTTCCCTTTCTCACTTCACGACTCTGATACTTCCTGACAATCACGACATCAATTGCGACCATGGCCACCTCGAATGCGCTTGTCCTTCGGGGCGACGATGACGAGTACGTCATCAAGCCCGAGGCTGTCACCCCCAAAGTCGACACGAGCTCGTGGCCTCTGCTGTTAAAGAATTACAGCGAGATGCTTGTCAAGTCTGGCCATTTCACTCCGATCCCGGCTGGATCTTCTCCTCTCAAGCGCGACATCAAGTCTTATGTTTCGAGCGGCGTCATCAACCTCGACAAGCCCTCAAACCCGTCGTCCCATGAGGTGGTCGCTTGGCTCAAACGCATGCTCCGGTATGTTTTCAATCCCAAGCAGGCGACTAAAACAAACATGAGACAAAACGAACAATTATGCTAACCTAATCACAGTGTCGACAAGACTGGTCACTCGGGCACTCTTGACCCCAAGGTCACCGGTTGCTTGAGTATGTGGTTCACCGACCAACTCGGGTTCTTTTTTTCCTCAGCGATCGGATCAGCTAACAATATACTTTACCAGTTGTCTGCATTGATCGCGCCACTCGCCTCGTCAAGGCCCAGCAGGGTGCTGGAAAGGAGTACGTTTGCGTGATCCGCTTCCACGACACTGTTCCGGGCGGCGAGACTGCTTTTGCCAAGGCCCTCGAGACTCTGTCCGGTGCCCTCTTCCAGCGTCCCCCGCTCATCTCGGCCGTCAAGCGCCAGCTGCGTATCCGCACCATCCACGAGAGCCGTCTTCTCGAGTTTGACAATGAGCGCCACCTCGGCGTCTTCTGGGTTTCTTGCGAGGCCGGTACCTACATTCGTACCCTCTGCGTGCACCTGGGCCTCCTTCTCGGTGTGGGCGCGCACATGCAGGAGCTGCGCCGTGTTCGCTCGGGTGTCATGTCTGAGGATGATGGCACCATGGTGACTCTCCATGATGTGCTGGATGCTCAGTGGGCTTACGACAACGGCGGCGATGAGACCCTCCTTCGTCGCGTTATCCAGCCTCTCGAGACTCTGCTCTGCACTTACAAGCGCCTTGTCGTCAAGGACTCGGCGGTTAATGCGGTCTGCTATGGTGCCAAACTCATGCTTCCTGGACTGCTCCGTTACGATAAGGGCATCGAGGCGCATGAGGAAGTCGTGTTGATGACCACCAAGGGCGAGGCCATTGCCATCGGCATTGCTCTCATGAGCACTGTTGAGTAAGTCCCCGTTCGAGCGATTGGAATCTTAACACGTTTTCCTGTTGCTGACATGGATTCTAGGATTTCGACTTGCGATCACGGTGTCGTTGCCAAGGTCAAACGCTGCATCATGGAGCGCGATCTGTACCCCCGCCGCTGGGGTCTGGGCCCTCTTGCGATGGAGAAGAAGAAGCTCAAGGCCGACGGCAAGCTGGACAAGTATGGCCGTGCCACCGAGAATACCCCCGCTCAGTGGAAGCAGAAGTATATCGACTACGCTGCCCCCCAGGCTGAGAGCTCGGCTGCGGCTCCGGCCCCGGCCCTGGTCCAGGAGACCAAGGCTCAGGAGACCAAGGTCCAGGAGATCAAGGTTCAGGAGACCGAGGTTCAGGAGACCGAGGCCAAGGAGACCAAGGGCGAGAAGCGCAAAAAGCATGAAGGCGAGACGGCCGAGGAGAAGGCCGAGCGCAAGCGCCTGAAGAAGGAGAAAAAGGAGAAGCGCAAGTCCAAAGGTCAGGATGCCGAGGACAAGTGATTCATCCATGGGCGACGTACAACGTCGCGGATCATGTCTGTGCAGCGTTGCGAATGATGTACACTATTTTGGGTGGTGTACAGTGTCGCGGACGATGTGCAACGTCGCGGATGAAGTACGGTGTCGCGGATGAAGTTGATGCGCTGTGTATACTACAAGGGGGCACGGACACGGGCATTGGGAGGAATGACTGGCACAGTCTCTTGTGTTTGTTGTCTACAACGCTCTCCTGGTTCAGGAGTGGCGGGAAGACAGGCGTTCTTCTGGGCTGGTGTTCGGCCGCGATTTGATTGACGATTTTCGTCGCGTTTTCTCACATCTGGGCGGGAAGGGAAAAAGATCCCCGGTGGCGTTTGTCGGAGTTTACACTTTACTACGGTAATCAAGGATTCGGGCTTTGATGAAATGAGATTTCTTCACAGAGACCCTGGCAAGTGACACCTTGTGCATAATTGTGATACATGTGATGATGCCTTTTGAGTTTTTCAGGTTCGTCTGCCAAGAACATGGAATGGATGTAGGTCCCTATGAATGTAGTCAATACTGGACCAAGAAGTGTTGGTTCAGTATCGACAGCATCGTGGCAGCCAGACACCAACATCCACCATCTTTGGTGTCATCGTCTTCCCATTGGCATTGTTGGATGTCCAACAACCATATTTGGACTTGGGCTGTAAGTGTCTAGCTAAGGTGCTTCCCGTCCACGATTTCTTCTGCGTTGTTTAGATGAAACGAAACAGCCGGCTTACCAGGTAGTCCATAGAGCCAGCGACAGTTACAGTCAGGTAGCTGAGCGGTGCAGCAAGTGCACAGCCATGATGCCGTCTTTAGGGCTGGGAGTTCTAAAAACAAGCTGTCACACATTCTCCCCGGGCAATGAAGTGGCTGGGAAGGGCTTCTATGTCTGGAGCATCGAGGTTTGTAAAATAGGTGTCGCTACCATGGTTTATTTGAAACTGTGGATGGATTCCCATGTTGGAGAGGCGGGTGTTGTCTTCCTGTAGGTGGCACAGCATTTGTGTGTTGTTAGATGTTGACTTGCGGGTGCTGCTGTCTACGTCTCTCCGTGCGGTATGGAACCATCCTCAAATCATCCATGCAGATATAGCCTTGTGCATTTTGCCTATGCGACCGAGCAGGACGGCCAGCCTGGATGCTCCAGAGATCGAGATAATCAGGACATGTGGTAGTGCAAACTTGCATGTAGAAGTAGGTAGTGAAGGTGGACTTGCAGCAGGCCGCTGGAGGGGAAAACAACGTGCTACCCCCGTCCACACCACTTCGTGCTGCTCGGTTGAGGCAGAGGTTGCGATCGGCGCTTAAGGCCACCAAGAGCCGACCAGTGCCTGCTGCAGGTGGTCTCATATGGGCCACCTGCGCTCCCCTGCTGCGTGACATTGCAGACACCATTCCCGACGCCGCAATTGGCTGACAGAAGGGTTGCTAAGCTTTTGTAGCGCGGTCAGCGGAAGCGCCCGCCAAGAAGGCCGCTGAGAGAGATCGAGATCGGGTTCTGTGGATGGGAGGAGACCTCTGTACCTGACTTCTTTGCCACACTTTTGGTGTTCGTGTGGTTTGGTTCATGATAGGAGGAGCTTTGTTGGTTGGTGAATGGAGTCGGCAATGTCCAGCATGTTTTCTTTGAGAAATCTCGTGATTCTCGGGAAGAATGGAATGCTTTCGCTTCCATCCGGCGGCTTTGTTTGTACCTCGCCGCCAACCGCCGGTTTCTAAGCTCTGGCTGCTCCGCAGATAGCCCTCACGACTCTCCTCAAACTGAGACGGTGTGATGTTGAAGAAGGATGGGTCAGAATAACGAATATTGTCCGAACAAGGAAACCCACCCATATGTTCATGTCCAATTGCTGTACCAGATGTGGTTTAGCATGGTGTGCTCGAGGCATTGGGCAGGTGTGCTGCCCTGAGGAACCGGGGTTGCATGCATCTCGAATCTCATCACATCTCTCTTTTCACTCGCTCCTCCTCTCCGAGCTCGTGGCTTCGCGCGTACCGCGCCCCACGGCGCCAGGAACCTGGGACTTCCCGGAGACACATGCCGATGTAAAGAAGTGCTGATGAAGTGGTATTCCCAATTCATTAAAACCATCTTCTGGCCCCCTTTCTTTCTTTTCTCCTGGCCTCATGGCTCGTCCAAGCCTCTGCGGAGTACAAAATCTTTATTTGGTTTCTCGTCAGTCGTTTATCCAAACTGCTCATCGCAGCTTGACCACTTAACTTCGAGTCCCTGGCTGGTCCTGGGCTGTATTTGTTACTTCATATCTACTTTTAATCCGACTCTCAGCTTGGGGTACTCCCCAACACCAAACCCTCCGCCATGGCTCGAATTACTCTTCTCTATGCTCTCTGGGCGTCATATCAACTTGTATCAGCCCTTCAGGTGACGCCAAACTCACCATGTGCTCAAGTTTGCATGGATTCTCCGGGGCTCGACGTCTCAGACCCCAACTCTTCAACAACCACAACCTCAGACATTCCCTGCCTCGATGCCGAGTACTCAAGTCCCAAGGGAACCAAGTTCAGAGACTGCATGTCATGTCTACAAACCAGCACCTTCTCCCAAGGGAGTGAAAGTGATATCAAATGGTTTCTATGTGAGTTGATGTCTGTCATCCCAGGATATCTGGATCAATTGATTTACTGGATCCCCTGTTTTAGACAACCTCAGATACGCCGTGTCCTACTGCGTCTTTGGCCATCCCAACGGCACCGGCCTTGGCTCGTCTCCCTGCACTACTGACGCTGCCTGCGGCCGCCTAAAAGGACCGTTTGAACATGGAATCCCAGATCCTACGGGTTCTACGGCCTACTCATACTGTTCAGCTGCTGGAGGGCACGCATCCAACTTTGCCCACTACGAGCAATGCGTCCCATGCATTTCAGCAGCTGGGACTCACGAGTACCTCTCCAATTGTATGTCGGGAGCATCTCACAGCACAATTTCCAGCAAGACTAACAGCTCTGCTTTTTACAGTTTTTGTTGCCCTGGAGGCGGGATGCCGTCAACAACCAACCCCTGGAGTGCCCCTTGGCCTCAATGATACAATCTTTTCCACCAACCAAGTTGAGATTGTCGACCCAACAGAGCTCCTGAAGGACAAAGAAGAAAAGCCGAAGCTCAAGACCACTGTCATCATCGGCATCGTCGCCGGCTCGGTGATGGTGCTGCTCGCCATCTCCGCCATCAGTTTCGTTTGCTGGCGCAAGCGGCGGAACAGGCGTGTCCGTCTCCAACGCCGCTCGTCTATGTCTTTCCAGTGCCAAACACATCTAGCTTCCCCGCGCTTCTGGCCTGATCACGCCCCCATCCAGGACCTTGGTGCTACCATGTCCCCGGCGACCGACGAAGAACCCCCTACCACCACCACCGCCCCTCAGCGTCGTTCATCCATCTACAAACCACCCGTTCTTTCCCCAGAAAAAGACCTCCTCCACCGCAAGGAGGAAGAGGCGGAGAGCTATCAACTTGACCAACCATATGGAAAACCCATCACCAAGAAAGCCGCCCTGGCCTCGGTGCCGCTCTACCAAATTTCCACCACCGTTCCGCCTCCCACCCCGCCTCCGAGGGCACACTGCTCGCCCTACACCCCGTCGGAACCGCCCACCGCCAGCATCCGCTCTCCGTTGTCCGCTGACTCGGCGCGCAGCACCTCCGCCCTGTTGCCCGCCATCCGGCCGTACGTCCCTGCCGAGCACGGCGTGATGAGCTTTTCGTCCGCGAGCCCGGCATCAACAACAACCTATGGCGTGTCATCGTCTCCTGACCTGAGTCGTAGCGGTGGATGGCCGCTACCTGATTTTCCGGCTCCTGTCCCTTCAGCGTTGGCGCCGGCCTCGGCAAATGCCGCCACTAACAACCCCTATCGCTCCTCTTCCTTCTATAACAACCAAGATTATCATCATCGCAACCGGGACCAGGACACCACAAACACCTCCCCAACCACCACCCGCGACAACTATTACTACGGCCACAACAACAGAGACGACAACGACGGGTTTGTCGTGGTCGATTCATCATCCGGAAAGAAGCACCCACCAACCCTCGCCCTTAAAACCTCTCGCAGCAGCCTCGGCCTGCTAGGCAATCTGGGGAGGAAGAGCCCCAAGCCTGGCGGCGGGGGCAGCGCGACGGGGAGCCCGGTCGAGTCGGTCGAAATTCGGACTGCGTTTGCGGCGCCGCCGAGGAGGTGAAATGTGTTTTCCGACAATTTGTGTTTTGGGGGTAGTATCATTCGCTTCATTTTGTTTCATTATTTTCGTTGTTCCAGGTTGTGACCTGCCGTCTATTTACTTTTCAATAGTCTCTTTGTTTTGTATGTATTTTGTTGAGAATTCTGGCATCTTCTTCGGCAAGAAGGGATTCGCTGGCTATGAGGCGATGATACCAACTCGGGATTATTTATTTGTACTATCTATCGAGGAGAGGTTTGCTTGGAGTTTCGGTGGTTTGGGGAAGAATGGATTCGGTTGGCTTGGCTTAAGCAACATCTGACAGAGAGAGAGAGTCGAATATGCACAGTACAGTGTTCAAAGGCAACAATACCCACAGACAGAGATACCATGGAATGGAGTCTAAACATTATACGTTCTTGACAAGACAAGCCTACTCCTCATGTATTGGAGCTCGCTCCCACTGATATTGCCATTGTCATCGAGTCTCCTCTTTACTTAACCTCTGCTTGCTCGGATGTTTTGCCTCAAGCTTGAATGTTGAGTCAGGGTGATAACCCATGTACCAGATACAAAACGCTCCTGGCTGCAAGGTGAATCACAGAAAACCATCATTGTCAAACCAGCGCCTCCCGACTCAGCCAAACACCAACACTCTCACCCCACACCCAAGTATCTCATTCACAGGTCCAAATATGCCAGGCCAAAGATGTGCATAGGGCTGTGTTTCTCTCTATTCCTTCAATCAGCCCTCGGGGTATTTCAAGACTCTGATATCTCTCTCTCAGGTCGAGTCAAGCTTGCTTATGTACTGCCTCCCTTCCCACTCCCCAACACCCCATCAATTAACCCCCCATACATCAACAATGTGTTCCATCATAGCCCGCATACAAAAACAGCAACGATGCCCGTATGCCCATGCCGATGAATGCAAAGCAGCATAATGCTTCCGCTTCCTGTTCCAATTCTTTCCGTTTCTCCCCATTCCGCCTGCATTGCAAGCCAAGTCACGATGCAGAGTGACCAGCATTTTTTTGGCTCCCCAAATCCTTGAACTCATACCCTTCCTTCCCATAACCATAACTTCCACCAGCACTTTTGCTCACCCCTTTTCAGTCCTCAATGACAATCACCTCCTCTCCATCCCCTACCCCGGGCCCACCACCACCGCCACCTCTCAACCTCGTTCCCTGCTCCACCACTTCCTCTGTCTCCTTCCGATCCGCCTGATCCAACATCGCCCTCAGCTCCCTCAACATTCTCTGCGTTTCCTCCGCCTTGGCGCTCGCGTCGCTGATCATGCTCCTCGTCTCCTCCCTGAGCGCAAGCACGCCTTTGGCCTTGGTCGTGGCAGAAGTGCCCGTACTCGTCACGCTAGCGCTCCTCTCCCTCGTGTTGCTACCACCAACGGCGGTGGCGAGGTGGCTCTCGAGAAGCGCCTTCTTCCTCGCGGACGGCGAGACCTTCCTTGTCACTCCAGTCCCAGATAACCCGCCGTTCTGCTCTCCGTGCAGGTGGTCGTCGTGGTCGTGGTCGTCGTCGAAGTCTAGAGCATCCACGTCTGAAGTGCGCTTACGCTTTCCGCCTGCCGCCGCTGTCCTGATGTCGGAATTGGCGAGGGACTGTCTCGAGACGGGGATCGGCGGAGGCGGCATGGAGGTTGTCGAGGTGGAGGCGAGAATGCGTTGCAGTCTCGCCTCGGAGACGGATTCATCGAAACTGCGGCGCGGCGGGGAGTGAGTGGTGAGGTTCTTAAGCCTTTCCAGCTTCAGACGCAGCTCAGACGGGGTGGGCGAGGCTCGACCACCATGCGATGATGGCGGGGGATGGGGGTAAGCGTCGGGGAGGAAGATGTCGTGGTCGTGGAGGCTAAGATTGTCGGACGAGATGGAGGCAGGGCCGTTCACGATGCTCGTCTTGTTGCGGGTGCGACGGGCCAGGGCCTCGGGCAACCAGTTCCCATCAGGCATAGGAACAAGACCCCGGAGCCGAAGTTCCCAGTGCTTGGTCCGAGGTTTGGATCCGGGAGTGTCGCTGCCATGGTTGGATGAAGTGGAACGGCGCAGGCCCAAGTCAAAGCCGTCCTCGGACGCAGTGTCAACGCCAGATCCCTGCTTGGCAGAAGCGAAGTTGGTTGTCTTCTTCAATGACTGACGGAACTTCGATATTGAAGATGCCAAGGACCCGCCACCGTTGATCACGGACCCGCACGCTGAGAGGCTGCGGCGGACGTCCAGGTTGAACTTCTGGCGTAGCTTGAGAGTCTTCCCTCCTTCGCTCCGGCTGCCAATGCTGCTAGCCCCGGGAGATCCGCGCGCAGACCTGGAGGCCGGTTCAAGCTCGAGTTCGGATTCGGGGTATCGAAGGGACCGAGTGTCGCTTGCCCCAGCCCACGAGTCCGCTGCCGTTTCTGGACCACGCACCACACGGCGGGCGAGAGAGCGAGGGTCGCTACCCATCCCAGAGAAGATGCCACTGGCGATGAGCTGTTCCTCGGCAGCTCCGTCCACACTGTATGTGATGCTGGGCCGGCGATTCCTTGACGAAGCAAGCAGAGAGATGCGTTCCATATCCTCCATGACCTGCCGTTTGGATTTCCTCCGTGCTTCTTGCTCTGCTTTTTCCTGCTCCTCGCGCGCCTTCTGCTGTATCAGACGCTGCTGTTCGCGGTACTGACGCATCGCTTCTTTCTGTTCGCGGAGGACACGCCTCGTGGCACGAGCGCGGGCACGCTCACGCCAGCGGTAGAAGTACTTGACACTCAAACGGTGAGCCATGTGCTCACGAGCGAGACGCCAAGATTCTTCATCTTCTTCTCGGCGTTTCCTCTCAGCCTCCTCTTCTTGGAATTTCACCCAAACATCCCACAAAAGTTTGTTGAGTGTGTCCTCGGTGAAATCACCCAGGAGGCCTTCGTCGCCCAAGACGAACCACTTTGTGAAGTCACCAAAAAGGTCACGCTTAGGCGCTGGCGGAGGCGGTGGTGGGGGAGGGGGCGCTGCCGGCGTTGTTGTGCTCGGAGACACCGACAAAGCTGGAGTGGCCGCTGGAAGGCCAACAGAGCTGGGAGCTGTACCGGACGAGAATAGGGCCGCGGCTGACTGAGTTGGAGGTGTGGTCGTTGTTGGGGAGGTGACGAGTATAGAAGGAATTGATAGCGTAGTTGTAGGTTGTTGCGAGGGCGGGTTGGTCTGAGGGCTCATAAAGATCGAGGCCCCGGCCAGGGGGGTGGTAGTAGTCCCCAGGGCCGATGACGGGGCTTGCTCGACCGGTTTTGCCTGCGCAACGGCAGTACCTCCGGTGGCAGGGGCAGCGGGGATCGATGACGAAGCAGGCGTTGCAGAGCCAAAATTCAACAACGAGGACGCTGATTGCGTGCCTGTGGTTTGAGCAGGCTGCAAAGGAGGCGGCGCCGCAGCCGGTGTCGCAGCCGTCGTCTTCGGGGGATCAGAACCCCCAAGAAATGAGAACGGCTTGCTTGCTTCGGCCGGTTTCGCGTATGGAGTGAAGAGAGATGAAGGCTGTTGAGGTTGTTGGAATGTCGGAAGGGGGCCGGACGGCGCCGGAGCGGGTGAAGTACCGAACGAGAACGTCGCCCCTGTTTGTGCAGCCGGTTGGAAGGTGGACGCAAAGGGGTTGTTGTTGGGAGCAGCTGCTGTTGGCGAGGGCTGCTGGGCAGCGGGAAAGCCACCAAAGGGTGTTGTCGTTGTAGCCGGGGCCAGAGCGGCCGCTGGGCTCTCGAAAAGTGTTGTGCTCGGCGCATTCCCAAAGATGGATGTCGCTGATGACTGCTGACCAAATGGAGAATTCGTCCCCGCGGTCGATGCAGCCAGTTCCTTCAAGGCCGGAGATTGAGTAACAAACATGCCATTTGCTTGGCTCCCGGAGCTCAACTCTGGCTCTCCTCCTTCCTCGTAGATGGTGTGGTAGATGACGTGGGTCAGGGACTGGCCTTTCCGTTTGCGCTCAACGAGCTGGCCCGAAAAAGACTGCCGCACACGGGGCGACGGGACAAACTTCTTCCTACTGTTTAGGAGGAGGTATGGCTCGGATACCGGATTCTTGCCTTCGGGTACCCATTCCGAGAATTCAAAGTCATGTAGCTCAGCAAACTCCACAGCCTCTTCAGGGGTATCGAAGCGGAGAAGGCGGTTCAGGTCGGAAGCCGTTATAGTGCGGGGTGCATCGCGACGGCGGGCGTATGCGCGGACCAGGTTCTTCAGGATGCTCTGGCGAACGGTGGTAAAGTGAATCTCAGCAATACACGCCATCGTGTAGGATACGCGGGGGTCCTCGACAATGGCGAAGTAGTTCGCAAAGGACGTGTCGGAGAGCGTGGTAGGACGCCGTGGCTTGATGGGACCTTTGGGTTCCCGCACGTCGTCCATGGCTTGGATCAGTGAGAGAGCCGTCTGGACTTCTTCCGACTCAAACCAATACTCCTTTCCCCATGTCGGGATCCTCTTTGCTATGGAGGGATCGTGCGCATTGAGGAGGAGGTAGTAGGCGCGAAACTCCGGTTCATTCTCGCAATGAACGCGTTTCTCGCGACACACGTCATAGGCTTCCATGAGAGACAGGATCGTCCTCCCTAGCTGCTCGATCTCCTGCTTCTGGTCGAAATCGTCGTGGGCGAAGCCCTTCCGGGACAGAAGGTGCAAGGCCGTGGCGTGAAAGCGGGTGATGGTCTCGAAACAATACACCATATCCTTCATCTCTTCCGCCGACTTTTGAGAGTGGAAGGTGAAATCTTTCCGGACGGCTCTCGTTCGGTCCCAAAGGAAGTTGTGCATGGCGGGGAGGTTCTCTTCGGACTTGAGGAGGTCGTTGAAGAGGTAGTCGGTGGTTCTCCGAAGGGCGTCAATAGAGCGGACGTCCATGGGCAGTGGGGCGTCTTGCCCAGCAGCGGAACGACCGAACTTCTTAACCATGCGGGACGGGTCGGGCCACATGGTCAGACCATCCGGACGCGCCTCCTTTTCCTCCGTCTTGACGTCGAACTCGGCGATTCGGCAGACCTTCTCGTAGTCGGGGCACATGTCTTCGCAGATACCCTTGAATGGCAGCGCGTCCTCCAGCTTTCTCCTCTTTTCTGGGTCGTCGATGAGATCCGCCTTTCGCAGGCTCGCATAGACCTTGGCGCGATATTTCTTATAGGCGTCCTTGAGACTCTCGACGGCGGCGCGCTTGTCTGGGTTTCCAATATCGGCTGGCAATTTCGGCGGATGGATGCCCTCCTTCTTCAGGTGGTCATACAGCTTGTTTGCATAGTCGTACGCGAAGACGGACAGCTCTTTGGTTCGTTCGCCCGGTCCTGCCTCAGCGGCAACCTGGGCCCCGGGTTTGCGCGGCGGCGGCTGGTAGCGCTCCTGGCGCACGGGCTGCTTGCGCTGAACCTTTGTCGGGGGTTCGGTTTCTGCACTGTTTGTCTGTTTCGCGGCGCCCTTTGACCCCGAGAAGGGTGTCGTGCGTTGCGTTCCTTGCCCTTGGGTTTGGCTTCTTTTCCCCCCAAATCCCCCATTCGCGTTCGCGGCCAGCTGGGTCTTGAGGCCCGCAAATTTCCCACGACGCGCCATCGTGTTGGAGTCAGACTGCGCGGCGCCTTGCGCACCGGACTGTTCTGATTGTTTGGCTCGCCCAAACGGCGAAGGAGTCCGGCTCTTGGGCCCAGTGGGTGGCGTGCCACGGGGGTTCTTGAGGTGCTGATTCGAAATCGACGATGGCTGCTGGGCCGTCACTTGCGGTTTGTTGGCTTGTGTCGGTGCCCCGAACGGATTGTTGGCTTGCGCACCAAATGGATTCGGTTTCGCGTTTCCGAAAGGGTTGGCGAAGGGGGACTGTTGTTTGGAGGCGGCAGGAGCGCCAAAGGGGTTCTGTAACACCTGGGGAGGCGCCCCGAAGGGGTTATTAGTTTGGGAAGCCATCGCGGTCTAGGTCATTCGCGGTCGAGATCGGGCAAGAATGCTCGGGGGGGTTGATAAAAATATTCAACGAGGACGTGAACAAGCGCGAATCGAGGCGTGTCGGGACCAAGGAGTTACCAGGTGGGAGAATCGAAAATCGCAAGCTGCCGCAGCAGAAACGCGGCCGAAGAGCTACGGCAGCGATACTCGATGTCGGGCGAAGTGTGGTCGATGATGGGTTGATTGATATCAGGTCAGCAGACCTTGAGGTCGGGAGCACGACGAGCTCGGGGCTGCGTGGACTCCACGATGGCTGATGGCAGAGTCATCGGGCAGTAAGGGTGGCTCGAACTCTGTCGCCAGTTGTCGTAAAGTTGGATTATGAGAGAAATGAAAAGATTTCGCGTGGGTAGCTTTGCGCAAGTCCACAAAGGCTGCGGACTGCGGTAGATGAATGGGATTCAGGGCTCCAAGAGATGCAAGAAGGTTGAGGTTGCAGGTGTTGAATGGCGAGTCGCGCTTTGTCGCAATTGGGACGAATTCTGCCCTTGTGACGCAGGCGGTCAATGGCCCAAGGCCAAAGCTCCGCCCCACTTTTTTACCTTCGTGGCGCCCCACTTTCACCTGCGAACCTCAGCCTCAGGCCACATCCAACTTCGTACCTACGACATGACAACAACCACATGGAGAAATTGGGAGAAAGGCATGGTACGGAGAGGCATTGTCTAAAGGTCAACACGCAAATCAAAAACACACAAAATACAAATCAAGATGCTTCGCAATGCTTCTTGTCTATTCACTAGGCTTCTTGAACCGCCCCTGAATCCAGCAGCGGTACATCTTGAGCTTCTTTGCCCGGTTGACAAGCAGCCTCCGGTCAACACCCAGCTGCTCGATTTCGAACCGCGGCTTCTCACCCTCGTCTTGGGGCTGGCCCGACTGTTCGCCATTGGCTTCCCCTTCCTCGGGCTTATGGAGCTTTCCGCTCCAAATATCCGCCAGCTCATCCTTCTCGAAGAAATAGACCCGGGTGCCGTCGCCGCGGATGTAGAAGTTTTCCTCCAAGTACCGACCTTTCTTGAAGCGCACCTGCGCAAGGTCTCCTCGTCCGTAGTCTCTGAAGCATACTACGCCACCGGGTTTGAGAACGCGGTACACATTCTCGACTGCGCGCTTCCACTGACGCGGCGATAATGCCGAGAAGATGAAGATCATGATGGCCACGTCCACCGTGCCCTCACTCAGGCCCGGAGGAAGCTCCTCTCCGGCCACGTCCCACACGTCCGCCTGCATCACCTCCGGGTTATAAGACTCGTGATTCCGCATGACCTCAACCGCCTTCTTAGAGAAGTCGCAAGCATGAAGCTTCAGCTTGGGGTTCTTATTCTTGGTGATGATAGGGAACGCGGTGTTGCCGGCACCGGCGCCGATTTCGAGCACCGTTTTCGGCCCAGCATCTTCACGCGTCACTTCTTCGAGGACGGGAAATTCCTGCTGCAGCCATTTCCGGTCCTTGAAGAAGTTGGCCGTGTTGTTCTTGTAGAACAGGTTCCACCACTTGGCCGGGTCTGAGTTGAAACGCACTGCTGGGCGAGTTAGTCCAAGCCTTAGACCAGTCAACGGAGCAAAACTCGACGAGTAATGAAGATGCGCGTCAGATGGGAGCGAAAGACTAGAAAATACAAGGTTGTCTTCATAGATAATTCAGATGAACTATGCTTATGATGTAAATCATCATGAGCGCGAGAGTAGGGTTTTCTTGCTACTTGGACCAAGAAAGAAAGCAAGAAATAAGAGATAATAAACTCACTTTTGTCAAACTCGGACACAGGTGACTGCCGTTGCATGGCGTACTGCTGCTCCGCATACTCCTTGTATGCGTCGTCTGTCTCGACGTGGTCCCACGCGTTAAACTCGAACACGTCGTCATCCTCGCCCAGATAGCGCGACCCAAACTGGAATGGGTCGCTGCGCTTCTGGTTGTACTGCGGGTCATGCGATCGGTGCGGCGGGACCGCATCCGGCTTCTTCTCGGTCTGGTCTTCCCGCTTGTTTTCGGGCTGTGACGGAGAAGTAACGTCACCGCTGTTCTCTGTGACCGCGAGAGTCGATACGCCGTTTGCCAGCGCGTCGCGCGCATCGGCCGGTGCCTCAGAAGCGGCGATGGGGACGTCGTTGGCAGTCATGGCTGTTGCTTGGATGCTCTTCGCGTCACTCGAAGAAGAGAACGAAGAGAATAAAACAGAAAATCCTGGACCAAGGTCAAAGAATACCTTAGGGAAATAAAAGAGCGGACCCGACTAGCAGTCGCTGCAGATTCACTGAACTGCGCCCGCTGAAATGCGACGGCACCGGTCCGGCATTTCGTGGGGTGGTGGGTGGAAAAGGGTGGTGGGAGGTTTGGGGATTTTTGGCATGGAGTGGGAGTGGGAGAAGGAAATTTTTGAGGGGACGGGCCGTTTTGTTTCGAGAAAAGCTGCGCCGTTGGGTGGGTCGCATCCAAAATCCAGGGTTAGGGTCGGACCGTTTGGGCCGGAGCCCCGCCGGCGGCCGGGGACCCACTCGGCTGCGGACGTCAGGTCCAGGCCGGGCCGGAGCTCTGGGCAGAAGAATGTAACATGGAAGTTGGACGGGAATGACAATGGAAGCTCTTCTTCCCCACTCCATTACCTTCATTCTTTCCAGCATCAGCCCGGCTTGAATATATCATCAACATACTCAACGACAATCTGGTAATCCAACAATCTCAGCATCCACGCCAAAAGGCGCGCCGTCCTCTGACCCGAAGAGCAGCCACAAAGGAAAAGACCAAAGAACGATACAACTAGCAACCAAAATCAACATCCCAACTCCCTTTCCTTCCCACCCACTCAAATATCCAACTCGCACCGCCAACCCATCACCATGCCTCCCCGCATCCCAACCCTCCAAGACTTCCGCCCCATCCTCTCCTCCCACCCCACCACCAGCACCAACAACAACAACCCCCCAATCACCCTCCTGCCCCCAAACCCTCCCGAATCCACCACGACCTTCCTCCTCCTCCTCCACGGCCTAGGCGACACGCACCACCCCTTCTCTCAATTCGCGCGCAACCTCAACCTTCCCGGCGTCTTCTCCATCTCTCTGCGTGGCATCGCCCCGTTACCTGCCGCCTTCCTCTTCGGAGACAACGGCGAGGGCTACCACTGGGGCGACGAGCTCCTCGCCACGTCGGACGGCGGGATCGACAGCCGCGCGGACCCCGGGTTTGAGAAAGCCAGGGAGTGGGTGCTGCAAAAAGTCATTGGGGAGGTGCTGGTGAAGAAATGCGGTTGGGAAGTGGGGGATGTGATGATCTTTGGGTTTGGGCAAGGCGGGAGTGTGGCGCTGGGGTTGGCAAGCATGCTTCGTCTTGGGGTGAGCAGGGTTCAGGAGGTCAAGGATGGTGATGGGGCCAGCGGTAGCGGGCTGCAGCAGAATTTGGTCTTCAAGGGGGTGGTGTCGATCGGGGGTGGGCTGCCGGCGAGTATGGTTCCCAGTGTGAGCAACCGCGGGAAGGCCAAGACACCGGTATTGGTGTTGTGCGGGAGGGAGAGTGAAGAAGTGGATGACGATGCCGTGGAGGTGTTAGAGAGGGAGTTTGAGAAGGTCGAGGTGGTGAGGTGGAAGCGGGCGAGTGATGGTATGCCGCAAAATCGGGAAGAGGCGTTGCCCATGATGCGATTCTTTGCAGACAAGTTGAGGAATGTATGGCTGTAGGAACATGGCTGGCAGATAATTGGAGACAAATTTGAAGCTTCAATGCAGAGAATTGTAATGCGATGACAATTCAATTGACGCTACGAAAGCGGCTCTGCTGGGCGGTGTATAGGCTACATGGCTGTAGCTTTGCGAATGTAAACCATTCCACCGACTCTTCTCAATACCTTAACCCGTGATAAAGTCACTGCCTGCGCCAGAACCCAAAGGTATCACCCATTACTGTGTATGTGCCAAACAACCGTAACTCCGTACCAAAAAAGACAACCCCTGTATGACCTGTTATTTTCTCCACTTCACGAGCTCCCCTTCATCCCTCGCTCTCAGCTTTGACGGCCCGGGTAACATAGGCGTCCACTGTCCCTTCGCATCCCACTTCCCTGCCTTGGTGTAATCCCCTCTCGCGCTGCCCTGCATCCAGGCGAACCGGAAGTATTCGCTTGTTTGTAGCCCAGGCTCACGGGTCCACGTCAGATTGGTGACAACCTCAGTCACGTTATCGTAAAAGTATGACCGGAGCCTCTCCACATCGTTAACCAGGACGCTGATGCCGTCGTAAATCGGTGGCGGCGTGTCCCAGCTGAAGGTGATGCTTTCGTTGGCGATAACTGGAGGGTGAATTGCCGGCAGAGGCGACCGCATAGGTGCATCTCCGCGAAGCGCCAAATCAGTCTGGAGGATGGGATCGAAACCCCAGCGTGCTATGCCGTTGACGAACAGCCCAATCAACAACCCCTGGTAAAGGAGAGACGGGCGGATCTGGATGCTGGTTCCTGGTAGGAGCAGGAGGGCAAGAATGTAGTGGTGGATGCGCAGGTTGAGGTCCGGCAGGCCAATGAAAATGAGGAGGACAACAATGACAAGCGCATAAAACTTGAGGTAGCGGACCAGGCGGCCCTCCTGGCGGAAGAACCACATCTGAAGTACGGCGATGACGGTGAGGATGATGACGATGATAGCGAGAGCTGCACGAGCCCCCGGCTGCTGGTTCAGGTCATGCGGCGTGAGGCGCTGGATCGGAATGAAGTCGAGAGTGTGGTTCGTCAGGGCGCCAACCCAAGCAGCACCCAACCAGAGAACCGTTTTCTCAACCTGGGCAGTCAAACCCTTGAGCAACCTGCGGACACCCATCTTGTCGTACATGACCCAGGCCACGAATGCGGCAGGAAGGAAGCGGCCAATCTCGATGGAAAAGAGGGAAGCAATGTTGCGGTGGCTGGGTGTGTCGGTGGCCATGCCAGTCGTGAAGAACAGGATGGTAAAGATTGGAAAGAAGTAAAGCGCGGGCGAGGTAACGAAAAGGGAGAAGACAGCAGTGAACACAACAGACACAGAGAGAAGTTTCCAAACAGGATCCTCGGCCTGGCACTGTATCCCAGGCTCGAAAGTATAAGACAGAGGGAAGTACGAGTCAAAGCCAACACTTTCGATGCCGTTCCTTTGCGTGCTGTTGTAGTTGGTCTGACGGCCGATCAGCCTGACCACACCGCACCCGCCATTGGCATTGGAGATGACGCCTGCGTGGATGGCAGCACCGCAGATGTGCGAATCGCCTCGGTACACAGCCTGGCCATCACCTTCTGCCGGCGGACCGCCGATGACAAAAGGGCGGTAGATAATCTCCTGATCACCAACGGCGCGTGGGTTCAAGACCTGGTAGCTCGCGCAGTTCGCCGGACAGCGGAAAGGAAATCCGCCGTCAGTAAATGGCCGACAGTCCACGCCATCGAGACCACAACCGTTACCGGGCATCCAGTACGTGGAGCCGCAACCGATTGTGGTCGGCGTCCCCCAATCTTCGATCTCGACAGCCTGCTGGCCGTAATGCATGATCAGAGCAAAAGTCATGAGCCATAAGGCCCAAAAGAAGAATACGGCCAAGAACCTGCGCCGCGTGTTCGGGAGATACCGGTCCACGAGGAAGATAGGCGCCTCCTGTATTCGCGCGAGGTAGGGTTTGATGCGGTAGCGGATAGGATTTGGCGGTCCACGCATCCACCTGGCGGTGGCGCGAAGGACGCGGCGGACGGGGTATGGAACCCATTTGAAGCGTTTCCAGGAGCTTTCATCCTGGATGAAGCGCGGGGTTGGCGGGCGGTCATCCTGCTCGAGGTCTTCGGCCGGACGTGCTGACCGGATGGGAGCGTCGGGATGGTCGGGGTTGACTTCGATGACGGTGCCCTCGGACTCGCTGGAAACGCTCCCAGAACTCTGCCCTGCTCGTTGTTGGGGACTTGTTTGAGCGACGTCCCCGCCCATGATGGAAACGCTCGATTGGGCAGATAACGCAGCGTTTGGCCTAGTTGTAAGGCGAGCAAAGCAGTACAATGAAAGCGAGTTGCTCTGTCACTGAGTTCAATGCCCGGTGCGACACACGTTGCGTTACACCGGATCAAATGCCCAGTCTTTTGACAGGCGAGGACAGGCAGAGCATGGACAGAGGAATACTCTTTTGGAAGGAGATTCGGAAGTTTGGGGTTGGAGAATTCGAATGAGTGAAGGAGGTCGACTCCCTGGAGAACAAGACACACGTCAAACGGGCATTATTATTTCCGAGAGAAAAGGAGAAAAAGGGAGCAAACGTGAGACCAAGAAGGACGAGACAACCCAAGAGCTTGGAAGGCAATGACAAGTCCGTCAGCCTCAGGCGCCGATCCATGGATACGAGAATGGCAGCGTGTGATTGGCCCGGTGCCTGCGGGTGCGGAGTGTTCGGGACGTTCCTGAGAGGGCCGGAGCGGCCGGGCTTGAAAGCACAGCAGACGGCGGCAACAGCCCTGCTTCAAACCCGTGTGGGCTGTCGACAAGGTTTTTGCTGGAAGTGGGGTCGAAGACGGGACAGGGATTCACTCTCGCCTCCACCTCCATGGGTCCTGCACCGAACAAACATCGTCTCATCTCATCGAAATCTCACATCTCATCGTTCATTACATCGACCTTGTGGTCCTTGGCAACTCAGATCTCGAGAGATCCAGCCCCCAAAAAACCGTTGCGAAGAGATTTGGCAAGGGTGGCCGAAATCACCAGATTCACTACGGACAACAAGGCTGGAACTGTTGTCTTTTTCAAGGGTCGGAGTGGCATCGACAGCTGCTGTGTCAAAAATATTCAGTAAAAAAAGTGGAGCATCAGGAGCCGTCGTTCCTATCCTTCACCCGAGACGAAGCCGGAACTCCCAACGCCCGCCCCTAATAGCAAACAACATGACAGTCGACAGAGGGGATTCCAGTTCTGCATCTATGAGGTTCGAGGTCTTAAAAGGGGCGCTGAAAGATGGTGCTGCAGCAAGACTCGGCCGTCTGGCCTTCGCAGGGCGTCTCCCTATCGAAACCCCCAACTTCATAGGCGTCACGTCGAGGGGTGCTGTACCACATATCACCCCTGATAATCTGGAAAAACACCTGAAAGCCACAGGCGCATACATGGCTCTTGAAGACTGTGAGTGGTAATACATTAGTGTATATGTCCGTTCCTCATCTCACTCACCCAACCTATCTCAGTCATCGAACGTCCTCAACAATACTCCAAGAGGATACCTCCCATCTACCAAGCCCCTACAACTTCAAAACACCCTACCCGTCTTCACGCCTTCACTGCTACCCCATCATCCATCACGACCATCCTCGCTGCCCGTCGCCTCCCTGCTGTAGCCGCCCCCATGGGCAACACCAAGGACGCCATCTCGGTCTTCACCGCCACCGGTTTCCAATCGCTCACCACCAAGGAGTACCACTCTGCCGTCGAAACTCTCCAACCAGACATCGCCATTCCCCTCTCCGACCTCGCCCATGGCCCTACCGCCCCCAACTCCAAGCGTGCCCTGCGTATGGCCGAGCGCACTGACGAGTGGGCGGTAGAATGGTTCTCCGCCCTGTCTGAGGCTCGCGTGTCGACCTTCGCCCCCATCCTTCCTATCCCATACTCCATCCAGTGGGAGTACATCTCCCGTCTGGCCGAGGACTACCTCCCCACCGGCCAGCTAGCCGGCCTGGCCATCTACGACGCCGACGTCCTCCCCGACCTGGAATCCTTCTGTCCCTCCCTCCTCCCTCTCCCCCGTCTCGCACTCACCAACCCTTCCACCCCACATCAAATCCTCCGCCAAATCGCCCTCGGCATCGATTTATTCGCGCTCCCCTTCCTCAACTCCATCTCCGACGCAGGCCTAGCTCTATCCTTCACATTCCCCGTCGCCCCGAACGATCCCCCCACCACCACCGCCTCAGCATCAACCAACAACGACGACAACGACGGCCAGCCAGCGCCCCAACCCCTCGCGATCGACCTCTCCTCCCCCTCCCACGCCACCTCCCTCCTCCCCCTCCATCCCTCCTGCACCTGCTACGCCTGCACCTCCCACCACCGAGCCTACATCCACCACCTCCTCTCGGCGCGCGAGATGCTGGGCTGGACGCTGCTGCAGATCCACAACCACGCCGTCGTGTCGTCCTTTTTCGGCGGCGTGCGCCGCGTGCTGGAGCAGGGCGGGGTCGGCGCGCTCGAGGCGGAGGCGCAAAAATTCCGGATGGCGTACGAGCCCGAGTTCCCCGAGGGCATGGCCGAGAGGCCGAGAGCCAGGGGGTATCAGTTCAAGAGCGAAGGGGGCGACGGGAAGAGGAATAAACCTGCCTGGGGAAAGTTGGAGGGGAAAGGAGGGGAGGAGCGGGGTGGTGAGGATGGGAAGGGAGGAGAAGGGGTAGTCAAGGAGAAGGAGGAGGGGGTGGCGGTGGAATGACGGGTTGAGATAGATACCGGTATATAGAGGATCATAGAGTACCTAGGTGGTACCTCATATATATAGAACAGGGAGAACAAGACTCGCCTTTGTAGATACACGAGAGACAACATAGAAGCCACCTCCAGTACTTGAATGACACAACCCTCTCACATCGTCGAGGTGACATAACAAATCACACGGAGCTAGTATTATCCCTCATCTCCCATGCTCCGGTTACATTACCATAGTACCTATCATCTAAGTCATGACCACTCGGCTCTCTCCCTAATTCTTCTAGGTCCCTAAATAGTTCCCCTCCAAAACAAGGCTTATGAATCGCGTGTCTACGGAGTAAAACACTGCTTAATACCCTTGGCCCGAGCCAGACCCAACCCCACCCTCCCCTCCATCATCATCCAACTGCACCACTCTCGCGGTCTTCTTCTTCTTCTTTGTCTTAACCACCGGCACTGCCGCCGGCGCCGCCAACACCGCTGAAACCTCTGTTGCTGCTGCCTTTGCAGACTCACCCGCAGCACCGCTCCCGCTCCCGCTCCCGGCTCCACTCTCGTCAGTCTTCTTCGTGGTTGTCTTCTTCTTCTTAGACTTAACCACCTTGGCCCCGCCCTCTGCAGTTTCCCCGCCAGCAGCAAACGTCCCCTCCTCCTCAGCCTTCTTCATCTTCTTCTTCTTCGTCTTCCCGGTTGTCCCCTCTTCTGTCGTAGCAGTCTTCTTCTTTTTCTTCTTGCTACTCACCACCACCCCCTCTGCCGGAACTCCCTGCGCAACCTGTATTCTCTCGTTCGCCCGCTGCATCTCCAGGCGCAACCTCTGCACTTCTTTGAGCGCCTGTGCCATTTCCGCCTCTTCGCGCTGCTGGCGTTCGTGCGCGAGCGGGTCCTTGGCGGCGGAAGATTCGTCCAGAGTGAGGTCTGCGAGGTTCGTCGAGGTGATTTGGAGGAGTGATTGCCCCTTCTTTTTGCTGTTGCTGGTGGTCGATAAAGCTGCGGCGGGCTTCTTCTTGCCGAAGGAGTCGGGCGTGTTTTCTCCCGAATCATGTGCGCGCGGGGTTGAGCGGCCGCTGCCGCCTCCGGGTAAGACGAGGGTTTCGTCTGCCGCGACGACGATGCGTTGTTGAGGTTTTGGTTTGGGAGCAGTAGCTGCAGTGGTTGGTGTTGCCCGGCCGACTGGGCTGAGTTTGTCGAGATCGAGCTGCATAATGGGAATGGAATCGATGTCGAGGTCGGGGCCGTTCTCGCGCTGCAAGATGTTGTGGATGGGTGTTGAGCGGCCGCCGGATGTGACGGTTGAGTCGGGGATGTAGAAAGGGTCGTCACGGTAGCGCTCCGCACGCTCCGCCTTCCGACGGGCGATGATATCGGGATCAAGGTAGCTTTCTTCTGAATGTTGATAGGATCCTGACACCTCCTCTGGGGCGTCTTGAAGCCTGCTGATGGCAGGCCCGCTTCCCATGCTGGTGGCGGCTGGCCGTTGGTTGTAGTATGCGTCGAAGTCGTCGTCCCCAGGTGCGGGCAGCATCAAGGAATCTGCTTGCGCCAGCAGCCGTCCGAGATCGTGATGGATGGGCTCATCGAGGTCGAGATCGTCAGGGAGGGGAACGTTCTCCTGCGTTCCTACAGCAACAGATTTGAGCTCCCATCCGCTGAATAGCGATGGGATAGCTTGTGTAAGAAGTAGTGGTGGATCCTGATGTATCTCATCCGTAGACGGTTCCTGGCCAGCCGCCGCTTCTGCAGTAAGCTTCAACAGCTCAATGAACTCAACGGCGCGTTCTTGAACCTCAAGGTAAGGATGTGACGCGAACGGTTCCAGGACGTGAATGACGCGGGCCATCAATAATGACACGCTCGATTTTCTCTCACGTGTCCATGGGAACCGGTCATCGCCAGCGACATACGCGAACAACTTCACGATGGCTTGCAGCACTGTTGCCAGAACCTCAGGATCTCCGATTCGAGGAGCAAGGTCCAGCAAGTATCGGAGGGTGTCGTCGGCAGACAAGAGGTAAACCGCATACTCTCCAGCCATCCAAGCCACTGGTTTCAATGCGCCCAGCACCACTGTGCGTGACGGGGATAGGTCGGAAGCCATGCGGGATATGACGAGTTCGGCTGCCCGAACAGCTCCCGCTCTTACGGCTTCGACCTTGACGGCGACGGTTCGAAGTTCATTCCCAATATTTTCAGAAATATCTGCTGGATACTTGGACCCAGACTGATCGCTGTCGGAATCTCTCGCCCGAGGAGGGGGTGCGAGGCGGACAAGCTGGCTGAGGACGTCGATGTACCAGTCAAAGTCGATAATGTTGGCGTAGTTATTCTGTGAGCACATCCTCAAGATGCGGCTGATCACATCGACCGTGTAGTTTTCGGGGAGCGGGGGTGCGCGATCTGGCGTCCTGCGGCGTCGGCCGGCACCTGCACTTGCCTCGTCCCCGGAGTCTGGCTCATCCAGGCCATCTGAGCCATTTCTTTGCTGGTTCAGCGCCACTGAAGAAGCCTTGAGTTGTCTCATTAAGCGGCTCACGATCGATACTAGGTTGTCGCTGCTGACCATGCCTTGGACGAGATCCAGGGCCTTAATACGGATGGTAATGTCTTCGCTATCGATACACTCGAGGATCACATCCTCCTGCTGGGCCACGAGGAAAGGGTGAGTGACGACGATGCGATTAAAAGCAAGCAGAGCCACATATTTGACTGAGATATGTTAGTACACAGCCGATCAGAGACAGCATGGTCAACTCACGGTTGGGATCACTGTTCCCAGCTACCATCCCCCTCAACTTGTTCACACAAAGGGTGGCCACCTCCTCCCTTGCAGAAAAGTCCTCGCCTTCCCCAAGAATGCCTCCCTGGATAATGCCGTTGATGCACTCGTAGAGGAGCGACATGGCGGGTGTTGTGCGGATGAGATTCGTTAGTGGTGGCAGCAGCTTACGCACCAGTCGTGGCTCGAGCGGAGTCAAGACGGCAAACTAGACTGTGTCAGCCAGGGGCGCGTGCGCGATGAATCGCGGACAACGTACAAGCTTAATCAATTTTATCGCCATCCAGTTGTTTCCTCCGTCCACCAACAGCTCAAACAATCGGGGGGCCAGCGGGAGGAAGTCGCGCGGACGCCTCCATCCCAACTCGCAGACGACATTGACGATGGCGGCTGTGACGCTGGGGTCCTCGTCCGGGTCCATTAGGCGCTCTTTAATCTTGGGCCATGATGCCCTCAAGGCTTCTGGATATACCAAAGCTAGCCTGTACAGGGTGACGACAGTCTTCTTCCTGATGACGGCATGTGAATGGGTGAGGCGAGGTAGTAGATCACCCAGGAGGGACATGGCCAAAGAAGGAGTTACAATGTGGGGAAGAGCAGAGATTGGAAGGGCAATGATGGTGGGTAATGATGCCGCGACATCCTGGAATCTGGTCAGCATTGTGTCGGAGGAGGCGCTGGTTCGGACATGGTACCTTCTTCAGCAGGTTTGTGGCCATCATGAGCACGTCGGTATCAGGACGGAAGCTCTGAACGGCGGCGAGGTATCCGACCCTTTTCTGGTGGTATTTCTGAGACGACATGACCTCGAGGACGTGGAAGGATGCCCAGGACATGTCGTGGCCGACCATCTCGAGATAGACGAGCTTCAGGAGGGCGGTCGCCTTGACGTCTGCGGGCGCCGGGTCAGCTTAGAAAGGTGCCGGATGAGGCTGGGGTAAACATACCCATGTCCTGACTCCGGATCTCGGAGCGGCATTCCTTAAGGCAGTTCTGGATGTACTCCTTCTCATTGCCCTTGTGGTTCCGGAGACCCCGGATGAGGTCGTATAATGATTTCTCGAACCTGGCCAAGGACATCAGCGGGATGGTCCTAACGGACGCGGGGATCGTGGGCAACGCACATGGCGAAGACGGGGTATATTTCTGTCTATATTATTCCCAATGGCCTGTCGAGCACCTGATAGCTTCCCCGGAGGGTGGCAATGCAGAATGGACGATGGTCGCTGGCGGGGTTGCTAGACGGGGACGAGGCTCGGTCTTTGGCGGGGTTCAGCGGCGAAACGGGTTGTTAGAACGGGCGTGGTATGAAGCGGCGACGGGCATCTTGGGTTGTGGCATTCGTCTTCAGGTTTGGACCTTGATGGTGTGGTTGGTGTTGACGGTACTCCGTCCTCCGGCTGTACCTGAGCAGGCCCGAAGTGGGATGTTGATGCTGAATGCGGGACGAACACAGCCAACCTGCAGCACGTCACTGCACAGTAAACGTAACAGACAGAATGACACTGTGGGATGTGCTTGGCTCCCCAGTTCTTGGCACCCGTCTCCCGCATATAACCCTGGACCAACATGCACATCTAACCCTGAACAGCTCCTGGTCGGGTCCGGGGATCTGGGAAGCAGGACGAGCTGAGCTCTCCTCTCTTGGCAGCATCGAGCTCCAACCTGGAACCAACTCCATCTCCAGCAACTCCTCACATCGTCATCCTCCCGCCGTCCTCTTGTCCACGCTTCCGACCAACCATACCGACGACGCTCGATAATAGAAGCAGGCCGAGCCAACCACATTCCAATTCCTCCAATCATTCATCCCAGCCTACAATCCTAACAAGACCTATGGCGCCGCCCATTCTCTTCCCCCCAGTGCAGCTTTCGCATGCGGCTGCGCTGGAGGTGGCCCAGACGGCACCCGCTGTGCTCAAGAACTCTCCGTCCGGCTTTGGCTCGTCGTCCATCCTCAGCATATTTCAAGGGACCGAGAAGTCTGAGCAGTGGATCGAGTACGAGAACTTGATCTTGACATGTCTGCGAACCGGCGACGACAAATCCGCCCGCGAGTGCCTCGACCGGCTGGTTGCCCGCTTCGGCGCCGATAATGAGCGCGTCCAGGCCCTGAACGGCTTGGTGAAGGAGGCCACAGCCAAGAACCCCGGCGAATTGGAGGCGGTGCTCAAGGAGTACGACCAGATCTTGAGCGAGAACGACACCAATATTGTCCGTCCCACCTTACCATGTGCTGCTCCATTGCGTAACGTGTAGCTGACGAGACCACCCAGCCTATCGCGAAACGGCGTATCGCGCTCCTCAGGTCCTTGGGGCGGACATCCGACGCCGCGTCGGCTCTCGTGCAGCTGCTCGACTTCTCCCCCACCGATTCCGAAGCCTGGTCCGAGCTGTCCGATGTCTACCTCTCCCAGGGGCTGTACCCTCAGGCCATTTACGCCCTGGAAGAGGTCCTGGTATTGGCTCCCAATGCATGGAATGTATGTCATCCACCCATGACAGCGGCGGACCCTAAGCCCTATGCTAATGCATCCCGTATCAGATCCACGCGCGGCTCGGGGAGCTGCAGTACATGGCTGCCACGGCGTCGGGCGCGACCGGTGGGTCGTATCAGAAGCACATGGCCGAGGCCATCAAGCGGTTTTCTCGAAGCATTGAGCTGTGCGACGATTACCTCCGCGGGTATTATGGGCTGAAGCTGGTGAGTCCATCTGTTCATGGATATGTGTTGATTTTTTGTTGGATCTGACACCCTTTCCAGGTATCCAAAACGCTGCTCAACAGCGACGTGAAAGCCGGCGCAAAGCAGAACGAAGAAGGTGACTTTACTTTGCCCGACAAGGACACTCTCGAAAAGCTCCATGAGCTGGCCACGGCAAAACTGGCTGAGATTGTCCGTCGCAGCACTGCCAAGGAACGAGGCTGGCGTGGCTACAACGAAGCCGAGGTTGCTGCCGCGCGAGAGTTGCTGGCCGAGGACACGGCTGCTGTCAAACGGTGATGGTCCCTCTCAGACAGGGCATCGGATTCCAGGCCAGATGCCGCGTTTGTGCCGGAAACAGTTGAGTCACTTTTTACGGTCCTCTTCCCCGGCGACGCCCGCAAGGGAGACGACAGCATCCATGGCCGTCGCTGGGGCTGGAGCTGCTCCCATCGGGAAACCGGATTTCATTGGTGCCCGACCATTTTGCTTGCATTAGCCGAAAGGTGGGTCTCTTTGGGCAGAAAGTCGCAACAGAGGCGAGCCCGAACGTGGCTCCAGTAATTGAAAACGACAGAGGCGACTGCAGGTGGGGGAGATGGACAAGCCTTGTGCTTGGAGCCCAACGGATTGGCTTACTTACACATGACGCGCAAGCCTCGGGTGTAAGCAATGGGGAGAGAGAGCATGGCCAGAGTCGTTGCAAAGGTACAGCAAGGCGCCCGCATGCTTGACTGGGCTACCAACCACGACCAACCCCGGCAGGATTCACTTGCGGTTTCTATGAGGAGGAGCAGTGCGGGATGGCTTGGTTGAAGCGCGCCGCCAGCGGAGAATGGTTGGGGTGGATGGGACGCGGGGATGCTTCACGGATTGCTTCGAGAAGCATACGCCCCAACCTAAGAGCTAGCGGGCGTCGCACTCTGCCGTGTCCAAATTGACACGTCGTTGAGCGAGCGTCGACGACACTGAGCTGTCGTCGCAGCAGGCTTTAGCAGATGTCGATGGTGTATATCACAATGGGCACATTTGGAGAAAACGTGCCGGACGCAAAAGCGTTCAAACTGTGGCTATATCTAAAGCGTCGCATGTCCGTCCGCTCCTGGTGAAGAGGGATCCTGTTGATGCTTTCCACCTCCACAACAAGCTCGTTTCATACCACACTCGCTCATTTTTCCTCCTTCGCCGCCACGTGTTGTACCACGGATTCCCACTCGTGTGCTTGTGTGTCGCCAACGGCAACGCCACGACCTTCCTCCTTGCACAGGCCAGTCCCTCCCCACGAGTTTCCCCGTGCCCCATGGAAAGACACGAAATCACCCGCGTGCGTTGAGGCCCGCAGCTGCGCCCCCCTGACGACGACAGATACACAGAGATCAGAGGCCAGCCACGCTTCACTTGCCGGCCAACGGTTGAGCCCAACAGGGTCTGTTTGGTGGAAGGCACAACTTGCTTGCTTTTCGATCTCACCGCTTGACACAACACCTCTTTCTGGCTTCCGGCGCCCTGTGTCTCCAGATGTCTCGCCGCACACTCCCATCAGGCCACGACGAGTGGCACAGCGTGGTTCCAGGTTTCTGGCAGGTTTGGCCTCATCGAGCCAACCTCAGCCCAAAGCAGGATGTCGCCTCTTTGTGAGTGAAGTTTTTCCTGTAGCCGGAACTCATATCCGGCCCGTTTGGAGTGTTGGTGCTGCAGCCGAAGTTCTGCCAGCGGTACATTTATTACCTGTTTTCCCCCCCTTCATCGTGCAGAATCAGCCATATTATAACACACATGGAAGCCCAGCATCGTGGCTTGGATTTTCGGGCATGCCCTCCGAGACACAATTTTTCTTTTTTTCTCCCATCTTTGTTGTGCATGTTTTGAGTCAAAATCAAGTTCCGTTTTGATTAGATATTCTACCAACCCGCTCCGGCCACAGCATTTATTTTGGAAAGTGTGATGTCCAACTCTGCCACTCCAAGGTGTTTGAATCAAGTGCATACTCTCCCGCCAGACAGAAGAGCAGCAGCAGCTACAGAAGGCTCTCATCTTCGTCCTCCATAAGAAATTACAAGACAACCTCAGCAAAACCCAGTACCACCACACCTGGCCTGATCACAAGGCGATCGACAGCGTGAGGTGGCGACGGCCTGACGGGACTTGAACCCAAAGGAGGACTTCCTACTCCATCAGTGTACTACCTCACCTAGGACTCATAGGTTAGGTATCGGGCCTGGGCCTTGCGTTTGGACGGCAACACACAACGGCAACACTGCACATCCCAGTCACCTGTTCGTCCCATCATACGTACGCTACCCCAAGGTACGTGATCTCGCCGAGATCTCGACGCATCGGGGCGGGAACTCCCACCCGCCAACAGACGATCCGGTATTCGGTGACATCCGTTTGCCGCCGCATCGCGCAACCTCAAGTCTTAGCCTTGCCCTTGGCCTTGTTTTTTGAGGGGGCTTGAGCTTTCGGTGTACCATCTGCTTCTGGTAGGCTTTCTCTTTGCTTCACCTTTTTTATTTTTATTTTGTATTATTTATTTATTTATTTTTCTTTCTTTCTATCTGGCGGTTGTCTGTCCTGGACTTTCAAGCCGTTGATTTTTCTGGTCATGATTTTATCCACCATCTTCTGGACCGTTGACCAGAAGCGGAGTTTTCGGCTTGGCAGTTTGCTGAATCCACCTCACCCACCTCCCGCTTCACACCTTGTCGCCTCCGAAGACCCAGCGGCTGGGGGCGGAACGGTTGGTGATAACTAATTGCTGATGGGCAGGGCAGGGAGAGAGTGAGAGCCTAACCTGAAGTCAGTCAAGGCCGGTCTCACTCTCGCATCATCAGATACTGAGGTGGGCACTGCAAGATGCATCACTCAGGTAGATATCAAGCTGGCCAAAGATGTCTCAATGTTGGATGTTTTGTTTGTTTTGTCTTTGTGTGTTTTGCATGGCAAGTCCGGTCATGAGGGGCGACTGTCTGCTGCAGTCGCGGGGCTTCTTGGATGTCGGTTGCATCCAGTTGCATCCGGCATGCCATTCTCGGCTCCTCAGTGGTCCCCTCGCTGCCGCTATGCTAGTAGTGAAGCTTGTCACCTTAGCGCCCGCCGACCCGTCGTCCGCGTGCCAGCCAGAGACCACTCCTCTCTGGCTCCTCTCTGGCGAGGTCTCGGCCCGCGCTCTGCCCACTCACCCTTCTTGCAATCGCACCGTAAACCAACTCGGCTGCTGTTCGCGGTCACGAGCAACTGTGATCGTCCACAGCCTTCGTTTTCCTCCCCATTGCTCCATACTACAGTACTCTGCAACCCCTCCCGACCTCCCTTTCTTAGGTCATCACCGAGAGAGCCAAGTTAAACTTCCCAAGGAGGTCTCCTCTCGGCCCCTCAACCCCGCGTTAGTTAGTGAGAGGTATTGTTGTGTCCAGGTCCCCCTCCATAAATCCTAGCCTCTTTCTCCCTCGCTTCCCGCCCATATTGGATTTCCGCTTCAAAGTGTTTGCCTCGTCATCATCCATTCCCGGTCCCGTCATTCATCGAGTCCTGGCGCCATGGCCGACGGAAAACGGATGGGCTAGGGGTTGTTCCGTCCAGTTCCGCCGTGCCTTGGGTTGCCTCGCCCTCTCTTCTCTCTCCCCTCCTCCGGCCCCTGTCGCTTTTTTTTCTCTGGGCGGCCCTTGGGTGGATCTGGGCCGGGCGTCTGTTGCACTCTCTTTTTGGTTGCAACTCACCCGGCTCCCGGCTGTTGCTGACCCAGCCACTATCCTTACAGGCGAACAGGCGAATCCAGACTCAGCACACGGACGCACAAGCCCGATCGACTCCCCGTTTTCTTCTGACCTAGTTCCCTGACATTTTTTTGCGCCCAACCCGAGGGAAAGAAACCGTGTTGCGTTGTCCACCACACATCCCGGTGCCACCCATAACACACCTTGTATTTTTCTCCGGGAGAGGAAACCACTTTTCTCGGCCATTCTTTGCCCGGTCTGGCAGTCAGTCTGGCTCCTCCGTCTGGCACACACAGCCTCTTGTGCTCCCCCCTCAGCTCCGCACATTCCAAGCCACCAAGGCCCCAAGGCCTCAAGGCCACCAGGTCCTCTCTCACACACTCTCTCTCGCTCTGCCTGCCCACACCCCCTCATTCCCTGCAGGCCACACACAACATCACTCGACCACACACCGCCAACCCTCACCTCAGCCTTAGTCCCGTTACTGGCCAACACCCTCTCCCTGCCTATCTACCGCGAAAGTCGCCTTGGTTCCGGCTATTCAGGCCACCCGATTGTCGCGAGTCCAAGGTGACGGGTATAAGCATCACCAATGCCGCTGTAAGTACTTGCTCCGCAAGGCCTGACACGTTCCCTTTCACCACACCCCCTTGTCGCATCAGCTGTGCCGCAGATATCCCCGTGCTCCCTAGCCTACTCCGTACCTACCTTACCTATCTTCCTCCTTCCCTGCCACCTGAACAAACTACTACCTACTACTCCATACCTCCATATCTATCTATCTATCTCTCTGTCACGCTCATCTTCTCCCCGCTTGCTCACACCCAAACCACAGGAAACGCCGAAGCGCTGCACTTCCCACCACAAAGAACCGCGCACCCATCTCTAGCTCATCCAGCGAAGATTACGACGACGAAGTCGAGTCATCGTCGCAGCGTAGCGTGGACTACGACGACTCTCTAGTGGACGAGGACGACGACGAGGAAGAGGAGGACGACGAAGAAGAAGAGGACGACTGGGGCGGCGAGTACGACGAACTCGACCCCAGCGATTCGGCTTCCATTTCCCAGCAGTACAAGCAAGCCGCCCTGCCGCGATCTCACAGCCCACGCTCCGCCGCTCGTGGCCATTCCCGCGCTCACAGGATACCCGGACCCGTCGGACGTCAGGCTGGTTACTACTCGTCCCCGTCCGCCCCGCCAATGAGCATCGACCCCTCCGACGACTACCCCTTGTACGGGCGCGGTGGCTACGGCCCGCTGCCGCCCCAGAACCAGGGCGCCTTCTACCCCCCCACCACCACCAGGCCGAGCAGCTACGCACAGAGCCACGTCGGCTACATGTCCCCCCCCTACGGCGGCCAGATGGTCCCCTACAACAACGACTACCGCGATTACCATCGCAACCCCTTCGCCCCCGCCAATGCCTACGGCAGCGAGCCACATGGCCGCGCTGCGGCGCCCTACGACATGATGCCCTACCACCCACCCGGCCCGCCAAATTACTACGGCGGAGGGCCGGGCTACGGCATCCCGCCTCACCTGCAGCACTACATGTATAGCGTCCCGCCCCCGCCGCCCACCGAGGCGCCTAAGCCGCCAACCCCGGCCCCGCCGCCCGAGAAGCCGAACCCCGAGGTGGAAGCCATGAAGAAGAAGCTGGCCGAGTACGAAGAGCAGAAGCGGAAGAAGGAGGAGGAAGAAAAGATGTTGGCGCTCCAGGAGCAGATGCGCAAGGACGCCGAGGAGGCGTTAAGGAAACAGATGGAGCAGATGCGCATCCAGCAAGAAGAGGCCCAAAAGGCCATCGAGAAGGCCCGGAAGGAGGCCGAGGAAGCCGCGCGGCAGAAGCTCGAGGCGGAACGCAAGGCCGAGGAGGAGCGCCGGCGCCAGCACCAAGAGGCCATGCGCCGCATCGAGGAAGAGGCGCGCCGCAAGCTTGAGGCCGAGCTGCGCGCCGCCGAGGAGCGCAAGAAGCGCGAGGAAGAGGCGGCCAGGCTCGCCGAGGCCCAGGCCAGGGCCAAGATAGAGCAGGCCATCCGCGAGGAGCAGGAGCGCATCCAGGCCCGCCTCAAGGCCGAGGAGGAAGCCAAGAAGGCGGCCGAGAAGCGCGCCGCCGAGGAGGCCGAGCGCATCCGCCGCATCGAGGAGGATGCGAAGCGCGCCCTCGAACTGGCCATCAAGGAACAGGAAGAGAAGCTGGCCGCCGCCGTCCGCGCGGAGCGCGAAAAGCTCGAGGCCGCGCAGAGGGCCGAGGCCGAAGCCAAGGCGGCCGCCGAGAAGAAGGCGGCCGAGGAGGCGGAGCGGATACGGCGGATCGAGGAAGAGGCCCGGCTCAAGGCCGAGATTGAGGCGCGCCAGAGGCTCGAGGCCGAGCGGCAGGCCGAGGAGGAGCGGAGGCGGAAAGTGGAGGAGGAAAAGCGCCGCATCGAGGAGGAGGCGCGCCGCAAGCTCGAGGAGGAGAAGAGGGCCGAGGAGGAGCGGAGGCGGAGAGAGGAGGAGGAAAGGCGCCGCATCGAGGAGGCGGCCCGTCAAAAGCTCGAGGAGGAAAAGAGGGCCGCCGAGGAGGCGAGGAAAGCTGAAGAAGAGAGGAAGAAGGAAGAGGAGGCCCAGAGAAAGAAGATGATGGAGGAAGCTCAAAAGACGCTGGAAGCGGAGCAGAAGAAGAAGGAACAGGCCCCGATCAAGTTCAAGGATGCCGTCGGACGCAAGTTCAGCTTCCCGTTCCATCTGTGCCAGACATGGGCGGTACGTGTTTTTTTTTCTTACTTTGTCCCCAAGCGATAGATATGGCTGACCTTTCCACGCGTTCCAGGGCATGGAAGAGCTCATCAAGCAAGCCTTCCAGCACGTCGACGTCATCGGCCCACACGTCCAGGAAGGCCACTACGACCTGATTGGCCCCAACGGCGAGATCATCCTGCCGACCGTGTGGGAGAAGGTGGTCGAGCCCGACTGGTCCATCACAATGCACATGTGGCCCCTCGACAAGGCCCCCCCGTTGAAGAACCAGCAGCAACAACCGCCTCCGCCGCCTCCCGGCACCAATCCAGCACGCCCGGGCCATGGCCACCATGTGCGCCCCGGAACGATGCCCCCTTTCGCGCGCCCCGCAAGCGCCCGTCCCGCAGGGGCCGGCATCCCTCCGCCGCCCCCGCCGGCTCCCGGTGGAGCTTGGCCTGGCGGAATCCCGCCTCCGCCGCCTCCGGGAGGACTCCCTCGCCGAGCCACCACCAGCGGGCAGCTGCCGCCCCAGGTCATCCAGGTCGAGCCGCCGGTCGCCGCGGTCAAGCCCGTCCGCAAAAAGGAGCGCCCGGCCTCGGCGTCGGTGCTGGGATGGATGGTCGGTGGCAAGCCGGTCAAGTCGAGCAGCAAGAAGTATGTGGTTCCGAACAAATCCCCTGCATTTTCGTCGTCGTCTTCTTCCTCCCCCCGTCCCTTGTTGTTGTTACCCGCCCCTTCGAGTGTTGTTGGCCAGGATGGGAAGGACAAGATCAAACACACCACCAAACACACCACCACCTCCTCCTCCCGTCCCAAGCCCAAGCACGTATCTTTCGTCCTTGACCCGAAGCATGCCCACCCCAAGCACACCTCCAAGAAGCATCACCCAAGAGATCATCATCACCATCATCGTTCCTCTGTGCCTTCAACATCTGTTTCACGTTCCACCCGTTTTTCGTCAGAGTTGATTCTTGAGTTTAATTTCAAGTCTGTTTGCTGCAACCTTGCAATTGGGTGAAGAAGCTGACGAGTTTTGATGGCGTACAGGAAGAAATAAATAAACCAAAAGACCTTGCGCAGGGGAGGCCTGATCCTACACAATATTGTCATCAGTTACCAACAACAACAACATCAGCCAACCGACGACAACGACAACCCTGGTTTGAGATCCCGCTTCCCCTTGGTCTCCAGTGTCTGGGACTTAAATGTCAACCTGCTCCGCGTGTCTCGATTCCCTGCCACGCGCACACCTCCAGCTTACCTGTCGCTCTCCAAGAGCTGGCATTTTTGTGGTTTCTCTTTTTGCTTACACCACTTCAACCATCATTCCTCGATTCATTGACACACACATGGTTTTTGGTTTTGGTTATTGATACCTTGTCCGCTTACCTCCTTGCTGTTTGGTTTTTTTTTGTGTTTGGTGCTACTATTTGGTGGCTTCCTGGATTCTCACAACCCTCTCTCACTCTCACACACGCACACTCTCTCCCCCTTCCTCCCGTGTTGTTGTTGGCACTAGACTTCGCGCCTTGGGGTGTGATTGCTCGTGCTGTTGAATTGAAAACCTCAGCATCTCGTTGAGGCATCTCACCACTGCCAACACGGGGGGGAACGGGCTACAAGACATTTACCACGAGGAGAGGATGATAAAAAGTGAGGAGGGGTGGGTGATGCGTGACCCTAGGAGGATGAAAGGAAGGAAACCAATGCCATTGGATATACGAGGGAAGTGTTTATGAAGGAAACGATGGAACGAAACGGCATGATGTTGATGAAGTGATGGGATATGAGATATGGAATGGATGACGAAACTCCTCGCAGCGCATTGGAAGAAGTCCCGGTCTCGCGAGTCCCCCTGGGCTATGAGCTTACTTACCTGGGCTCGGTACCCCGCCTGCTTGTCGATATTCGACATATCCAACCGGAGGACAGACAGACCTAGCTCACTTCTTCGCTGAATACAAAGCGCGCGGCTCAGAGTCGGAAGGACGGTATGAAAGAGGCGATCGCCGATGCGGGGTTGGAACGGGATTGATTGCGGGCGGTGTTGGGTGGTGGGGTGGTATAGTTTGGTCGGGTCGGGTGTTGTTGTTTGCTGGACCGGACCGGCGCAGGATGGCGTGAGTGGAAAGGGGTTGGTTCGTTGTGCTTTTTTTTCGTTTTTGTCTTGCCTTGCCTTGCCCATCTTTTTGTTTTTTCCTTTTTCGTTTGGTTTTGTTGAGTCCGTGTCTCTAGAATGGTCTCCTCGCGCCTTTTCATTGTTCGTGTCTCATCGTTTCAGGTTGAATCTTGTTTTCTTCCCTCTTTTAAGACTCTTCGCATTTTTGTGGTGGTGGTGGACTTTTGACTATTCATTCCCCCTTGCACTGTGCCTCTGTCTATCTATTCTCTACAGGATGCTGTCTTGTATCTGTGGTCTGTGGTCTGCCGAAGTGCTGTTCTGGCCCGGCTCTTTATCTGCCACCTCCATCTTTGCTTCTAGCTTCTACCCACCCTCTAGAAACATATACCAAAAATGTGAAAAGTCCAAAATGTTAAAAAACCGCTCATGGGATACCTGGTATGTATGTACACTGAAAACAAGGGAGGAGGAGGGTATTCCGTACGTATCTACAAGCTCATCCACCCATCGCAACACACGCCTCAGGGTCAGGCAAGCCCTGACAAACAACACCCCAATCTTCTTCCTCTTCCCAACTCCTCATCACCTCCTTCCATACAACTCCCTGGCCCTTCCCTCAAACGCCTTGACCATCTCATCCACCTTCTCATCCGCCAGCTGTCCCACCGCGTACCCCAGCGCGGGGTTTTTAAACTGAAACGTCACGCTCAGCGTCACCTCGGTCCACTCTTGACCGTGTTTCTTCCCGACTGTCGCGGCGGCCGGCCCTCCGAGTTCCTGTGAAGTATTATTGTGATTAATATGAGTGATATTATTCTGGCTCGTCCCCCCTGCAGCAGCAGCACCATCACCAGCAGTAGTAGCAGCAACGAGCGGCTTCACGGTCCACCGCGTCACCAAGCTCTCAAAGATACCCTCCATCGTGTACAGCGCGTTGGTCCGGTCGGACTCGGGCTCGTACCCCACGCGCGCGAGCACGTCCCAGGGGATGGTAGTGGAAGCGGCGCCGCTGACGGCTTCGACGATTTGCCCGGGGACGCAGTAGACGCGCGAGGTGTAGGTTTGGGTGAAGGGGCCCCAGCCGACGGTGAGGTCTGCGCGGGCGGGGTGGCGGGTTGGTGGTGGTGGTTTTGATGTTGTTGATGATGGTTGGGATTGCTGTGATTGTGATTGTGGTGTGGGGAGAGGTTTGGTCCAGTGAGTGACCAGCGAATGGGGACAGTGTGGGAGGAAGTGTTTGTAGGAGTCGATGTCGGCGATGAGGGTGTAGAGATGGTCTGCAGGGTAGGGGAGAATTCGGTGGGCGCGGAGGGTTTTGGGGGGCGGCGGTCGGCCGGGAGAGATATCGGGAGCGAGATTGGCGAGGGCGGAGAGAAGGAAGGGTCGCGGACTGGTGGTGGTCAGAGGCCGAGTTGGAGAGAGGCTGGGTGGAGGCCGGCGAAGGACGGAGAGGAAGGTCGGCGGCGTTGGTGGGAGTGTTGATCTTGGTGGGAGAAGGAAGGGAGATGGCGGGACGGTGGATGGACAGAGAACCACGCGGGTTGTTGGAGGTAGTCGAGGAGGCATGGTGGAGGACTTTGGTGTTGTCAAGCTTCTGAGGTATTTCTGGCTGCGACTGTCATATTTTGGGGCGTTCCATGGTCTTTGGGTGGTTTGTTGAGTCTCGTGTTTTTAAGAAGTTGAAGATGTTTGCATGCGACGAACAAGTTCTCCAATGTGCCGAGGATGACCCCTGTCTGTCCCTTGTCTTCGGCCCGCAAGGGGTTAACCGAAAGGGGCAAGGCAGTGACGTCGAGCTCCGTCGAGCCCCGCGATGGATGATGGATCTTGATGGAGGGGTAGCTTCGGCATTATCTCTCCGGCTTTGACTGCCTCAGGTAGGTCTCATCAACGAATGCTGCTATCTGAGAGATAAATTTCAAGTGAAGAAATACCTACTGTGAAGTAACTCTCGCAGGTAAGGGGTTTATCCTAGCAATTCAAATAGGGACTTCATTACTTATTGTTAACCCAGGATTCAACAAGCCACCAGGGAGACGAAGGTCGATATCGTTGCCTCTCACCATTGAACTCCTTCTCTCCCCCAAACACTCGCTCCCTAGAGTCAAGATGGGCCACCTCATCACGGTTGCGACATGCAGCTTGAATCAATGGGTGCTCGATGTGAGGCAATTTCTCTAATACCACATCTATTCTCTGCTGGCTGACCCGCTCAGTGGGAAGGGAACCTCTCCCGCATCATCGAGAGCATCCACCAGGCTAAGGCTGCTGGCGCACGTCTCCGCGTCGGCCCAGTACGTCGCCCATCTCGGGGGAACCGGCTCGAAAAACTGACGACGCCAGGAACTCGAAATATGTGGCTACTCGAGCCTGGACCACTTCCACGAGATCGACCTCTACACCCACAGCCTCGAGATGCTCTGCCGCCTCCTCAAGGATGAGTCCTGCTACGGAATCCTTCTCGACATCGGCATGCCCATCCTCCACCGCAATATCCGCTACAACTGCCGCGTCATCTGCCTCGACGGCAAGATCCTTCTGATCCGTCCCAAGATGTGGCTCGCCAACGACGGCAACTATCGCGAGATGCGTCACTTCACCCCCTGGATGCGCCCCCGCGAAACCGAGCTCTTCCACCTTCCCAAGGAGCTGGCGGAGCTGCAGGGCGACACTCACGTTTTGTTCGGCGACGCCGTCATCTCCACCCCGGAAACCGCTTTCGGCGCCGAAACCTGCGAGGAGCTCTTCACCCCGCGCGCTCCCCACATCGACATGGCCCTGGACGGCGTCGAGATCATCACCAACTCGAGCGGAAGCCACTTCACCCTGCGCAAACTTGACACCCGCCTGCAGCTCATCATGGAGGCCACCCGCAAGTCGGGCGGCGTGTATCTCTATGCCAACCAAAAGGGTTGCGATGGCGAGCGTCTGTACTTTGACGGCTCCGCCATGATCATCGTCAATGGCGATGTTGTTGCTCAAGGCTCCCAGTTCAGTCTGAACGATGTCGAGGTTGTGACGGCTACCATCGACCTCAACGAGGTCCGTTCCTATCGTGGCGCCATCTCGCGCGGCCTCCAAGCTGCCACCGCCAATGCCAAGTATCAGAGAATCCAGACGCCGTTCACCCTGAGCTCCGAGGATGACGATGCCGACGTCACCATGGCTCCGACATTACCCATCCAGCCCCGGATTCACTCGGTCGAGGAGGAGATTGCGCTTTGCGGTGGATGCTACCTCTGGGATGTGCGTAGTCCTGCACCTATCTCACTTCGGACGAAGCCGTGCTGACCTGCCTGCTTGTTGTCCCCAATAGTACCTTCGTCGGTCCGGAGCCGCAGGCTATCTTGTGCCCCTGAGCGGCGGTATCGACTCGTGCGCCACGGCCGGTAAGTTCGCGCCCCTCTCCCCACAGCTTCCAGACCCCTGGCTCACCATCATCCCCAGTCATCGTCTACTCCATGTGCCGCATCGTTATGCAAGCCGTGGCCGAGGGTAACCAGCAAGTCATCGAAGACGTCAAGCGTATTGCGCGGTACAAAGGCGAAGGTGTCCTCCCCACCACGCCGCAGGAGCTGTGCAACCAGGTTTTCACCACCCTGTACATGGGCATGAAGAAGCAGAGCTCGCGCGAAACGCGCCAGCGAGCCCGCGACCTCTCGGAAGCCATCGGCAGCTACCACGTCAATCTCGACATTGATGACGTATATGAGGCCCAGAAGAAGCTGATCGTGTCCACCACCGGGTTTGAGCCGCGGTTCAAGGTCGAGGGAGGGACGGTGCAGGAAAATCTGACACTGCAGTGTTTGCAGGCGAGGATTCGCATGGTCACAGCTTACGTGCGTGGTTAACCCTAGTCTCGTCCTGCCGCTATTGAAGACTGGCTGGTGGCAATAGGAGGGTGGTTGCTGACTTGGTGATTGGGATGCAGGAGTTTGGACAGATCCTCCCAACGGCGAGGAAAAGGCCCGGCGGCGGCAGCTTGCTGGTTCTTGGGAGTGCCAACGTTGGAGAGGTAAGCGATACCCCAGGACCAGGTGCAGCTATTTCATGTAGCTAACAGGAGAGCAGAGTACGTGATAATGAGGTCATGTCCCCTCCGGAGGAGATACTAACACGGCATCAGGTTTGAGGGGTTATTTGACCAAGTACGACTGCTCGGTAAGTAGCACACACCCATCTGATGAGACCGACATGATCACTGATAGCTAAAATGAACAGAGCGCGGATATCGTATGTACCACCAGAGATTCCAATCGACCAGCCGATACTGACAACAGCTTCAGAACCCCATCGGCTCCATCGACAAGGCAGACTTGAAGCGCTTCATCGCCTGGGCCGAGAAGAACTTTGATCTCCCCTGCCTTCACGACTTCCTCACTGCTGTTCCAACTGCAGAGCTTGTACGTGACATATGACCCGTTCGACAAACCCCTGCTTCTTAACATACTAACAAGTCTTCCAGGAACCCATCACCGAGAACTATGTCCAGAGCGATGAAGCCGGTACGGTCCCTGTCCCCTTTTTCACCTACCTCCTTAGGCCTTCTTCCAAGCCACACAACTCGAAAACTTGCTAATTCTTTATTCACAAAACGGCAGACATGGGCATGACCTACGCGGAGCTGACCATCTTCGGGCGACTGCGCAAGCTGAACAAGCTCGGCCCTTACGGCATGTTCCAGAGGCTGGTGCACGACTGGAGCATCGACCGCGAGCGCAAGGAGGACGATGATGCCCCTTACTACACGCCCGCCGAAGTCGCCGATAAGGTCAAGAAGTTCTTCCACTATTATGCCATCAATCGTGAGTAACCCCTCAGCCCCCTGAATATCTATCCAACGAACCATAGAGAGAACAACACAAGGATATGTGGATGGTCTGCTGACAGTGAGCAGGGCACAAGATGACTACACTGACGCCGGCGCTGCACTGCAACGATTACTGTAAGGAAATGGCTCCATAATTCCCGTATTTCATGGTTCCAAGCAGAAGAAGTCTAACGTGGAATAAATACAGCACCGGATGACAACCGGTTCGATCTCCGACCGTTCCTCTATCCTCCGTTTTGGAAGAGCTGGAGCTTCAAGCGCATCGACATGGAGCTGGAGAGGATTGAGAAGAAGCGGGCCAAGAGGCTGCAAAAGGCCTGAGAGAGATAGGCTCGCCTGAGCTTGTATGGATATACATACACATGAGTTTGTCTCAAAGCATTCTAGAATCACAATCCGGCGTGCGTTGTGACAATGAAAAACGACCTGAACCTCACTCGTACGATCAAAAGCCATTCCAGAGGTAGGCATTCCATAATGTCTATTTATTTTTGCGTTCCATAACCTTGCGTCGACCGAGAAGAAGCCTACATGGCGCATGCCTCATTATACCCACAACGCCTTCATCGTACCCTCCTACCAAACTATATCTCAAAAATCTCGCCAATCCCTTCCCCTCCTCCCCTCCTATTCTCCACCAAATCCAACCTCCACCCCTCCCAATTCTTCAAGCTCCGCTTAATCTCCTTGATCCTCTCGATCCTCATCTTCTGCTCCTCCTCTTGCGCCTTCCTAAACGCCTCCTCATCAAACTCCATATCATCATCCTCCAACAACCCATCATCGTAACCCCCATGTCCATGATGACCACCATGACCGCCAACACCGCCGCCGCCAGCAACCCCAGCCGCCGCGCCGGTGAGCACGTTCAAACCAGTTGCTAACAAATCTCCCAACCCGCCCACAGGCTTGCGCGCCGCCGCCGCCGCGGGGGGTGTACCCCCGCCGAGGTCGACCGTCTCGAACCGAGCGTGCTGGTGTCCAAACCCGGCGGCGGCCGTCGCCTCGTCCGGGCCGAGCTGCATTTCGCGGCGCTTATCCCTCCAAATACCCCTGCGGAGGTCTGTATTCTCCGCCTCGAGCTCGCGCACCCTCCTCTCCAGCTTGCGCCTATGTTCGTCCTCCAACTCGTCCACGCCCTCGTCATCCCCACCACCTTCCGCCGCGTCTTTCTTGCGCAGGCGCAGATTCTCCGCCTCAGCGCGCTCCAGCTTTTCGCGGACCTCTTTTGCCTCCTTTTCGGCGCGTTCTTTCTCCTTGCGCAGCGCCTGCATGCGCGCGTCCTGCTCCTTGTGCAGCGTCGTGAGGGTCGCAATCTTCTTCTCGAGGACCTCGACCTTTTTGGCCAGCTCGTCGCGCGCGGCGACGGCGGCGGCGGTTTCCTGCTCCAGCGCCTTGACCTTGGTTTCGGCCGACGCGCGCGCCGAGCCCTCGAGCACGGCGCGCTTGGAGGCGAGTTCCAGCTCGGCCTTGACGTCGTGCAGCTCCCGCTGGGCGAGCCCGGCGGCCTGTTCGGCGCGGGCAAGTTTCTCTTCCAGGGCGGTGATTTGCTCCGAGGGGGCGGACGCCGAGACGGAAAGCCGCTCGACTTGGGCGCGCAGCCGGGACATTTCGAGTTCCATGGTTTCGATGGTGGTGGTTTTGCTGCGGAGTTGGGCCTCGAGTTCGGAAGTGATGGGCGGATTGGACATGGAGAGAGAAGGGGAGGAGCCGTGACGGCGGGCAAGCTGTGCTTGGAGCTGGGCGTTTTGACGTTGGAGCGCGGCCAGTTCGGTTTTCTACACATGAGAGTTGTTAGTACCGCCGTCCAATATCCATAGCTCAACAACCAAACCCAAACCAAGGGAGATAAGTAACTCACCAACTTCTCCACCTCCTCCCCTCCTGCCCTCTCACTCTCTCCCTCCCTCAAATCTTCCAACTCCTTCTCCGCCTTCTGCCACCGTTTCTCCGCGTCCTTGACCTCCTTTTCCAGCGCCTTCTTCTCCCTCTCCAACTCCTCGATTCTCAACACATGCTTCCTGTATATATCGGGCGCCGTCTCGCCCTCGTGGCCCAAGCCCAGCACGTTGCCAGATCCGCCGACAGGCGAGAGCGGAGAGAGCGGACCCGCCGAGGCAGTACCCTGCCTGAACGATGCGCTCCGCGCCTTGGATTGTTGCGCCAGCGAGGGGGTTGTTCCGGACGAGAGGGTAGGGGATTTCGCTGCTGCTTCGATGGTTTCGGAAGTCGGGGCAGGCTCGTCCTCCTCAGGAGCTGGTTCCGGCTTCTTCTCTTCTTCTTCCTGCTGCGATATTTCCTTCTCCTTGTTCCCGGGAGTCTCGGCGGCGGTATCTTCCGTGGCTGGAGCAGCAGTAGCAGAAGAGGCATCGCCTTTCTTGCTGGCGCCGCCGGCCTTTTTGGCCTTGGCCTTGCGCATTTGCTCGAACTGGATTGGGCGGGCGCAATCGTCAGCTTTGGAGGTTCTGTTGGAGGGAGATGGATATCAAATCTACCTTCTTCCTGGCGGCGGCCGTCTTCTCGGCCTTGGCCTTGTCTTCGTCCATAGTGGTGGATTGGAGGATACGCTTTTGGTGCGAGCTTTCTTGGATGTATCAGCGCTTTCCGGTCCCAATCCCGGTATAGCCAGTCCAGGGAATTGGGCGTGTTGATGTCAAGTTCCAATTGTCAACTATCTTGTTTGACTATAGCTTGGCCCTTGTTGGAGAGAGGTGGCAGCTCCGGGCAGCTGTGACAAGGCCCCACTTTAACCCAGCGCCCCGCAATCTCCGGCCACATTGGATCCGGGGCCGTGGCGCTAACCGGATTAGACTAGGGCAACCCTGGAGTCTGGAGGACGCGCAAGCAGCACCGCCACGCCAGGCACCTGCTTCAGGGTTATGTATGGGAGAGCTCAGCTTCAATCTGTCGGCCTGGCGTTTCCCCTTCCTCGTTCATCCAGATACAAATCAAAGGCTTTCTGGCTAGGTTTCCAGGTTCCAGTTTACCAGTTTCCTCAGGATCCATCGCCTGTCAAGCGGGACCGTGGATTGCTGAGTCCACCTTACGCCCCTCATTTCTTCGCAAGGGCGCTTACACATCACCAACTTCCCGATTCGTCACAAACGAAACCAACGACCGAATCTCACTCGCAGACGCCTACCCCTCAAAATTTGTTTGAGGCCGGCTGCTTGATCTGACTCGATCCGCCCAGGCTGGCCACCCTCCATCTCTTCTGCAACGGTCCGTTCCGTCCGCATCCGTCCGACGCCACAAGATCAACCTCCGACTACAACAAACATGATCCGCAGCGTGGTGTACGCCGCGGCCTCAGTTGGCTTGCTTGCAGGTGAGTTCAATCCCCCTACCTAGGGACCATACCCATGTGCCCTGTGGATGCTAAACAAAGCACAATACTTACCTTCCTCCTCTAGCCACCGCCCTAACAATCAGTTCTCTCCTCTCTCCTTCCTGGGTGACTTACACAACCCACCCTCCCTCCGGCGCCACCGCCGCCGCCGTGACTGACGCCATCGGCTTGTACCAACGGTGTACTACGACCCTGTCAACAGCTGGCACTCGGACCGTTGTCTGCACACGCTTTCCCGAGCCATCCCGCTGCGGTGTTGGCGGATCCAAAGGAGATGATGAGGTTTTCGGCATCGTCGGAGATAATGATCTGCCTGGTCCGTCCTTCTGCAGCATGTGGCAAACGGCAGGGTTCTTGGTGGGCCTCGCGGTGCTTGCGGATGTGGTGACGATGGCGGTGATAGGGCTGGTCATGGCGGGAGGGAAGCAGAGGAGGATCAATGGATGGAAGGTGGTGTGTTCTGTTTTGGTGATTGGGGCGGGGGTGCAGCTTGGTGGGTTGGCGGTGGTGGTAGGTTCACCTGACTATCCTCTTCCACTCCTGCGGACTGCAAGACAGCTAACGAGGGCATGTTGCAGGCGTATTTGTTCGACCATGATGATCTGTTCCTTGTGCCGGGTTACGAGTTGGGGATGGCATTTTACCTATCTGCTGGCAGTGTGGTGGCGGCCATGTTGGCGGCGGCGGGGTTGGCGATTTCGGCGATTGTCCTGCCGCGGGAGGATGGGTATGAAATGTTGGTGGAAAGGAGCGGCGTATGATGCCCTAGGGCCCGTGGATGGACTGGATTCTGGGATTTTGGCTGCATATCCATTGGGAAGGACGGCGTTGTGGAGTTATTGGGTTGTTTGATATCATGCGATGTCTTCGGGTCTAGATGTCCTGCTTGGTACTATAATGGCCACCAGGGAAAGTGAATAATTTAGCTATGGAATGGATGTCCATCTTGATCCCCCGAGCCTTTTTCTTTCACAGCCCCAGAGCCAGTCTTACGGTGTAGACATTCTTCCTTCGAGGATTCTCCAGTCTTGAATGGAGCGAAGCGCCACATGGCATGCTGTCGTCGCTCCAAACATGAAGTCTCGTCGGGTTCTCCAAGACCCGACGTCGCATCGGGCTTATGTAATACTAGTATTCGGGACTTGGGGCTCCAGTTCTTGGGGGCCCAACTCTATCCGTGCTCTCCGGCCGGCATCTGTCGCGTGGCACCGGGAAGTTGGGTTGCCCTGCCAAGACCAGCTTCTGCAGTGACAACCAAGCCAAGGCCAAAAATCAACAAACAGGATCGGCTTCGGGCCCCGCGCGCATTCCCGAGATTGTTGCCAACCACGCCAATGATCCATTGAAGAGGCCTTGTTTTCAGCTGGCGTTGGGGCGTTGTGATTTTTTCCTCTTTTGTCTTAATTTTTTTTTCTTCTCTCTCTTCAGGTACTACCAAACTCTTTTCCTCAGGGCACACAAGGCCTGCCACAAAGGTGTCTTGTGGTGTCCCCCGCGCGTGTCTTTTACCCGGCCGTGTGTGTCTTGGCTTGGAGGACGCTGAAGAATACTAGTGTCTCGGAATCATCCATGAGTCCGGCTGTTGCTCTGCGCTTCGCGTCCCGAACCTTCCCCTGAACACACCACAACAAAACCATAAAAGCAGTGCAACGACACTGCGCCGCCGTCGCCAGCTATCATGTCAGGTCGATACTCGCTGCGGCAGACGCCGAGGTAAGTCCCACCATATCTCTCTGCTCGTCCTCCTCCTGTCTTCCCCTCCCGTCACGTCTCGCGCCCTCTGTTTTTCTCTTGTCCTATGTCCTGACGCGTCCCACAGGAAAAAGGAGCTCTTTGAGGGCATGGTAGAGACGCCGGTGCGCCGCAGCTCCCGCCGCAAGACACCCATTCCCGAGTCCGACAACGAGTCTGCCTCCGCCTCTGAAGTCATGGAGACGAGGTCCCTGCGCCGTCGCGGCGCTCCCAAGTTCAAGGAGCATCTCGACGAAGACCCAACACCCCCGGAGACCCCCGTTGAGGCCGATGCTCCCAAGTCCAACGGCAAGGACGCCACCACCAACGGCAATGGCACTGTCACCGGCAAGGCTGAGTACCATCCTGATAGAGTCATCGATGGTTGGAAGCCCGGCATGGACCCCAAGGTTGACTACTCGGGCCACTACGAGTTCGGCGGGCCGTGGTTCATCTTGGTCATGATGTTCGGTTTCCCGATCATCATGTGGTACATGTGGATTGGCGCGACTCACTACGATGGTCGCTTCCCGCTGCCCGAGCCCGGCCAGAGCTGGGGCGACTTCGCCCGCCATTTGGTTCACCTGGTTTACACCGACGCCTTCCCGCACCCCAAGGCCTGGCTCATCTACTGGGTCTTCTTCTTCGCCGAGGCCGCCATGTACTGCCTCATGCCCGGTGTCTGGGCCTACGGCAAAGCCCTGCCCCACCTCGGCGGCAAGCAGCTCAAGTACTACTGCTCGGCCTACACCTCGTTCTACACCACCATTGCCCTCGTCGTCGCCCTGCACGTCTCTGGTGTGTTCAAGATCTACACCATCATTGACGAGTTCGGGCCTCTGCTCTCCGTTTCCATCCTGTCGGGCTGGATCGTGGCCATCATTGCCTACATCTCTGCCCTTTGGCGCGGCGCTCAGCACCGCATGACGGGCAACCACATCTACGACTTCTGGATGGGCGCCGAGCTGAACCCCCGCATGTTTGGCATCCTCGACTTCAAGATGTTCTTCGAGGTCCGCATCCCGTGGTACATGCTCTTCCTTATCACGCTCGGCGCCGCCGCGCGCCAGTGGGAACGCTACGGCTACGTGTCGGGTGAGGTCGGCTTCCTCCTGCTCGCCCACTTCCTCTACGCCAACGCCACCTCCAAGGGCGAGGAGCTCATCGTCACCTCGTGGGACATGTACTACGAGAAGTGGGGCTTCATGCTCATCTTCTGGAACCTGTCGGGCGTCCCGCTGAGCTACTGCCACTGCACCATCTACCTGGCCAACCACGACCCGTCCGAGTACCGCTGGAACAAGTGGGCCCTGGCCGCCCTCTACGTCAGCTACCTCTTCGTCTACTGGGTCTGGGACAGCTGCAACAGCCAAAAGAACCGCTTCCGCGCCATCGAGCGCGGCACCGTCATCTACCGCAAGACGTTCCCCCAGGTGCCCTGGCAGACGGTCCACAACCCCAAGGTCATCGAGACGGGCCTGGGCGACCGCATCCTCGCCGACGGCTGGTACGGCCTGGCCCGCAAGATCCACTACACGTGCGACGTCTACTTTGCCGTCACCTGGGGCCTCATCACGGGCTTCAAGAGCCCCTTCCCCTGGTTCTACCCCGTGTTTTTCGTCGTCATGATTGCCCACCGCGCGTGGCGCGACATTTCGCGCTGCCGTGAGAAGTATGGTGAGGCTTGGAAGGAGTATGAGCGTCAGGTGCCGTATCTGTTTATTCCGGTAGGGTTTTTCCCTTTCGCCTACTGTGCTGAAGATGGATGAGTTTGCTAACGAAGTTCCCATAGTATGTCTTCTAAACGTAATTTCCTCCCAAGGGCGGCACCTGCATGCATAGGTTTTTGGACCTTCGTCCCTTCGCCCATGCCGGTGTGTACCCGCTAAGGAGAGAAGAAACGGATTTAACGCGACCAACGGCTTGATGAATTGAGGATATGATGGAACGGGATGGATGGATAGGATGAATGATACGGATGATGCGCACGGCTACACCGCCGTATGGATATAAGTCGGACAACACAGGAATCTTAAAAAAACGAGGTCAAGGAAAGGGAGGCGGGGGGTGTCTTTGTTTGGGTCATGTCTGTCTGTCAGGTTCCGGTGGGCGTGCGGAGAAGAGGGTGGATGGATGGTGTTTTTTGTCTTTGTCCTTGTTTTGTTGCTGGCCGCGACGGGGTGGAGGCGATTGTTTTGTCTTGATCTCGGTGTCGTCTCTTGCTGCCTACCTGACCTTGCCCGCCCAGCTGGCTGGCTTGCTGTCGGGTAGGAGGAGGAGCGCCACGAGATTGATGTTAATACTGTCAAGTCATGTGTATGGGCTTACCTGAGATAATGGTAATTTGTTGTTCTCTCAACTTGTTCCTTGCTGTGTGATTAATATGTCTCCGCCTGCTCGCATATAGTCCCAAGACATGCGGTCAACATATCATCGGCGTTTTAAGGACGTGGATCAGTGTGATGACTTAAATGAGATTGTTGATATCACGTCCGGTGCCATCCATCATGAAGCGCATCATTCGGATGTTGTCGAAATATTTCAGTCTGACGCTGAAAAGTGGCCCACTGTCCATGAGATGCTTCGTCTCTCCACTGGACAAACTGCTGCGCTCCCGTGGTGTCAATGGACGAGACAAAATCGGCGCCAGGCAACTGGGCCAATGAATATAATGAGAACGATTGCACCAATCTCAGCCCTCACCCGGGAGCGCGCAGATCGGCAGCAATCGGTGATTGAGGCTGGGATGAGCAATACACAGTACACGACCTAGCGAGGGAAGCGGTGGGACCTGGAGAGACAAAGTCCCGGACATGAGGCGCGGGCAAACTTCGGACTTCGACCAAACAATCACTGATGTTCTTGCTCTTCAAAGGGGAGCCAGCAGACTTGAGAGTCAACACACTCAATTATCATTCCACGAACTATGGAACTATGGTATCGTATTCTCATCAAATAATCAACCTTACGGATCATTACATCCAATCCCGATCCATTTCCCCCTTCCCCCCATCAACCTCACTCAGGACCGAGTACCGCACTCGTAAGGCTCGCACGTGTCATAAAACTCGGTGGCGGTCGGCGGCGTCGCGGCCTCCGCCGTGGCATACACGATCACATAGTACTCGTCAGGGCATTCCATAATGCCCACGTCGTTGTCCCACATCGACCAACCCTCCTTCGCAAACTCGTAGGTCAGGCAGTTGCTAGGAATCAGGTAGCTGGACGGGGTGCGGCAGTTCTCGCCGAGCCTCTCGACAGGGTTGGTGCAGCTGATATCGAGCGCCGCGCGGCCAATGAACTCGTCGCTGTGCGGTTGGAAGTAGATTACGAAGTTGCTGCGGGCGCGACGCAGCTCGGCAGTGCCCACCTCGAAGCCCGAGACGCCGGCCCGGAGCGGCGCTTCGAAGATCGTCCCGAAGAGCTCCGGGACCGAGTTGAGGTACTCCCGCGAGAACTTCTGGTACCAGCCCCAGCCCGACGTGCAGCCCAGGTCGGAAAGGGGGTAGCTGATGACACCGTCGGTGGAGTTGTTGGTCAACGCGAAGGCCTCAACGCCGCAGTTCTTGAGGTCCTGCACCGGGAGGGTTGTTGATTGCGGCGGAGGGCTGGTGGTGGATTCCTCCGGGGCAACGGTGGTCGACTCCGGCGGAGTGGTGGTCGACTCCCCTGGAATGATGGTGATCTCTTCCTCTGGGCAATCAGTTGACTCTGGCGGAGGAGTGGGAGTTGATTCTGCTGGGGGAGTGGTGGATTCCTCCGGGGCGGCGGTTGTCGACTCAGGTGGAGGAGTGGTGGTTGAATCGCCAGGGGTGATGGTGATCTCCTCCTCTGGGCAGTCGGTCGTCGACTCGGGCGGAGTGCTGGTTACAGGAGTAGTGGTCGACTCTGGCAGAGGAGTGGTGGTCGAACCGACACAGCAGCAGCACACCGGCTCGCCGACCGGGCAGTCGAAGGAGACAGTGAACTGAGTGGCCGGGGCCCTAGGCTTGCACCCTGCCTTGTTGCGCCTCCTGAGGTTGCGCCTCCTCAGCTTGCCGTTGCCTTTACCTTTGCCGTCGCCCTGGTCGTCCTCCTGGCCTTTACCTTTGCCCTTGCCCTTCCCGTCGCCCTGACCATCGTCCTGGTCGTCGTCAGGGCCGTCATCCGGGCCGTCGTCCTTACCCTTGCCTTTGCCCTTGCCCTTGCCATCCTCCTTTCCTTTGCCCTTGCCTTTGCCTTTGCCATCTTCCTTGCCTTTGCCTTTGCCTTTGCCGTTGCCGTCGTGGACGTGGATGGGCTCGCCTTCAGCCCAGCATGATTCACCGTTGGCCTTCGCATGCACAGCGATGTAAAGCTTGGCGTCTTCAGCGCAGAGAGACTCCACCGACCAGAGGTCATCCTTGGCGAGAACCTCGTCGATGGGCACAGCACACGAGGTTCCCGAGCAGTACTGGGTGTAGTCGAACCTTCCCGGGCGGGGATCGGCTAGGGGCGTGGTCTGGATTTGGACCTTGGGGTCGGAGAGACCCTGGCCGGCCAGATTGAAAAGGAGGCACTGCTTCGTGGCATCCGACGGGCAAGCACCGTAGCTAACGGTGACCGTGTTGGAGGTCTGCTTCTGGTCGCAGACCAAAGGGACGGTCTGGGGGGAGAGCTGAGGTGGGAGATTGGCACCTGGAGTGCATTTGGTCGACTCAGCCGGGCATTCGATGGGTTGGCAGTCGGTGCGGCGGGAGACACCGAACCAGTTCCTGGCCCTGGGACGGAGGGTCGGGGAGAGGCATGTGTTGGAGTTGTCAGTCTGGCAGGTCGGGATGGTGTAAGTGTCGGCACAGTCGTGGGCAAAGGATGTGCCGGCCAGACAGCCAAGCAGGCTGAGGACCGCTGGCGACTTCATCGTGTCGTTGCCCTCCCAGGCTCGGCTCTATCCAGTTGGAAGACGCTGAGCCGCCGAATGTGGTTGCGGACAGAGACAAGTGTCCTCGGCTATCTTGTTACTCCAGGCCATGTTGCGATCTCGGCTCTTTAATACAACAGCGTTGGACTTCTGGCTCTTTCTGTGGCATATGGGATTCACCCACTTCTCTATGCTGAAGGATGCAAGTTTTGGCATCTGGTACTCGTCTCATCGCCGAACACTGTCCAGGTCTGCAGGCGACAGGGTCGATCATGACCTCTCGTTAGCGTCTGCACCTGAGGCCAGCTGAACCTGCCTGTGTTGGCATCGACAGCAAACAACAGTATCCAAGATAGGAAGTGTGTTGACCGCTCAATCGACAACACCGCGGACCAACAGCTTCAGCTGCATGGGGCCCGCCAGCCTCTATCCCAATGAGAGACTATGTGGCTGTCGGCTATTGACTGCTAGCTGCCGTGGACCAACGACATATCACGAACAACACAACTGAGCAGGGCAGAGTATGTGCGTACACGGACATCGGGTATGTACGGCGTCCATATACTCAGCTGAAAGAGACTTGGTGGCTTCGCCGATGTCAACAAGAAAGTCAAGAGCATTCCACCTCACCGGTATTTTCGGTACTGTGTGATATCAGCATTCCTTCGAGCAGAGGGGTTGGAGCAGGCGGATCACCTAAGGTGAAGAATGACTTCATTTGAAGATGGTGAAATGAGAAGCGAGAAGAGTCTTTGTTAGTACTCTGGTATGACTTTCTGCGAAGGGAAGAGGTTGCTGGAACATATCTCAACCTCAGGTGTTTGAAAACAGGGACGACCACATCGACCCGGGTTCTTGGACAGTGAGTCTCCAGGGACCTGACGACACTTGGATATGCACATTTGAAGTCAAGTAGGCCAACCCCCCGATAATCTGTGCCCCGCTGATGTCCTTAGAGTGGGATGTCAGGGACGAAAAGAGTCTTGCGGCGTGGGTTGGTCCTGGAAGGCTGACAGGGCCAACGCACCTACCAGCAATCATGTGACGACGACTAGACAGACAGGCTCGCTCCTGAACATAAAAGTTGACAGTCAACATGTATAGAGTGCATCATAACGTCCATGGCAATGTAATGACTGGAGCAGTTAGAGCGAGCACGTCGTGACGCAAATAGTATTTCATTGTTCTGTTGGTGTGAGACCCGGGCCATAAAGGTTGAAAGGCATATATCTCGTGATAACGGCCCTACTGAAAATCTGTTAATTTGTGGATGGAGGAAGGCTGGTGACCAACCGATTTTCTCACCATCTGCTCCTTGGCGATATGATGGGGTCGAGAGAGGTAGTCGAGGATCCTTTGTTATCGAGTCCATCTCGGTGGACTCTCTGTGAGGCTCCCGAACCACGTCGACTTGATATTGGGGGATAGTTTATCAGATATGGAGCTGGAGTGGAGTGGACGCTGACGACAAACATCAAGATATGCTGTGGAATCAAGAGGAAAAAAAAAAAAAAAGAAAAGAAAGAA
>NW_027191430.1:1981114-2020685 GCF_041956435.1 Mycothermus thermophilus
GAAAAGAAAGAAAGAAAGAAAGAAAGAAAGAAAGAAAGAAAGAAAGAAAGAAAGAAAGAAAGGATTGAACATGAATTCAACCGGGAAAGGGCTCACCAAGCCCTCTAGAATGGCTCCACAACGCAATTTCCACAGACATGAGAATGACCAGTCGAAGGAAGGTGCCGTATGTGGAGAGAGAGGGCAGTGGCTGCTGAAAAGAGAGTGGGTTGCCCGTGGTGTTCCATTCAGGAGCCGGAGCCCGAATCCAAGCACATTGAGTAAACCCATGACATTCAAACACCCATACCTGAATGCGGGACAACGCCTGACGGAGGATGTGGGAAATATGTATTGCAACGATTGCCAAACCTAGGCTTCTTACATTACAATCTCGCCCATCATCCGTCTATGACGAGAGAAAAAGACCCAAAGACCCCGCAAGTGATGAGCAACCATGATTGTGACAATAGTACATGTCCCGTCCCGCGAAGGAAACCACCATTACCCAACCGTTGTCCGAAATGCGCCGCCTACTACCCGTCGACCAGTACTCCGCTCGCTCCCCCTGAGTTAGCTCCCGTAGGCATCGTACGGGGCTGGTTCCGGCTACAAAAGCGCAGAACATGATTCGACTCTTGTTGACCACTCGCGCTTGCGACGGGCTGTATGCATAGGCGTATATACAGCTTGTTGACCCGAGCCGCGACGCGAGGGGCAAAGATATGGCGCGTTTAGCACGAGATGTTGAGGGTGGCCTTGGAGTTCATAAGCAAGGCAACAATGAGACCGTACAGACCTAGACAAGAAATGTTAGTCACGTATGTGGGTGATGGACTCGATATAACCATTCCCAACGTACCCAAAACTTCGGCGAAAATGAGAATCAGAATCATGCCGACGAACAGGCGGGGCTGCTGAGCAGTGCCGCGGACACCGGCGTCACCAACAATGCCGATGGCAAAGCCAGCGGCCATACCAGCGAGACCGACGGCCAAGCCCGCACCAAGCTGAATGAAACCCGTATAGAGCGAATAGCCGACTTGTGTGAGGGCGTCGGAGATCAGGACGGAGACGACGAGGCCGTAGATACCAATGATACCAGCCATAATGACGGGAACGATGTCTGTGTTGAGACGTCAGAAACACGGTCGTCCAGTATTAAGAGAGATTGGGATTTTGCGTACTCTTGACGATGAGGTCAGGCCGGAGGACACCCATGGCAGCAATGCCGACACCTGACTTGGCCGTGCCATAGGAGGCACCAAGGCAGGTGAAGACAATGGCTGCTGTGCAGCCCATGGCGCCGAAGAAGGGCTACAAATCAAGAATGTCAGTCTGATTCCGCAAGCCATCAAGTTGTGATGTTTGTGCAGCCTGATTGAAGGTCGATCCGGCGTTGCCGTTGACGTGGCCGTTGATCGGAGATTCGGTGGGATTCAAGGGAGGAGAGCACTAACCGCATACACGGGGCTACGGACACAGAACTGTTAGCAACAAAGATCATGGAAGATGGCAGCTCATCTTGATAAACGGAATTGATGGCTGGTGGCTGAGGGGAGATTGGTCCAGGGGTGACGGCGGCACTGCGCAGGCGCCGAATCGGTGCTTACCAGTATTCGGACATTGTGTAGAATTGGGGGGAATGTAGTTGTGGAGGCTGAAGAACGGAATTCTCAATGTCCGGCAGAGATGGAAATGGGCGGCGAGATGGAATAGCGTTTCTCGGAACTGGCGTGTGATGATGTCGATGGGTTTGTTGAGAGATGGTTGGATAGCTCGGCGAGGTGTTTCTCGTGTCGAGTTGCGGCAGGTTGGTTGGCTCCAGCCTCTCTGCTCGGCGCCTCGCAGCAACGCGCACTAGCCACAGCGCCACAGCGCCACAGTCCACGTGGGCGAGCGTCATGCGCTGCGCCAAGCCTTCCGCATTTGGCTTAGGTTGCATTGCATCTGCAATTTTCTGCCCAGGTTGACCGCCTAAAGTTTGCGCTCGCTTGGTTTGACCTGGTGCTGTTCTGCCTTCTGCCGTCGCAAAACTTGCAACAAACCCATCATCGCTCTCGCCGTCGCCCTCCGTCGTGCTCGTTGTAATAGCGTCCCAACGCCGACAATCCACGCCACCCCAGGGCGAGCAATCCGCAGTGAACCCTGGTGTCAACATTCACGTCTCCTTCAATATTTACCTGCACCCACCAGCCTCGGCAGCCGCTGCATCCGCAGCCCAAGCAACTTCTCAATCTCGGCGCATTCTCGAGACCTAGAGGTATCTCGAAGAGCTCAGCCGACTCCTTAACATAATGGCCGACCAGAACGATTCGGTTGCCTGGCCCAAGGCCGAGGACCCCGCCCTCGTCCAGGAGCTCCTGGACTGCGTCCAGCAGGCCAGCCACTACCGCCAGCTGAAGAAGGGTGCCAATGAGGCCACCAAGGCGTATGTTTCTTCTGCTCGATCTCATTTCTCTCCAATTCGGATTTTTGCTAACTAATTCCCAGTGTCAACCGTGGCACCGCCGAGCTGGTGATCCTCGCTGCTGACACTACCCCGCTGAGCATTGTCCTCCACATCCCCCTTATCAGCGAGGAGAAGAACGTGCCCTACGTGGTATGTAGCCCCCCTGTGAGGAAGCGGCGTAGCAGACAAAAAGAATCAACGCTGACTCATCTCCCACAGTACGTGCCCAGCAAGGTCGCTCTTGGCCGCGCTTGCGGTGTGTCGCGCTCCGTCATTGCGGTCGCTCTGACGTCGAACGAGGCTTCGGACCTCAACTCCAAGATCCGTGCCCTTCGCGAGAAGGTTGAGCGCCTGGCCATGTAATTTGTCAGGCCGGAGGATCTGGGTGGTTGGACCCGATAGAGGTGCCAAAGGGAATTTATTGAGGTGGGAACGTGAATGTGCCTGGATGTTGGGTTGGTCAGGGCGGATTAAGGGATTGGAGATAGCTAATACATATCCTCCAGTGTATATTATCTGGAGTGTTAGCTATTCCAAGGAATATGAACTGAATACATGACGAACGACACAGCGCAACCTATGCTCCGCAGTAACTACGTCGACTCAGGGTTGGGGTTGTGACCAGGGGCGAAGGCGTGGCGGGGTTTGCTCCAACCGGAAACTCCGGTTCCCAAGTTTCCAACCAGAGAACACTGTACCCCACACTGCCAACACCATCACACCCATCCGCTGGTTTGTTAATGTGCCCGATCCCGTGCCAGCGAGTCTGGTCCCATGAGAGAGCAGCATGAGTTTGGAGTATTACTCATGATGACAGCACGTCTACGCTAATCCCATCTTATTTTTCTACTGCATAATATCTTTTCCGTCCTCTCTGTTTGATGTACATTCCTCCGCCTCTACGGTCGCCTCGAGAGGTCCACTCTACCGGTCTCACACGTCTAGGAGAGGTATCTGTGGCTCATCCCCGTCTTGGGAAGTATACTCGCTGTATTCAATCATTACGTTATACATACATATACATATCTTCATCGACCCCCCTCTCACAGCCCCTGGCAAACCTCACATCGTATGGTTTAATCCCCCTCAATCATGCCAGGTCTGGCGCGCAAGGTGATCATCTGCGCCGCTGTAGACGGCCTGGTCTTACACCCGTTCGGCTCGCGTAGCACCAGCGGCGGCAGCAAAGAACCACAACAGCAGCAGCAACAACCACCCTCCTCTCGCCTCACCACCCTCGCTCCGGTCCGCATCCGCTACGGCGACGCCGCCATCTCGCCATGTCCCGCCTCCGCCGCGCCCGACCCGGCCTCGCTGCCGCCCAACGCCTCCTTCGAGGCCTTCGGCATCATCGGCCTGCTCACCGTCTTCCGCAACAGCTACCTCGTCTCCATCACCCGCCGGCAACAGGTCGCGCAGCTCCGGGGGGGGATGCCCGTGTATGTGATTACCGAGGTGGCGCTCACGCCCTGTGCTACCCGTCGCGAGGCCGAGGAGGCAGTCGCGAAGACGGCGAACGCGCTACGCAATGCTAGGGGGAGCGTGGCGGATGAGGAGAGGCGCGCTGTCGCTGCTGCTTCTGCTGGGGCAGGGGAAGGGGCGAACGCTCCTCCTCCGGTTGCGTCGTCGTCGGCGGGTGGGGCGGGGAGTGCAGATGAGACTGCGGCGGGGAGTGATGAAGTTGGGGAAGATGCGGAGGTGGGGAGTGATGTTGAGACGACGACCACCGGGTCCGGGTCCGGGTCTACCGGGGTTGGGAAGAGAAGCAGCGTTGCGCAGGATGTGATTGAGCGGAAGGGGAATTATGGGAGGTTTGCGCAGAGGTGGTTTAGTAGGTCGGGATGGGCGACGGATCAGAAGAGGATGATGGGATTGAGCGCCGAGGAGGGGTCAACTGCTGCGGTGAGCCAAGAGGCTGGGAGCAAGGCCAACGTCGGTGGTGCGGCAAAGTCGCCGTATGGCAGCGACCTTGACGCCCCGGACGGCAGCGAAGCGGCGAGGAACCTTCTCCCCAAGCTCCTGCGCACAACCCAGATATTCTTTGGATCAAGCAAAACGTTCTACTTCTCCTACGACATCGACATCACCCGCAGGCTGGCTGATAGCTTGCGATCACCGTCCACTACCACCCCCCTCGTCCCTCTCCACGACCGCGTCGACCCAAATTACTTCTGGAATCGGCACTTGCTCCGGCCGTTCATCGACGCCGGCATCGACAGTCTCGCGTTACCGCTCATGCAAGGCTTCGTCGGCCAACGTACCTTTGTCGTGGATAGCCACCCGCCGCAGGTCGACCATGAACGGGGCCTCGAGGAATCGGTTGAACTATCTCCGCTCCCATCGCGGGCCGCCAGCCCGGTGCCTTCGGCCTCACCTGTGCCGATAGACCGGATCGCCTCGCCAGTTCCGGGGTTGAGACCGACAGAGAGGCGCTACGATATCACGCTCATTTCTCGGCGCTCGGTCAAGAGAGCAGGGCTGCGGTATCTACGCCGGGGTATTGATGAGGATGGGAATGTAGCGAACTGTGTCGAGACGGAACAGTTGCTGTGCCCGACCGAGCTCAACACGAGCGGTGGTACCGTCAGCGGTGGGGAGCGCATCTACTCCTTTGTCCAGATGCGCGGGAGTATCCCGTTATTCTTCACGCAGTCGCCGTACTCGCTCAAGCCGGCGCCTGTGATGCGGCATTCGGCTGATGCCAATTTTGCCGCGCTGCGGAAGCACTTTGCTGGGCTGAGACAGAGATACGGAATCGCGGGCGGTGATTACGCTGCCGTGCTTGCGGTGAATTTGGTGGAAAAACACGGCATTGAGGCGCCTCTGGGGGAGATGTATGAGCAGACCGTACAGAGGTTGAACGAGGAGGAAAAGGGACAGGCTACGCCCGTCGGGTTTGAATGGTTCGACTTCCATGCGGTATGCCGAGGGATGAAGTTCGAAAATGTGTCGTTACTTCTGGACAAGCTGGGTAAGAAACTGGAGAGCTACGGGAGTGCCGTCGCCATCGTCCGGCCATCCACTCCGGCCCCGGCGGCAACAACAGAGCAGCCCCAGGGCGAGCGTCTACCGCTTGCCGCTCTTGCCGCGCACCAGACAGGCATCCTGCGGACCAACTGCATGGACTGCTTGGACCGGACGAACGTGTGCCAGAGCTCCTTCGCAAAGCACATGCTGGAGGTGCAGCTGCATGAAGAAGGCTTCGATGTGGCGGCCCAGGCGGATCAGGAGCAGGCGTGGTTCAACACCTTGTGGGCGGATAATGGAGACGCCATCTCGAAGCAATATGCTTCGACGGGGGCGATGAAGGGTGACTATACGCGCACGAGGAAGAGGAACATTGGAGGAGCGTTGACCGACGCAGGGTTGTCATTGACGAGGCTGTTCAACGGGTGAGTGTTCCGAATGCCGTGCTTGAAATTCATGAAAGACTAACACGCCTGGCAGGATGTTCAACGACTTCTTCCTCCAAGCCAGCATCGACTTTCTCCTTGGCAACGTCACCGCCCTCGTCTTCGAAGAGTTCGAGGCCACCATGATGACCAAGGACCCAGCCGTATCCATGCAAAACATGCGCCAACAAGCCATCGAGCTTTCGCAGAAGCGGGTCATCGCCGACGAGTCCGAGGAGCTCGTGGGCGGGTGGACGATGCTCACGCCGCGCACGCCCGACACCATCCGCGGACCGGAGCTCGAGGAGGCCGTCCTCCTCCTGACCAACACGGCCCTCTACCTCTGCCGCTTCGACTGGGACCTCGACAAGGTCTCGTCGTTTGAGCGCGTCGACCTCGCCCACGTCCGCCGCGTCCGCTTCGGCACCTACATCACCTCCACCATCTCCCCGACGCAAACCGACGAGATGCGCAACGTCGGGCTGGTAGTCGAGTACCAACCCGGCGAAACTGACGTCACCCGCGTCAACACCCGCTCGCTGTCGTCGTCCATCCCTTCGTCCCCGTCCAGCCCCGAGGCACCTACCGCCGCCGTCTCGGGAATCGCGAACTTCCTGTCCCGACGACCGGCCGCTCCGCCGCCGCCCCCGACGCGAAAGATTGCGCTGAAGGCTTTGCACAGCCAGGACTCCCTGGTCGGGGGTAGCGGCAAGCAGCAAGAGGAAGAGCCCGGCGCGGTGACGCAGATGAGCGAGTTCCAGCAGGTGGTGGTGATCGCGTCCGAGATTGAGCGGTTGGCCATCAAGAACCAGCCCAGGTTGGAGGGCAAGACGCCGGAGGAGGCCAACCTGCTGCAGAAGGGCGACATCATTTCGCTGGCGGAAGCGAAGAAGAATACAACCATTCTGGAACAATTGGGGCATAGGGTGAAGAAGTTGGTTTGGGCGTGAGGTGGGACGGGGATTGGGATTGTCTTCACCTTTCTCCGTGGACCCCCTTTCAACTCTCGTCTTCTTCCTCCTCCGCCTCTTCTGCCCGATATAAATGCATTTGAAACCTCATATTCTCCAACTGAATCGGATAATCCAACCCGGCCCCATCCCCAGGCAGCCTGAACCAAACGCTCTCTCTCGACTCGACCTTCTCCCACCGTCTGCCTCCAACGGGGTTCTTGCGCGTCGTGTCCACCACCACGCGATCCAGCAACCAGTGCATCGGATACCGCTTCGCCTCCTTCCCGACGCTGGTTTCGGAGTAGCTCCCCGGGCTGTCCACGACCAGGAGCAGCGACCCCGGCGGGACGACGGAGGTGAGCGCGAGCAGGAAGGCGGTGGTCTTGCCGACCCCGCCGGCGGTGAAGAGCTCGTTGAGAGTGAAGAGGATCGTGATCAGCACCGGGGTTGTTGTTGTGGTTGAGCCACCGACCAGCGAGGCGAGTTCGGCTTTGGATAGGGCGAGGACGTCGCGCTGCAGGAAGGTTGGGGTGAGAGTTGAAGAGGGAGGGACGAAGGGTTTGTTGGCCTGCTTGGCGGCTTCGCTGGCGTATTTGGAGAGGGGAGGCGGGGTGGTGAGCGCGGTGGTTAGTTTGAATATGACGTCCTCCCAGGGGCCCGAGTCAAGGAGGGTGATGGAGGTTGAGAGCGGGGAGGGGTGCTGGTGCAGGAGAGCCGCTGCGGCGACAAGTTCGGCTGCGCCCCCGCCGACGGAGACGATCTTGAGGTTTTGAGAGGATGTTGATGGCGTGGTTTCCTCTGCCTCGGCGGTGTGCTTGTCATTGTCGTCCTCCTTGCCTGGCATGGACAACAAGGGCTCGAGATAGTGATCTACTAGCCCACATAGCACCGAGGCATAGCACAGCGCCCGAGTTGGACTCCACCGGGCGGCGTACGCATCCAAGTTCTCGGCATGGCCGAATGCTCGTGCAAAATCCCGATCGTACAGGGCTTGCTTCACCGACTGCAGCTTGGTGGTGAGATGGGGGGACGAGAGAACGTCGTTGAAGGCGCGCCGGAAAATGTCCAAGACACGCTGTTGATATTTGGGGTCACTGTCGTATACAGTCTTTTTTGGAGGATCCTGAGCGTCCTGGTCATCTTTTGGCGTCTCGATCCTATTCCTGCCCCCCTTGAGATCCTTTTGATTGTTCTGTTGTTGTTGTTGTTGTCTCTGAGACGGAGCATTGCCCTTCTTAGAAGACCGGGTCGTCCCGGTTTTTTTCCTGCCCGTCATGTTTCCTCGCGCGTTTGTTGTGATGACGATATCTCGACTCTCAGCCTCATCAACAGGGTGAGTATTGTTATCAAACAGAACAGGGCCAGAGCTGGTCACCAGGGTGTCTGTCCACCATGGCCGAGATCGAGATTGAAATTAGCCTGAATTCAATGCCCCTCGTGGAAGACCAGGAAGGGATGTTTGATGGGTCCACCGCAAAATTTGGCTCATGATTCCAATATTGAACCCTAACCCTGAATTGATGATACTGGAGGGGTAGTTCGGGTGCCCCGCATATAACTTTTGTAACCACACCTCCTCTCGAAGCGCAAGGTCGCGACGTTCTGAGCATCATCAGAGACATTCGGACAAGATTCCAAACCAACGGGATTCTATGCAGTCACCTTGCTTTGCCATAAGCAAATTCTGTACTCTGGGCCTGAGGAGACGATTCAATGAGGAGATCTAAGCATTAAAGTTTATCTAAGCTTTAGTCGATGTTCCAGGAAAAGCAGCATTGAAGTCCCCGCAATGGTGACACCAGTGGACTCGAGGTATGGAGGCACATCGGTATAGTACATGAAACCAAGCTGCAGCAGACATTGTCCCAAAAGACAATGGAACAACGGCAGCGTCGGCAGAGTTGCGTCACAGTCGCGCAGCGCACGGGAAATCCGCACCACCATTGTTTCTGAGAATATCCACGGTCTAGAGGGGCGTGACTTGATGCCGCAGCTCGGCATGACTAAGCACTCTACTAGTACTTCGACGTTGGCGGAACACGCGGAAAGCACGCACACAAGTGCTAGATCATGTAATCAAGTCCATCGAGGGAGGCGACATTGTCATGACGAGGAACAGAGTTTCAGTCATGACAGGGCAGGGCAGGGCAGGGCGAGTGGGGGGCCGCAGGCTGGTGGAAAAAGATATCTCCAACGAACACACTCAGGTTGTTCGCCAACATCTCCGAGGGGCCATGGACCGGGAAACCGTGTACGTAAACAGACGAGGCTAACATGGATGACATGGATCTCCCCGGGCCCCTGCTCGCTCACCATCCAGCAGCACCGGTAACCGGCCCCTCGCCATCTCCGATTCAGGACTCGCGTCGCCTTATGGTGGTGGCTTGACAGGGGGCAATGGAAGAGAAGTGAAGCGGGAAGCACCATCAGACGTGTGGGCGGCGCTGACAAAACCCGGCAGAGAGCTGTGTAAGAGGAAAACTCCACTGTGGCATTCATCCGGGCGAACCAGATTCCCCCGTCGTTTCACGGCGGCTTGCGGCTTCCAAGTGCTGGGGCGTTGATTACCCCACCTGCCCTCCAGGAGGAGCATGGAAAATTCCCCCAACGCGGGAAGAGAGGGTCGTTCCTGGCACGCAGCGACATAAAACTACATCACCCCACCTCGTCTTGAACCTGAGACCGTCTTGTTTCTCTCGTCTTCTTCCCTCCAACAAACCTCTTGTCACGGTCGAGAATTGAGCCCTTGGAACGCACCTCAGATCTGAGCTCGAAGATTGCAAACATGGGCTACACCGACGTTGACCAGCTCGCCATCAACACCATCCGCGTGCTCGCCGTATGTTCCTGCCCCTCCCCGCTCTCAAACCTCATGACCCCGCCCCCGCCAAAGAAAAGACCGGCGTGCTTCTGCTCCTCCACCCTGGACAGCAAAAAAACAAAAGAAGAACCGCTGGCCATTCTAACACACGGGGACCCTCTATCATGGCCGTCTACATGATCAATTGCTCACAATGCCGTCCTCCAGGCTGATGCGACGTTCCACGCCAACTCGGGCCACCCGGGTGCGCCGATGTAAGCTCCTCCTGTTCCTCTTGAGGCTTCCTCTTGAGAATTGCCAGCTCTCACTGGCCGCCGATGCCGGATCCAGCATGCTGACCAGAACCGCAGGGGCATGGCTCCCGTCGCCCACGTCCTCTTCAACCGGATCATGAGGTTCAACCCCAAGAACCCCAACTGGCTCAACCGTGATCGCTTCGTGCTCTCGTAAGTTCCCCGCGTTGCTCAATTGGTGTGGCATGTTGTCTGACTCGCACCCCAGCAACGGCCACGGCTGCATGCTTCAGTATGCTCTCCTCCACCTCTACGGCTACGAGGTCTCTATCGAGGATCTGAAGAACTTCCGGGTAAGTTTACATGTTCTTCTGTTCCATTGTCCCACGGTTCACTGATTTTGTCTCTCCAGCAAGTTGACAGCATCACCCCCGGCCACCCTGAGGCCCACGACACTCCTGGTGTGGAGGTCACCACTGGCCCTCTTGGTCAGGGTATCAGCAATGCTGTTGGTCTTGCCATTGCCCAGGCTCACACGGCTGCCGTCTTCAACAAGCCGGGTTATGAGATCTCCAACAACTACACATACTGCTTCCTTGGCGATGGCTGCCTCATGGAGGGTGTCTCTGCTGAGGCGTGCTCGCTGGCCGGCCACCTTCAGCTCGGCAACCTGATTGCCATCTGGGACGACAACCACATCACCATTGATGGTGACACCAACCAGGCCTTCACCGAGGATGTGCTCAAGCGCTACGAGTCGTATGGCTGGCACGTCTTGACTGTCGAGAACGGCAACGATGACCTGGAGGGCATTGAGGCTGCCATCCGCAAGGCCCAGGAGGTCAAGGACAAGCCCACCCTCATCCAGCTCAAGACCATCATCGGCTACGGCTCCAAGCAGCAGGGCACCCACGGCGTCCACGGCTCCCCGCTCAAGGCCGACGACATCAAGCAGCTGAAGGAGAAGTTCGGCTTCAACCCCGAGCAGAGCTTCGTCGTCCCTCAGGAGGTTTACGACCTCTGCAACAAGGCCGCCGCTGCCGGCGCCGCTGCTGAGGAGGAGTGGAACCAGCTGCTCGCCAAGTACGCCCAGGAGTACAAGGCCGAGTACGACGACCTGCAGCGCCGCCTGCGCGGCGACCTCCCTGAGGGCTGGGAGAAGCACCTCCCTACCTACACCCCCTCCGACCCTGCCGTCGCGTCGCGCAAGCTCTCCGAGACCGTGCTCAACAAGATATTCGATGTCATCCCCGAGCTGGTTGGTGGCTCGGCTGACCTGACGGGCTCCAACCTGACCAGGTCCAAGGGCGCCATCGACTTCCAGCCCCCGGCGACGGGCCTGGGTACCTACGCTGGTCGCTACATCCGCTTCGGTGTGCGTGAGCACGGTATGGGTGCCATCCTGAACGGCCTGGCTGCCTACGGCACCATCATCCCCTATGGCGGCACCTTCCTCAACTTTGTCTCGTACGCCGCTGGTGCTGTCCGCCTGTCTTCTCTCTCGCGCGTGCGCGTCATTTGGGTCGCCACCCACGACTCGATCGGTCTCGGCGAGGACGGCCCGACTCACCAGCCTATTGAGACCCTGGCTCACTTCCGTGCTCTTCCCAACTGCATGGTCTGGCGCCCGGCCGATGGCAATGAGACCAGCGCTGCCTACTACGTTGCTCTCATCTCCAAGCACACTCCCAGCATCCTGGCCCTCTCGCGCCAGAACCTGCCTCAGCTCGAGGGTTCCGTCATCGAGAAGGCCATCAAGGGTGGCTACGTCCTCCAGGAGGTGGAGGGCGCCGACATCACCCTGGTGGCCACCGGCTCCGAGGTGGCGCTCTGCGTCGACGCCGCCAAGGAGCTTCTTTCCAAGCACAACATCAAGGCCCGCGTTGTCTCGCTCCCGTGCTTCGAGGTGTTCGATGCTCAGGACAAGGAGTACCGCCTCAGCGTTCTCCCCGACGGCATCCCGTCGCTGTCGGTTGAGGTCATGAGCACCCTGGGATGGGAGAGGTATGCTCATGAGCAGTTCGGCCTGAACCGGTTCGGTATCTCTGGCCCGTACAAGGATGTTTACAAGGCAAGTCTTCTGTGCTTTCCCACTATTGTTGCAGACCCCTATGCTAACTCCTCCACCTACAGAGGTTCGAGTTCACCCCTGAGGGTATCGCCAAGCGTGCCATCGCCACCATCAACTTCTGGAAGGATGTGCCCAACATCCGGTCGCCCATCAACCGCGCCTTTGAGCAGCTTATTTAAGTTGAGCCGAAGGAGAGGAAGATGCAGGGATATATGGAGGATAAGGAAGGCATGGCGAACAGAGTCGGTTTTAGTCCAAGGTTCTTAGGCACTTCAGGTTTTCTCTTTTATCAGGGCCTGAGGTGGAAGTAAACAGAAGGGTATTGCGTTGGGTGTTGGCGGGAAAATGCTGTTATGTCACTTGTTTAACGATGATCTTGGGAGAAGCAAATAGACTTTTCGTTGCTGCTACCATGTTGCGTACTTAGCCCCTTTTGCCTGGATGTCTCGATGTTTTACCTATGCTTGTGTTGCTGATGATACCTGTGACAAATCCCAACAAGACTAACTAGGTACATAGGTTGCATGCGGCGATATCTCTCTCTAATTCCCATGGTTACCTGAACTCTGAGAGTATCTAAGAATGAGTCTCGACTCCGAGAAAAGATGAAATGACGGAAAGGCAAAAGAGTGCTGTGTGTTGAGCAGGTTTTCCCGAAAGCCAAAGGTTCCTCCCAATTCTTGTCCCCGATCATCGACTAACTAGGTACATACAGAAAGGAGTAAAAGAAAAGCAGAGAAGATAGATAGATGATAGACCTAAAACCAAGCCAACCAACCAACCAGCCAGGACCCTGCCGCTCCCCGACGCCAAACAGATGCATGCCGTATTCTTTCTCGCCCCTGCCACCCGTCCATCTTTGTGAGAGAGAGAGAGAGAGAGAAAGGAAAAAGGAAAAAGACAAAAATAAGGAAAACAAAGTAAAAAAAGACGGCTAGCTCTTCCATCGCGGGGCCATGCTTCTTGTGAACTGTGTGTTGGCTGTTTGTTGTGTTTTGCTTGATGGAAATCGTCATCGTTGCCTACTTCTCGCTCCCGCACCGCCACCAGCAGAAGCAGAAGCAGCAGCAGCAGCAGCCCTCCTTCTCCTCACCGCGGCAGCCAGCCCGGATCCCGAAGATGCCGAAGATCCCCCTTGAGACCTGCACTGCTGCTGCTGCTGCTGTCGCGGTTCTCTTCCCGTGGGAGAAGGAGGTGGAGGGGGAGGGGCTACACCCCCACTCCCGCCCTCACTACTTCCACCCGAGCTAGTACGACTTCCCTCGGCTGCCGCAGCTGCTCCGGTTGTAGTAGTAGTGGTGGTGGTGGTGGTGGTAGTAGAGCGCGACGACGTTTCTTCTTCCGGGCTCCCCTGCTGGCCTGACCGGGTTCCACCAGAACCAAGCCTAGACCCAGAACCGTCACCTTGCCGTCGTCTGCTTCGCCGTGGTTGTTGCTGTTGCCGCTGTTGTTGGACATCCTAAGCCCATCTCCCCCCTTCATTGGGGCCCGGAGCAGCGGCGGTGGCGGCAGAGGAGGCCAACGAATTCGAGCTCGGCGTTCTGGTTCTCCGCTGGAGGTACTTCCCGCCGTTGTTGTTATTGTTGTTGCCCCCGTTGCTGTTGCTGCTACTAGTACTCCCTCCTCCCAACAAGCTCCCGCTCCCGGTGCTGCTGCTGCTCCTGCTACTTCCGCCGCTCACCTCCCTCTCTCTATGAATCCTCGGATACCCGGAAAAAGGGGACGGCGAGGTGATGGAGTCGGGGGAGAGCATCAAGTTGCCACCGCCATTTCCCAACCCGCTCAGCAGGCTGCTGCTGCCCGTTGGAGAAGCAGAGTATTGATACTGAGAGCCGCCACCGCTACCACCACTTCCATCACGATCTCGCGGCCCGCCACCACCACCAGCAGGCGCACTCGCCACCGTCACCGACGAGCCGGAGCGTATCCTACCCGCCCCAGCCCCAGCTGCGGCGGCGGCGGCCTGATGCTGGTCGCGATACAAGTGCTGTTGGTACAGGTACTCCTTGTAACTGCTGCTGACAGGCCCGCCCGCGCTGCTGCTATGGTGGTGATAATAGCGATCGTGACGGTCACCGTTACCCGTGGAAGCGCCGCTGAAGGACTCGCTTCGTCCCCCGCTTCCGTGCCGGCCGGTGCTCACTGGGAGGGCGGAATCGGAGGGGGGTATTTGCGGGGGAGCAGAGCCGGCTGAGACCAGGCTCGGACGGCCGCCGGAAGAAGAGTACTGGGTTGAGGTCCTCGGCAGGCGGGATTTGGAGGCGGGGGTGCTCGAGCCTGGTGGCGCTCCTCCACCACCTCCTCCTCCGGAGCCGGTTGATGGGACGGGAGGCGTGTCTGACACTCGACGGGGGATGTTTGTCACTGCGGAAGTGAGCCCGTCACGGCTGTGTGGACGGCGATAGAACGTTGGATCACGTTCCTGGGTGAGGCCGATTGCGGAGCGCTTCGGCGTGGCGGCGACTTCGACGTACGCTGCGGATGCGGCCGACGACGACGGGCGGTGCCCGTGATGGGTCGGGGTTGGGGGCATCGACATACTAAATTGGAGCGCAGGCGGGGTGTAGCTCGTGTTCCGGCGTGCGTTAGAGCGTGAGCGGGGTCCGGAGCCGGCAGCAGATCCGGACGCCGACGCGGCTGACACTGATGTCCCCAGGCCCATGTTGCTCAAAGACATGGCATCGTGCTGCAGCTCGGCGTCGATGTGGCTGCGGATCAGCTCCGAGGCGAGGTTGCGCACAAGCACCGCTGGATCCTTCTCAGCCAACTTCTGAATGTCATCCAACAGTATCTTCAGCTGGCGGCCCGCCCCAGATGTGCTGGTGGCGGCCATGGAGAGGTTGTTAGACTCGCAGCCGTCCATGATGCTGCGAACGAGACGGAGCAGGTTGAGCCGCACGACCGCCTTCTTGTGATTCAACTTTTGTGCGATGCCGGCATACATGTCGGCCTTTGCCAACGAGGCGGCCACGGCTGTGCTCAGTCGAACAACCTTGAGAAGCGGCTCCAAGAGGTTCGCGTCAAAGGCGTTGGCCCTGGCCGGGCTGAAGCAAGAGATGATGGCGCTCGTAAAGTTTCCGTCGAGCAGGTGGCTCTCGACCTTGGCCGTCTCCTCCTGCAGCCACACAAAAATGGCATCCAGCGCCGTCACCTGCCAGTATTGGTCCGCAAGCAGCGACACGTAAAAGTCCAACCCATTGTTCTGCCACAGATACCTTCTCCCTTTGCTGCCGGAATGCGCCATGTCGCAGAGGATAGGCAAGACAAACTCCTTGGGCGGCCGGTCCGTTTTCATGATCTTGAGCAGGAGCGGGATGATGCCGTTGCTCGCGGCGTACTCCTGCCTCTCCTTGCTGAGGCGGCAGAGGTTGAACATGGTGTTGAGCACCTGGTTGGATATCTCGCGGAAGTTCTTGGCGCCTTTCTTCATCGACAGACTGAGCACGTCGATCAAAAAGTCGATGGCATCAGCCGAGTGCAGCGCGTCTAGCACCGTCGAGCACATGGACATATTCTTGATGAACTTGAGCATGGTAATTTGGTGTTGCGGGGTCATGCGCCGGAGATCCTTGAGCACCGCTGCGATGTGTTAGCAGCCCGAACGAACAGCCAGCTTAAGGAGGGGGAAGCCTTACTCTTCAAAACCTGGCGCTCAGCAACAGCCTCCTTGACGTACGGCTCCGCCTGCGAGAATAAATAAAAAATATTGACAATTCTTCCTTCAATGAGCTCCGACAATTCATCCCTCTCCTCGTCCAACACCTTGTGCAGGATCGCAGCCAGCGGATCGAGGATCTTGCTCCGCGAGAAGATGCGGCAAAAGTCGTTCTTGGGCGTCGGGCCCTGCAGCTCAAAGACGTTCCAGATGCCGTTGACGCCAATGAGCACCAAGTCTTGGGAAGTTTCGTAGTCTTCATCGAGGAACTCGACGAGCACGTTGAGACCGCCAGCACTGACAAACATCTGCAGCGTCAGAGTCGACGTCTGGTACACTTGGCGGACAAACGCGGCGGCTTCGAGGCGGATCTCGTTCGAGTACTGTCGTGCAGCAAACTTGGTGACAATCGGGATGCCGCCGACGAAGCACAGGTTTTCCTGCAGTTCGACATCGTCGAGGATGATCTGTCCCCCCATTTTTGTCAGCATTGGACAACCAGTCACCCAACACCCGCCGTGTTCACAACAACGTACCGCGTTGACGATCCTGAGCAGCTGCAAAATCATGTGCTGCCTGCTCTTGAGCGTGCACGTTTCAAGAATCTCCAATATCGGCAGCAACCCATGCGCGCTGATGATGAGTGCCTTGACCTCCTCATGCTCACACAGCAAAGCGAGCTAGTCATCGCAGTCAGTACAACACAAACCACACAACCTTTTTTTTCCCTCCATGTAGAGAACAAACTTACCAAATCACCCGCCAACTCCGCCACCACATCCTCCCCCTCGGTGATCTTCATCCCCTTGACCAGTTCCTCCACCCTCTCTGCCAACCTCGCATGCCTGTCCCGGGCAATATTGGCCTCCAGATCCATTTCGTCCCACCCCGGCTCGAGCATCGCAAACGGATCATCCTCGTCTTCGTCATCCCCGAGCCACGAGCTGTTGGACAACCTCGAAAGCACCAGCTGCCCGCCGGGACCGTCAGCTTCCGAGGCGCGGTCACTCTCCTCCGGTTCGATGACGAGCGCGTCCCCGGAACCGGTGCCAAAGATATCCGAGAAGTCCTCATCACCTTCATCCTCAGCAAACTTTGTGATCTCGACGGGCTGGCGGGCCCTGCGGACGAGCTGGTCAGAGGGTTGTTGTTGCTGTTGCAAGGGTGGACGTGACGATGGTTTTGAGCGGCGGCCGCTGCCTCCGCCCGAAGATGAGGATTTTGGAACGCTAGACGTGAGATCCGAGGGGTGAAAGAGCTGAGGTGAATCCTAATAGAGAAACAATGTCAGTCAGACTTCAGCACTTTTCCATACCTGCCTCTCAACCCACATCCATCTCGCACCCACTCACGTTGTTGGCCAAGCTCAACCTCCTATCAAATACATGATCATTCTCGGCAAGCAAATCCGAGTAATCCTCCGTCGATTGCTCGCGATAGATAACATCCGGACGCGGAGGCAGTTCGAACCTCGTCACCAGGGGCTTCACGGCGGGCTTAGACTGCGGTTGTTGCAATGCACCGCTCGACCCACCACCCTTCTCGCTCCGCTGGCGCCTATGACCCTGCTGCTCCGGTGCCCTCAACCTCGACTCCCTTGCCTTCTCCAACGACCTTCTGGGCAACGGCCGGATCGTCTCCTCCTGCGGGTCAACTTCGGACCAGCGCCCGAGGCCCTTGACAGTCGCCAGCTCGCCTTCAAACTGCGAGTCCCAGTTGTCCGAGTCCTCGCGTTGGTCACTCGACGAAGCGAACGCTTTCAGCCGGTCCCCCGATAGCAACCCGCCAAAATTGTCCTGCCCTTTGATTTGCGGAAGGTGGAGCGCCGAGGGCGAGATGGTCGTCGCGAAGTCGTTGTCCCAGTTATCGTCATCCCCAATCTCCACCGCCCTGAGCGCATCGGCCGTTGGACGCTGTTTCGGCGCCGAGGTCGAGTTCATCCTGCTCAGGTTGCCGGGGCGATGAGCAGGCGCAGCGGCATCCGAGCCCATGGACGTTCGGAGGTTGTTTTCAGACGACTTCAGGGCCTTGTTCCACTGCTTGACCTCCTCGACGGCCTGGCTGAAGTTGGACGGCGCCTTGGAAACGGGCGCATCGCTCCTCCTGCACCCGGTGATCCAAGGATGGCGCAACAATTTCCTGGCTGACACGCGCAGATTGGGATCTTTCTGGAAGCATTGCATCAAAAAATCGCGCGCGGCCTATCCCACGACTTTGTTAACCATCCAAGCTCTGAAGGGCATCTCGCAAACAGGGAAAAAGGGATAACGAACCGGAGACACGCCTTCGGGCAGAGGGGGGTGGTCGTCATTGACAATGGCAAAGAGAGCGGGCATCGCAGCGAGGTTGTAGTATGGTGGTTTGCCTTGCAACAGCTCAATGACGGTGCAGCCAACGCTCCAGATGTCCGAGGCCGGGGTGGCGCCCGAGAGTTGGATGATTTCAGGGGCCATCCAGTACGGCGTGCCTACGACTTGAGCCTCTTTGTCAGGGCCGGCGAGGGTGCTCGTCGAGACGCCAAAGTCTGCCAGCTTGACGGTCCCATCCTTGGTAGTTAAGATGTTGGCGCCTTTGATATCTCGGTGGATGACGCCCTGGTCGTGGAGGTATTGCAGACCCTGCAGGACCTGGGTCATGTACACGCCAACCAAGTTTTCGGGGAACTTGCCGTAGGCCTTGCAAATGGAATGCAACGAGCCATTCTCACAGTACCTGTGTTAATATTCGGACGAGTGTGAGCAGCAGTAGCAGGCGGGCAAGAGGGAGGAGGGAGCCGGATGGACGCACTCGAGAATGATGTTGAGGCAGTCTGCCGTCTTGACGAAGCCAATATATTTTACGATATTGTCATGCTATTTTCCGGTCAGCATTCTTGAGGTACGCGTTTCGGCGGTGCGGGTAACCGTGGATGTGCGCAATGATCAACTGACATGTAAGTTCTTGAGCAGATCGATTTCGGCCTGTTGCACACGGTCAGCTCTGCTCTTCATAGCAATCCCACACAACCAATGCTCAGACATACCTCGATCATGCGCAGTTCACTCTTGGGCACATCATCCAGCTTGATCTGCTTGATGGCCACCGCCTCGCCAGTCCCCCAGTTGAAGGCCTTGTAGACGGACCCGAATGCTCCTTTCCCGATGCAGTCTCCGAGTCTCTGCGCAAAACCGTTGGTCAGCCATGTCTTACATCCCACAATGGGTCTTGCCGAGCGAAGCTGGGAAGTAGGAAAACATGGTGAACGGGGCCATCATCCGTTCCGAGTGGCTTGTCGAATTCCGCCCATCCAGCACCCGTTCCCGCAAGCCATCGTTCCACCCAAAATCAAAGAGCTCCCGTCCGGCCAACCAAGCCGAGGGGGCAGGTGCGTTCGTGTAAGTGTGTAAGTGGTTGGCATGGTTGCATCCGGACTGGTTGTGCACCTCGGTTTTCATCCATGCGCTCGAGGAGGGGGTAGCTGGGCATGTCGGTTCCAACGACAACAACCAACGCGGTATATCCAAGAAAAACCTAGTCCTGGAGACGGAAGACAAAAAACAGGAGGAAACGCATTGGTCCAACCTACATAGTCCTTCAACCCCGGATCCTGCACGGCCTTATCGGACCGGTGACTCTGCTCTCGGCGGGGTGTCCCGGGCACCTTTGCGGCGACGACGGCCGCCTTGCCGTTGGCGCCGTGATGGTAGGGCATGCCGGCGCTGTTGGGCCGGGCCGAGCTCCCTGGGCGCGAGCCGGGCGGCGCCATTGTTGTCTATAGTTTTCCAAGTCTCTTCCGTCTCTCGTTTTCCTGGTTCCCTGACTTTTGTTCCTCTCCAATGCTATCCACGCCCGTGGCTCGCTGCGGTCCCGGCGTCCGGTTGGTTCCGCGCGGCCAGAGAGCTCGTTCCCTCAAAACCGTTCCTCGCCTTGGCTCCCCTGATGGTCGTGGGTATCGTAGGTCTAGCCTTCCGGTACAATCTTGGGGCGGCGGAAGTGGCAGCAGCGGCTCGTGGTCTCCCGAGAGTTGTGGTAGGACTGACAGGTCCAGTCGTGGTACGCAGATATCGTTCGGGTTGGTTCGAGGTAGCTCTGCTCGTCATTCCCGCGCGGCCAGAGCCGGCTCCGAGGGGTATGAGGAAGCTGGTATAACGCAGGCGGACCGAGGAGGAGCGGCGGGTACAGATTTCGCAAAGTTGCGGCGCACAACCGAGCTACTTCTTCAGCTGGCATGTGTTGTTCCGCGTGGGACGTTGCCGGAACCTGGCTGTGGGCCCGCAAGGAACAACGGCCACGATGGTATCGGTAGCAGCAACGGCGATGCACCGGGCAGTAGTAAGTGAGCTGGCGAGTCGGTGGTCCCGGTCGGTGACAGGAGTGGTGACGGTGGAAGCATCGGTCGGCCGGGAGGACGAGAGGGGAGAATGGATAAAGACGGCGGATCCTGGCAAGTAAAAAGGCGGTCGAAAAAAAGGAAGCAAACGAAAGGTGCTTCCTTGGGAAGAAAAGACGGGCAGGTGAGGTGAGACTCGAGCAAAAGCTTGACTGGAAGTTTGGGCAGCGTGCTTCAAGTCAAGACAGGGCGGCAAACAAGCGGCTTATTCGATGACCGCGGGGCAAGACAAGGGCAGCGAGCAGGGGCCTGTCACAGCGACACCTCCGACCCGGCTTTCCTGTCTATCCCCTGTTCTGTGTAAGTAAAGCAGGGAGAAGAAGAGCAAAACCGACAGAAAGATAAAGACAACGAGAAAATACAGAAACGCAATTAGGGCGAAATAAAGTTGAAAGCAATAGGTAAGATACCTACACAAGAACCCGCATGCAAAATGTGTGCTTGCTGCCTGCCTGGTAGTGTAAGCACTTTGTTGATTCACCACAGGTCCATTGGCTGCAGCATTTGCAGGTTGCATTTGATGGAGATTTGATGGACTGATTGATGTTCAGGTACCCGACCCGCCAGCTGCGGAATGAACCTGCTAACCTGGAAGGTGCCGGAGTCCAGGGCAATAGGTGAGGTGTCTGCCACCCCCCGAGCGTAGCCCGTCCAGTATTATCGCGGGGTTGAAATTGGACGCAGTTGCGCAGTGGATCTCTCTCGGTGCCGCTGTTGGCGGGGAGGACCGGGAAAGAGCCTGAAAGAGTGTGTGGCCTGGCTTTTTCAGCAGAGAACAGTCGCTGGAGCTAAACCCAGCCTGGGCCAATATTTGCTGCAACACCAAAACACCATTTCGCTCTATCAGACCAAAAGACGCAAAAACCCGCGAAGTTGGAAAGACGATTTCTCTCCGAAACTTTTCCTCACCGAGACACTCCACTGTGCTGTGCTGCCCGGGCGGCCTGGGACGTCATCCATCATCTGTTTGCGACACTCCCCGGAGCCGGACAGCCTGGATGGAACCCTGTGGCATGGAAATCAAACCCCCCAAACCAACGCCGGCTAGTGAGAACCAACATGCTGACAACCACCATCTCGGGCAAAGAACATATATCTCTTCTATTATACCCAATCTCTTGTATCAATTCCTTGTTTTCCAAGGATTTTCTTCTCTTACGAGACTTCCCCCTCCCGCGGACGGACAATGGCAGTCCCCAGATTGATTAAAACCCCGACATCCCAGTCCCCATACAACCATGTCCTCCGTCTGATTACTACTCTGTACCTAGGTCTTCCGTCATCAAAGGTCCATGTTTTTCCCCTGGCCTGGTCCAGCCCTGCTCGCAATGACAGCAACCCGGACCGGCAGAAACCTGGAACATCCATGACACAGGGAACAATGGACATGTTAGCGAGGAGAGCTTGGTGTGTAACCCCAGGAACAGCTTTCCATCCTATGGACCCATGGTCCTTTGTTTTGGCTTGTTTGAACCTCACTATCCCAATCCTTCTTTTTTGAACATGATTTCCGTTCACTGTCCCAGAGCTAAAAGGTTGAAGTCATTCCCTCATGTTTTGAAAACCCCGAACAATGGCCCGGGTTGCTCGGGACGGTGACAATGACCTCCATCCCCTGCACAATACACAGAATTACCCAACAGTACTGCTACATCAGACTAGGTAGGTAGTCTCTCAGACCCACTCCCCAGACCATCACAAGCTTCATGGTCTTAGCAAGAGAATGACCAGCCAGCTTGCAGGGATGGCAACAAATGCTCTCTCCCATCCTCCAATGACACCCAGTCCCGTTTCCCGATGTCCCATGAGCCATGCGCAGCGGCGGCGCTTTTGTACCCGATCAAAAGCAAAGCAAGACTGACCTCCACCCCAAACGCCGTACTCCGTAGAGGCCTCCAAAACCCCAAAACCCAAACTCTAGATGAACAAAAAAAAACACCCATGGTTTGCGGCCCAGTCCCATCCAAGTTGGAATCTCGGTTTTCTGTTCATTGGAAAAATCAATTGCCGGGCGCCTCTCGTGGCAAAGTCCGACTCAAGCCAGCGTCTGCCCACCACTCATCCGGAATATCTTCGCGGCGCGCCAGGTTTCTCACTATCCTTTGCATCCCCCCAATCCCGCCCAAATACTCTAATGGGTCATCGGTGCTGGGACGCCCCGCGCGGGAGCGCCGCGAAGGGCCTCCAAGGCCCGGGATCAGGGGTAGCTGCATCATATCCCCGTCATCGTCGTCGTCATCGCCCTCCGTGTCGGAATTGTCACATCCCGACTCGCAGGGCGGTTCGGCCGAATCGTCATCGAGCCGCTCGGGTGCGGTGAAAGATGTCCTGGACGAGGCCGTCGCCGTACTCTGCGAGGCCACGGCCGAGGCTGACGTGGAGGCAAACGAGGACCCCACGCTCGGCGGCTGGGGATCTGGCGTCAGGGTACTGAGCAATGTGTCCCAGACGTTATCGCCCTCGGGGCTAAGGCTCCTGTTACGGTCGCCCAAGCCGTCGATTTCCGGGCTCTCCGCTGCCCATGGGCTGCGACTCGATGATGACCCCAGGGCCGCAGCCCGGGGCCCATCGCTAGTCTCGTCCGGGGACTGGCGCGATTCGCCTCGTCTAGCGGTCCTCTGCCGGCGCATACGAGACCAGATGGTCGAGGTCGGTCGTGATGTGCCGTTGGCCTGCTCCTGGGTTAGACCCGCGCGGTCTGTGAGATCAGTGAAAGGGGGCATGCTCACAACATGGTCGCCAGACTGGGTAGAGCGAATGCTGGACAGAGCATAAGTCGGTTCGGGCCGCAACGGCCGAGGCCGCGGCAAGAATGCCGACTCGACAGCCATAGGCAAGTTATGCGGGGCGTCGAGCTCGGTACGCAAAGGGCTGGGATTCGATTCGGCGTGCAGGTGCGCCCATCGTTCTCCAAAGATGGTGACGAGGCGGTCATCGAGCAGCCCGGTACGCCGGCTCGGTTCTCGGAGAGGGCGGCGATCGTGTTCGGATCCCGATCTCGCGCCCAGGATGCCGGTCGGGACCATGGCGGCGCGGATGTGGGGCAGGTCACGATCACGCCCGCTCAACGCTGCCCGGCGTTCGGGGTCATAAGTAGGATATGTGATGGCGGCAGCGAGGACGCGGCGACGCCGTTCGCGGATGCGATCCTCACTGCGGTCGAGGGCACGGCGGATGTTGGACCGGAGTCGAGCCGTCCTATCAAGGGGCGTTTTGGAGGGGAGGTCGGATTCAACTGGCGGCTGGTACAATCTGACAAGGCGTGGCGGGTCAGCCGGGAATCGTGTCAAGGACGGAACACGAAAGCGATCAAGAAATTCATCAAAATTGCGATCAAAAACCGTCGCGCCGTGGAAATGCGCGCCAGAATCGTCCAGAATTCGATGCGATGACGACATATTGCAATTGCGCGTGTGCGCATGGGATTGCGGCGCGATGGTGGTTGGCCGGCCAGGGTGGCGCGCGCGCGACGGAATGAAAGGGACCTGACAACATAACTTACGGAAGACCCATCTTCGCAGCTCGGATGGCCAAGTCGCCGTGGTTTTCGCCTGCGCTCGGGCTAAAAAGACAGCTAAAATGCAAGAAATGATGTCTGGCGGTTGCAAGTGTAATAAGGCGATTCGGCAATCGATGGAAAAATGAGATGTTGGGAGATACGGCAAGGCTTTCCTGACCCAGAACCCTCGTTCGTCGATGCGTGGTTGTGAGGCGCGCGTGGGGTTTTGCGGCGAGTGGTTCAGGTGGTGAAGAGGGAAAAATGACGGGGAGCGGCGGAGTCCCGTTCAAGGGTTTTGACGGGAGAGAGGGGAGGGAGCTGCTGCCGCGCGAAAGAAGAGACGAGGATGTGGACGGGGACTGGCGCAACTGGGGTGCGCGGAACACGAGACAAGACGGGACGGGAAGCTGGGGTCTTGGGGAACCAACGCGGTTGCCGCAGCCTGCCTGGGCTCAGCCCCTTGCCCCTGCTTCTTGGCGCGTGGCAAACTTGATACAGCGATATACATGGGTTTCCGTCAGGCTGATTGGGTCCTTGGTTCGAAGTCAGTATGCATCAAAGCAAACACTGCACTCTCTTTCTTTGTATTTTGTTTCTTGGCAGGAACAAAAAAAGAGCCTCAACACCAATGGAGTTCATGACTCACGGCCGACCTCACACTCTTGCAGTGAGTGCTTCAGAGGAAACAAGATGATCGATCTCGGGCTGGCCCGCGTTGGCCGGCTTGTCCAGCACACTCCGCAGACATGGAAGGCCATCCACGTCGCCGGCACCAACGGCAAGGGCTCCATCTGCGCCTATCTCTCGGCCATGCTCGTCGCCAGCGGCCGGTCCTGCGCCCGCTTCACCTCTCCCCATCTGATCGACCGCTGGGACTGCATCGCCATCAACGGCAATCCCGTGTCTGAAGCCGTCTTCCGAGAGGCTGAGAACGCGGTCAAGCAGCGGGACGCGGACGGCCGCGTCGGCGCCACCGAGTTTGAGCTTCTCACGGCGACCGCCTTTGACATCTTCCACCGGCAGAAAGTCGAGTACGGCGTCGTCGAGGTGGGCCTCGGCGGCAGGCTGGACGCGACCAACGTGCTGGAGCACAAGTCCGTCACGGTGATTTCAAAGATTGGGCTCGATCATCAGGCGTTTTTGGGCAACACTATCGAAGAGATCGCCCTGGAGAAAGCGGGCATCATGCGCCCTGGCGTCCCCTGCGTTGTGGATGGGAGCAACCAGCCATCAGTCCTCGCGGTTCTGGAAGAACACGCCCGACGCGTGGGGACAGAACTCCACCTGCCGTCCACCGCAGGTATCAGGGACGAGGCGCTGGAGGAGTTGCGCCTGGAACCGCACCAGATGCATAACCTAGCTTGTGCGCATCTGGCCTTCCGCCTGGCTTGCCCGGAGCATGATCAACCTTTGACTCACTTCCTTCCGGCCATCAGGCAGATGCAGTGGCCTGGGAGGCTGCAGAGGTTGGACATCCAGCCCATCATCAACCATCCCCAGGAGGTCTTGCTCGATGGAGCCCACAACCCGCAATCCGCCGAGGTCCTGGCCCAGTATGTTGACAAACACTTGCGATCTCCGGGGAAGCCAGTGACCTGGGTTCTGGCAGCCACGCGTGGGAAAGATATGGATGGGATCTTGGGACTCATACTGAAGCCCGAGGACAAAGTAGCGGCCGTCCGCTTCGGGTCTGTAGATGGAATGCCATGGGTCAAACCTGCCGACCCGGCCGAGCTGCTCAAGGTGGCCACCCGCCATGGCATACTTGACCAAGTTACGCACAACGCCGGCGACGATGTTCGAGGAGCCTTGGCCTGGGCATCACATACCGCCGCTGATGGCCCGGTGGTGATTGCCGGGAGCCTGTATCTTGTCTCCAGCGTTTTGCGTTTGTTACGCGAGTCAGGGGGAAGTTGACTGATTCAGAGATTCTTGGTGTATTGTTGATTGCTGATATCCTTTTCTGTGGCCCTGTGGTTTGAGGACCGCTGCACACATGCTGATATCACATGATTGGCTATCTCCTCGCCAACGGCTTGGGCATCGTGGAGACGCCTGACATCACCAGAACCCGTCAAGCGCCGTCCACAAGCCGCATGTCCTGCCATGTCACCGAGTCATCTCATTGTCGTTTGCGGCCATGCCATCTGGTTGGGAGGTCCCAAGAACGGCTGGGACGAGGCCGAATGGCTAATCGAAGATTGGAAGCGCGGTGAAACGCCGACATTCATCCAGCATATCCAAGCCGGCGTGAGACTCCTCGGACAAGATGAAGACTCGGTCTTGGTGTTTTCAGGGTGAGTGAGTTGAGCTCACCTATCACCATCCCTGCTTCCAACATCATCAAACCCGCATCCCTTTCCCTCTCCCATCCGACCTCCACGACTAACCTCACCCGCGCCGTCCGTCCTAACAGCGGCCCAACCTGGCCGTCCACCCGCCTCTCCGAAGCGCGGAGCTACTACAACCTCGCCGCCGCCAACCACTTCTTCAACCTCCTCCCTTCTCCTCCTGCTTCTGATACTGGTGACCCAATCGCCATCCTCACCCCCACCGACCCCGCCCCACCAACCTCCTCGCGCATCCTCCTCGAAGAACGCGCACTGGACTCGTACTACAACATCCTCTTCTCCCTCGTCGCCTTCTGGCGCGCCTACTCCGTCTGGCCGCGGCGTCTGACCATCGTCAGCCACGGCTTCAAGCGCGTCCGCCTGGTCGAGGGGCACTGCCAGGCTATCGGGTTCCCGCTAGACAGGATTGATTTCGTGGGGATTAACCCGCCGGGCGTGGACGATGACGTGGGGGCGGCGTTGACTGGCGCTGCTGGCAGCTCGGGAGAAGGAGGAGCAGGAAGGGACTTGGTGGGAGAGGAGAAGAAGGAGGTCATGAAGGGGGTGCAGCTCACGCTGGGCCAGTGGAAGGATGATCCGCATGGGGTGGGGGAGGATTTGGCGGGGAAGAGGAGGAAGAGGAATTGTTGGGGCGTGGATCAGAGGTTGTTCTTGAGTGAGGAGGAGAGGGAGAGGAGTGGTGTGGATGTGCGGACGCTGGAGGATGGGAGTGAGGCGCTGGTTGAAGGGGGGAGGAGGCCGTGGGCTGACGAGTGAAATCGGAGCACAACCTACAGATGTGGTGCTGACAGCAGACTGGATGCTATGACCCATGTGATTTATTCACAGATGCCACCCACCCATACCGTGGATCGCTCTCATATATACACGGCTCTCCTAGGTTCTCCGCCTCTATCCAAAACACCCCTCTTTCCCTAGATCTTAGACTCCCTCCAAGCCGCCTCCTGCGCATCCACCGCCGCCTTTGCTGCCATCGCCTCCACCACGAACTTGACCGAATCCGTAATCATATCCGCGCCAAACACGTGTCCCACGCCCGGGTACACCCTGTTATCCACCCAAACAGGAATCATCTTCTTCTGCCCCTCCTCTACCGCCTTCAGCAGCCACTTGAGAAACGGCTCGGAGCAGCGGTACGGGACGAGCTTGTCGGCCCCGCCGTTGCAGATGAGGAACCTCTTACCGGCGAGGCGCTCGACGACAACCTCGGCCCTGAAAGCGGCGTCTTTGTTGTTGTCGGTCGCGGCGGCCGGGTCGTCCGGGTCCGGCACCGGGTTGGTGCCGAAGAAGACGCCCTTGGGATCGTGCGCCTTGCACGCTTCCACCAGCGACGGCGGGAAGTCCTTGCTCCCCAGGAAGGATGCGCCGGCGTCGGCCGCGGAGAAGGTGGAGAGCTTGGTGAGGCGGGCTCGGTCGGTGAGGAGGTCTGGGGAGGGAAGGGGTCGGTTAGTCTCGGGTTGTATGGATGTACTTCTCGGTAAGTACTGAGGCCTGCCGGCCGGTCTGATGTGACTCTCAAGGCATACAGGCGACCGTCTGACAGATACTATGTCGAGAGAAGACTTGAAAGAGGGAGGGGGAGTTGGAGCAGCGCAGCAGGGCGCATAATACAACGTTGGTTATGACTCACTCATGTAATCAGGGCATCCAATGACCGCCACGCCGGCGGTGATGCGCGGCTCGCAGAGCATGAGCTGCCACACGCTATGTCCGCCCAGGGACACGCCCAGGGCAAGGTGGTGGTCGACGGCGGCCTTGCCGTCGGGGAAGAGGTAACCCTCAACCACGTCCCTGTCAAACCCCATAGAGGTAGCAATCAGCATTGGGCCCAGACTTCCAACCGACCAACCAACCCCTCATTTCCTTTCATTTGTGCAACTCAGGCAGCAAAGGCAGGTAGGCAAAACTCACAGCAACCCCCGCTGATCGCTCACCATCCCCGTAATCCCGCTGAACATATCCACCGCATGTGTCGGGTTCCCGTCCCTCCACGACCCGTTCTCCTTCTCGCTGACGAGCCTGTGGCCGTGGTTCCTCTGGTCGAATGCGAGCGCGACGAGGCCCCTCCTGCTGCTGGCGTTCTTGTTGCCGGTTTCGTTCCAGGCGCCGACGCAACGCGCGGCAATGTCAGACATGTGGGCGCGGTCGCGGGTGCGCGGGTGGTGCAGCCACAGACACGAGACGAGGGTGACGGTGGGCGCCAGGTCGGCGAGGCCGTAGACGTCGACGGGCAGGCCGGCCATGAGGATGGTGGTCTTGGAGACGGTCGGGGGTGGGGGGAGGGTGTCGATTTCGAGGGACATTTTGGATAATACTTTCTTATTTTTGTTGTCTAGTCTTCGGCGTTTCTTTGTTTGATTGTTTATTCTTGACTTGGCTCATAAAGTTTTGTCAGAATTTCAAACTCAGGGAAATGTGTTGTTGAGATGGAGGTGTCCCGGAAGTCGGCGGATAGACTCGGTTGATGTTCCCGGCCCTTGTCGAACATGGAAACAAACCTCGGATCAGGAACAGCCCCACTGCCCCGCTGCTCCGCAGTGGGGCTGTCCCGCTCTGTTGCCGTTCAAGCGGGTCCGTGCCGGAGCCCTGGAGCCAACCGGTCGGTGATCGGCCCCCGGGGGATGCCCCACCTAGGCATCCAACGGTCGACCAGGGGCGCTCGAGCCGGGGTTGAGGAACCACCACCATCAGGCATCAGGTAGGCAAGAAACCGAACTGAGGTACCAAAGGCAAGAGAAGTGAAGAAACTGAATTGACTCCCCGAACTCCGTCGGACCAAGTAGCCCCAGGCCGATCTTACGTCTCTCTGTCAAGTCATCCAACCCACATCACCAGTCAGCTACGAACATACGGAACACGGAGTAAGCAATCCTTCTCCCAAACTATCTTCCCAGATTCAGGTACTCTAGCCCCCGCAAGCCACACTTAAAAATTACCTCATTCGGCCGGAGACCAAATGGTCCAGCCCCCATCCCGTTTCCCCCGCACCCGTGGACGTTCTTTGGAATCATTCGTACCGACGTATGAGTACCTACCTATTGTAGTCCTACACCGATGACGCATCCCTGAGGCCTTCCCCGCCCCGTCCTTCCTGTAGGCATCCGGCGCAGCCAGTTCATTGAACTCCTCAGCTCGCGCGCGCGCACTTCTCGATCATTCCGCCAGGAGAGAAAGGGGGGCGCGGCGGGGTGATGGAACCTGGAAGGGTTGCAGCTAGGTCACTGCCCGTGCCTTGGGAATCTATCAAGAAGCTGCGCAGAAGGGAGAACCTGAGTCAGAACGAACCACCCACCACGACACCACGACACCACACCACACCACGTGCATGTCATGCACGCCACACGCACACCGAGCGACCGTTATTTTACTCACCTAGGTACTCCGTATACCTACCTGACCGTTTCCTCCGTTAACAACGCCCACCTCAGTTCAGTTTAGTTCAGGCCGGGCTGAATGCCCGTCTCAGCCTCGCGGAGACGGGATGCAACCTGGAACCGGAGTGCGTCGGCCCGGTGACGTGTTTTTGCAAACAGCGCCCCGTTGCCCAGCCCCTTTTCACACGGCGGATGAGTAAACATCGGTCATCCACCCATTCGATTTGAATTCGGAATACGGGGGAGTTACGCGAAAAAGTCCACGCAATTCTTGCATGATCAGTAATACGAGGCACGGGCATGAGAAGGCGTGGTTCAGCGTTTGTTGGGTGAGAGAGGATCCATGATGCTCCCTCGATGTTTTTCGATTCTTGTTGTTGTGTGAGATATGGGATTTGTGTCGCTAGTTACACATGTTACTCTGACATCTTCCTCATCCATTGTCCGTAATCTGACACCGTGCTTCTAAACCTAACATGGAGCGGAGTCTTCATCATCCGTTCCTCTTCTGACATGCTTCCGGTTGATGTCTTCAATCTCACCAACTCCAAGGAATGAACCCGCCCTTCTTGATCGGGTACATGACAGTAAGACAAAGAACTCAAACAAAACCCGAACGATAGCCCATCGCCGGAATCTTCAACACAGATCTGACAGGATATATCCTCCCACCAATCGTAAACATAAGAACAATGGCCAATGCAGGCCGAGAGTACATATAAAAAACCAACATATGGCCCCCAAAACAAACCGGGAGTAGATATAGTAACCATGCCCAAACGCCCACGTTTCCCGCCCACCGTACATGACATTACACAAACAGATTCCTGTCTTGCCCAACGCCGGTTTGATGCAAACCCTCCTCGATGAACTGAGTCCGCGGGTCGCCGTAAAGTGGGGAATCATAAACGTAAAGATAAAACGACGAAAACAAATGGAAGAAAATCATAAGCGTGAATGTAGAAAACAAATGCAATGAAGAAAACAAGACAAAGATGCAGAGCCGAAAAAAAGAAAAGAAAGAAAAAGCATAACCGAAAAGCATAAATCATCGCGAGAGGAGATACTCCGACATATCGCCAAGAAACTCAAAAAAACCACCTTGGTATTACCACCGGTACCGAACTGCCCGTGGGCGCCGACTCGTATCGCTGAAGCTCTGCAAAGAAGCCAAAGGAGCAGCGGCCGGCTGCGGCTCCTAAATCATAGCCGGAGCAGCAGCCATCGTCGTCGTCGAAACCGCGGAAGGGGCTGGGCGACGACTCTTATCTCGAAAGGTCGGAAAAGGGGCCATAGGACTAGGAACAACCGGCTCAGGCTCCTAAATCATCGCCGGACTGGCAATCGTCGTTGTTGTAGCCGCGGCAGGAGCCATGGTCGACGGGGGAGAAGCGGCCGTTGGTATCCGTGCCTCCAACACCTGCTGCAACGCGGCAAGCTTCGCCATCACGATTTCGGTCTGCCGTGTCTGCTGCTGCACCTGGCGCCGCAGCTCCTCGTTCTCCTGCCGCACGCGCTTGATCTCTTCGCGAAGGTCGGTGTCGTCAGCGAGGCCGTTCGTCGTGGTCTCGTCGGTGCGCTTGCGCTTGAGGCTGTTGGCGGTGAGGCTGTCACTGGCCGTATCGTCCATCTCGACTTCAGAGCTCGTTGTCGGGGCTGGCGGGGGAGCAATACTGTTGGAGATCGAGGTAGTGGTGGCAGTAGCAGCTGCGGAAGTAGCATTGTTGCTGCTGTTGTTCTGCGTGTGAACGCGACGGAGGTGCTCATTAAGGTTCTCCTGGCGAGAGAACCCCTTGCCTTGGTGACGCTTGCAAGTAGCGTGTGGGCAGAAGAACTGATTGCGGGGTCCACCATGCTTTCCGTGCACCTCGCGCTCATGCCGGAGCAAGCCTCCCGAGTAAGTGAATCCTGGAAGCTTCTCACAGCCCGGGGCATTGCATTTGTATGGCCTGTCATGCTTATCCATGTGTTTGCTGTAAAGTTGGTCAGACTGATGATCATAGGAAGACATGGATAGAGATCTGGGTTCGTCTTACCTCCACTCGCATTTGCGGACAAACTCTCTGGGCTCCTCGGTGCAGTTCGGATATGAGCAGACAAACTTGCCCTCGGCATTCCTCGTTACCTCACGGTCCGGCTTGGGAATCGACTTGATCCTCTGGGGAGCCAGCACCGGCGAGTCCTCCTTGGGGGTCACAGACGGGGTTGGCGGGGCCTGTGCGGTAGCTGCGGGTATTTGGAGACGGGCAGGTTCGGTCTCGGCGGAATACTGTGTATGAGTGGGCGCGGTGGTGAATTCCGCGACAGAGTTTGCCAACTCGTTGACGACGGCATCGCTGGGATCAGCGAAGCGGTCGGCATCAGGAGAGGGATCCTGATGTTCGTCCATCGAAGGATAAGCACCTTCGTGGAGAAAGGTTCGCGGCTCGAAAGCAATGCTCATGATGGCCAGGGGAAGTGGTTGTGACCGGATTTTCAAAAATAACGTTCCGCGCTTCCGCAGTTCCGCGCTTTTCAGGCAACGCGGGATTGGTCAGACAAGAACAAGGAAATAAGATGAATATAAAAGCAAAATAAGAATATGAGGAAGTCGGAGCTCGGAGTTTACCGGCTTTGGCGTACGCGTCCTTGTCCGAGCCTAGAGGTGAGAGTGAGTGAGGCGTCGGGTGGCGTTATGAGGCAAAATATTGTTCCAAGTCAACAAGCCACGATGAGCTTCGCCGCGTGACGCGTCGAGTTCCTTTTGTTTATCTGGCTTTCTGGCAGCGGCCTGCGATTGTGCCTGACGATGGTCGTCGTCGTGGTGTAAGCACCTGAAATGGGGACCTTGACGGCTGTGCTGCCTGAGGCAAAAATCCTTCCGGGTTGGGTCGAAACAGGTTGTCGGGTCGTTGTTGTGGGGCTAGCGCCAAGAATCCACGTGACTCTGAGTGGCCAAAATGGTTGCCAAGTCGTCATGCATGCGCCCCGCTGAACAAGCTTCTGCTGCAGATTCGAGGTTGTTCCAGTTCCAGCTCGGGGCCATCAGATGACGAAGTATTTCAGGCAGCTCCGGGCTCTCTCGATGCTGTCGCTTCACTTCCTTAGCCTTGACATGACTTGCCTCGCATCTTCACATGTCGTCCGTTCGAGGCGCGCATGTCGTTCTTTAGTATCTCGACGATCTTCAGACTCCGTGCTAAAAATCTAGGCAACAAGAGGCATCAGATGGAGACGCATGATGCAGGTGCAGAGCGGGCGAGGCAGCCACCATTGAGTCATAAGCAGGGTCAGGGTTTTCACAGTTAGGAAAGCGTTTTGGTTGCCGTAGGCTGAGCTCCAGCCCTGCGCTCTTGGACAAGGCAAAGAGTTCTTGGCGTCTTTCTCGACCACCGTCCACCCACGGATCCGTCCTCGAGCGGCCTCCGTTTCAGCCTTGCCCGCGTGGCCATGTTCCATTCGGGACGCAGCCCCCAAAAGGAACGGCGGTGTCAGAGCATAACATCTCGTCAACCTTCATCTACTTCCCCACGATCAAGGATCGCATCACCAGGCACAAACGCCAGCCGCACTTTCGCTTGCAACGCCAATTAGGCAGTGAGGCGGACTCGTCGATGGCTTCGTGGATTCTCAACAGACTGCGACGGCGGTTGCTGCGGAAACATCTAAAATAATCACAGTTGCGAACACATCATCACGGCGTGATGCCGTGTCGGCAGGTGATGGACGATGGCGTCGTCAATAGATGTCGTTGCCTTGCCGAACGCCAGCAGTGTGTCCTCGGTCAGTCACACTGAGGCATGTCTGCTTCGCATCATCAACATCTCGAGGCAGCTTGGACCTCTTAACGTGAAGCGGCCGCCCTTGATCCCTGTCATCGACATTCCACGTTCTGCCATGTGGCTTTCCTCAGAAGGTCCTGCACACCTGGGCAAAACATTCATGCCTTTATCCTGGAGGCAAGTCTTGCCAGGTGGCAAGGTTGTCGTCACCAAATGGCTGAGATGGCTTGGTGAATCAAGCTAGACATATCTTCATTGGAGATGGGTCCCTATGATTCTCACCACCATTGGACAACACCGTTCCCGGATCACCTTTCGCCGTGACTCACCGGGATGGCTTCGGCTTGGCGAGAAGAGGGACCATGCATCGCACCTGGAAGGTCACGGAATAGCTGGATTGGTGTGAGAGATGAACGAAAACGCCCGGCAGTTCTACTCCCAGCCCGGTCGGTCCTCACAGATATCACTGCCCGAGTATCACAAGATGCACGTTGGACGTATACAGGCCGTGAACTTGCAGTCAGACACCATGATAACAAGGCCACAGTGTCCTCCACCGGATGAATTACCAACCTCTTGACCAGTCTTCGGACAGGGCTTTCGGCGCCGGCATCTCCCCACCACTCGCCGTGTCCTGAGACCTCGAGGCCGAGGAGGTCTCACCCACCATCGTCGAACTGTAGTCATCGCAATCCAAACCGTAATTGTCATGATTGGTTGCCAAGGGGCCGGAGAATTTGCTCGTCAATGTAACATTCTCCCCTTCGTTAGGCATTCCAAATCGCTGACTGAGGCCCTCCGCTCCACACGGAACTCTTCCCATGCATCTTGCTGACTAGTAAAGTTCTGACATCCTGACACACCATGCAGGACATCTTCCTCAGATCGATGAGGGGAATTGGAATCCACCCACGCCCTTCGGCGGTCCGAGAGGGGTCGAGAGGGGTTGCCGAGCAAGGGAGAGAGTTGAACGCCGGTCAAGAGAGAGCCTGAAAACCCGGCCTGATATCCGTCGTTGACCTCCTTCTCTGAACCCATTGCCTCACTGACTTTCCATTGATCCCCGTGGCATATCTCCTGTCCCTGTGTTGTTGAGACTACGTGCCTTCAGACCCAACATCTGACTCATATTCACCATGGCAACTGTCGTTGAGCTTCCCGAGCCGTTCGCGAGCATCCCGCGTCAGGCCCTCACCTTCGGCCCGTCTCCGATCCAGCATCTCCCCCGCATCTCCGAAGCGCTAGGCGGCAAGGTCAACATCTACGCCAAGCGCGAGGATTGCAACTCGGGTCTGGCCTTTGGCGGGAACAAGGTCCGCAAGCTGGAGTGAGCCTCTCTACCCACCTAAGCTTCCCCATTATGGAGCCTCTCCCGGGATCTGCGTATCTTTATTAACCTCATCCTTCTCCCCAATTTTCACCCCACCCAAAGATACCTCCTCCCCGACGCGCTCTCCCAGGGGTGCACCACCCTCGTGACCATCGGCGGGGTGCAGTCCAACCACACGCGCGCCGTCGCCGCCGCGGGCGCCGCCCTCGGCCTGCGCGTCGCCACCCTCCAAGAACACTGGGTCGAGAGCGACAATGCGGACCCGCACTACGCGCGCGTCGGCAACCTCCAGCTGTCGCGGCTCATGGGCGCCGACGTGCGCCTACGCGTGCCCGAGGACGGGGAAGTCGACTTCGGCATCGAGCACAAGCGCTCCCTGCGGCAGCTGGTGGAGGAGCTGGAGCAGCAAGGGGAGAAGCCGTATTACATCCCCGCGGGCGCGTCGGACCATCCGCTCGGCGGGCTGGGGTTTGCGAGGTGGGCGTTTGAGGTGGCGGCGCAGGAGAAGGAGATGGGGGTGTTTTTTGATACGGTAATTGTTTGCGCGGTCACGGGGTCGACCATGGCGGGGATGGTGGCCGGGTTTAAGTTGTTGGAGAAGTTGGGCGGGAGGAAGAGGAGGGTGGTGGGCATCGATGCGTCGGCCAAGGTGAGGGAGACGGTGGACCAGGTGCTGAGAATCGCGAAGCAGACGGCGGCCAAGATTGGGTTGAAGGAGGAGGATATTACGGAGGAGGATGTGGTGGTGGATGATCGGTATCATGCGGGGAAGTATGGCATTCCGGATGAGAGGACGTTGGAGGCCATTCGGTTTGGGGCGAAGACGGAGGCCTTCATCACGGACCCGGTGTATGAGGGGAAGAGTCTGGCAGGCATGTTGGATCTGATCCGCAACGGGGAGATTCCAGAGGGGAGCAATGTGTTGTATGCTCACTTGGGAGGGCAGTTGGCGTTGAACGCCTACCCGGATATTCAGTAGGGGACTCGCTCACCCCAACTACCTGGTACCTCATGCCTCAGTACTTCGCCCAACACCTACCATTCTCCCTGATCCAGTTCAATCTCGCTGGCCTCTTTTTCTCAGCATGATATGCGCAAGAACTCTTGCGTACACGAATACTTTCCATGGTTATGGAAGCAAGATATGTGCTGTTGGCAGGGCGTAAAGATGGTCATGGACGAGTCAAGGAACACCTTTATCACAAGGGCATGTGAACCAAAGAAATGAGGGCAAAGACTCAATTTTCGTTCCAACCGACAGGCGGCCGTCGGCCAGAAACATAAAGCGAGTGTCCAGTCCCCCTCTGACTGTGCCCATGACCGATAGAACGGCATGGCCATGTCATAGACCATCCACTAGCCAGCCCTGGGGTTGGCACCCAGGACAGACTGTGATAGCCAGACTCAGGTAGATATATAAGTAACTGACCACAAACCCCCGATCTCTCGGGGCTTCTGGCAAAGAAAAGAACAAGCCATGCCAAAACAGACCTAAAAACAAAACAAAACGCCCACGAGGCCGGCGGAACGATAGCGCAACAGCATTGTCGCCCGCCCGACGCCTCAGTCCCGACACGCCGTCCCAGCGATGGCGTAGCAGCACTGTCGCTGTCGAAGATTTGGCATCTCTTTTTTCCAGAGCAAGCCGTTTTGTTTTTTTCCCTCCCGGTGGTCCCTCTCTCCAGGAGGCGCGGACCCTCAAAACAAAACAAAAACCGAGCCCCTCCCAAAAAAGAACATCCCTTCGGCATGGCGACAGCGTATCGAAAAACACAAATGGGGTATCATATGAGGAAAAGCAGGGAGAAAACAAAAAAATGAAAAAAGGAAAGAAGAAAAAAGTGTGAAAAGTCGGATGTCAAGAAGCGAAGTCGTTATCGGACAGGTTTCCCCGTCCTTCGTTCCCCCTTTTCCTCCCCAAGCGGAACCGGCGGATGCTGAACACCACAATGCCTTGACTCTCGTCCAGCACGACCGCAAGCTCATTCCGCCATCAAACCCCTCCTACTCATCGCGCTGACACACGCAAGGAGGAGGAGAGCGCAGCCGCGACTCTGTGCAGCCCTACGGCTGCTCGGCCGGCCTAGCTGGCTCGGTCGATTTCCCCCGCCCCAACCACTTGAACCCCCTCTGATGCACCTCCCTCCGCGCCGCGCCATCCTCCCACTCGGCGTCCTCGCTCTCGCTGCTCCCCGAACCACCACTCTTGACTCTCCGGTTCCCAAACACCTTCAGCAACACCTCCATGAGCACGCTGCTCACAATGCTCATGCACAAGATCCCGATCATGGTCAGGTTGCTCCTCCTGAACTGGTGCGGTCCTTTCGCCGCGTCCTCGGGCCAGCCCGTGTACAGCGCGTACGTGGTGGTGATGCTGCCGAGGTTTCCGAGCCCGGAAACCAGCGCGGACGCGGTGGCGACGCCGACCTCGCGGTGCCGGTGCTGGAAGATCTCGCCCGTCCAGGCCATGCAGATGGGCACGGTGGGGCCCAGGCCGAAGCCGACCATGAGCAGGCCGCCGTAGCGCGCCCAGGGGTTGGAGAGGGCAAAGGTGGTGGTCAGCAGGCCGGCGATTTGGACGCAGACGGAGCAGGAGAAGAAGAGGGCCCGGTGCCGGTGGAAGCGGTCCGAGATGGGCGTGACGATGAGGATGGCGAGGAGGTCCATCTGGAGAAGAGGAGCTCTGTTAGTAAATAGGCTGACACAACACAAGGAATGGGGAGGACGGAAGACTCACGATCCAAATGGGAGCAAACAGCAAGCTGACCTCGATCGGGGTGAACTGACGCCCAATCGACGCGATGATGACGCTCCCGTACAGCTGCGTCCCGATCCCGACACCCACCACGCCAAAGTACATCAAGACCAGCGGCCACAGCCTCCAATCCATCAGTACCAACCCCAAATCCCTCAACGTCCACGGCCGCGGATGATACACCCGCCTCAAGTCATGATAATGCACCACGGCGTCCTCACCCTCCAACGCCTCCGGGCTGCGCGGCAACCACCGCGTAAGCTGCCACCACTTCAACTCCGACCTCTCCGGCCTCCTCTCGCCAGGGGCAAGCGGCCGCTCGGGCAGCCACCACAGCAACGACACACCCAGCGCGAACCCGCACAGGCCATACACCAAAAACATCCAGCGGAACCCGACAATCCCGTGCAAGCCATCCATCTTCTGAAACCCAGCCGACACCAACCCCACCACCGCGGCCGACACCTGCGCCGCAGTAAAATACATGCCAATCCTCTTCCCCGTCCTCGACGGCGGGTAAAACAGCGTCAAATAATACGCCATCCCCGGCCACATGCCCGCGGTGACCACACCCAACAAAAACCTCAACAACTTCAAACTCCACGCGTCCTGAACCGCCGCGAAGCACGTCCCGACAACGCCGACGGCCATGACGATGCGCGCCATCCAGACGCGCGGCGACAGGCGGCTCATGACGAGGTTGGAGGGCAGGTCGAACAGCACGTACGAGACGTAAAACAGCGCCAGGGCCGTCGAGGTGTCGCGCGCCGTCAGCGACAGCACCGACATGAGGTCGTGCTTGACGTCGGCGTTCATGGTCTGGGCGATGCCGATGTTGCTGCGGATGGCCGAGGCGAGGAAGTAGAGGGCCCAGAAGGCCGGGAGGATGCGGAGGTCGAGTTTGCTGCGGAGGGGGGTAAGTAGGTTGGTTAGGTTTGGGGGGGTTGGTATTGATTGAGGAGACGAGCAGAAGAGAGACCTACCGGTAGACTTGCTCGACGCGAGCGACATCGTAATCCTGGATTGGCACCTCTGCTCCTGCTCCTGAAGGCTTGATTCCGTCGGAGTGCTTGTCGACATGATTGTCCGAGCCGGACTTGGAGTCACCAGAGCTCACTATCTTGAATGTGTCCTTGTCGGCAGCGCTTGGCCCTGAGGCCGGGCCCGGATCGTGAGCCATCCTCCGGACAGATGGAGTGGAGTGAGTGGCTTTTACTCCGTGGTTGTCGTCGATTTAGCGAGAAGAGACTGAAGCTGCGTCCGATGAGCAAAGGAAAGAAAGAGGAAAGCAAAACCCGTAAAGACTGAAGAATATCAAAAGTCCAAAATCGATATAAGTGACGGAAACCAGAGATTGAGTTTGTCGAGAGACAGACGGAGACTAATGCAACTTTAAAAGACGGCACCTGCTCGGCTACCAAGCAGAAGGAGAGGTCTCCGCTGCGACTGTAACCTGATTCTTCTACACCTCACGTCTTTATACCTGCCTGAGGTATGGACCTCACCCACTCCCCTGTATTCCCCATGACACAACATACCAAGAATCCCAAGCAAAAAAATACATATGTGGGCCGAGGTCGGAGTGCAGCTGTGTATGCAATGTACTGTGTAAAGACGGGTTGAAAGGAGGGGAAGCTCGGGGGATGTCTTCATCGGCGCCGCGGACCCCGCGGGTTGGATGCTTGAAGAGCCTTGTTGAGCCGACGGTGCTTGTTGAGCGATGTGTTGAGAAGGGCACACACCTGCGCACAGGATGAACTGGCTCAAGCCACACTACTACAACCCCCTCACTCAAATCCCCCAAAACCAAGGGCAGAAAAAATGCCATCACAAAAACAGGGCCGATCTTCTCGGCAACATCCATTCCAGCTTCCGGGTGGGTTCGGCTTGGGGCGGCTTCTACCCCGAAAGTCTGGTTCTCCACCGGATTCATCAGCATCTCCTCACCGGCCCCCCACGCCCCGCGACACCAGACACCCATACCTGCAGGACCACGACACCACAAAATTCAACTCCGGCATCCGCCAGACTCAAAGTTGGAAAATATGGACGGAGAAACCCGCACTGACTCGTGCAATCCCTGAGCCCTAGCTTGTGCTCCCACACCAAAGTCAAAGCTCCTGCTGTGCTCTCCACAAAGTTTCCGCTCACCGATTCCGTCCAGAGGTTGCTCCAATGGGAGGGATGGTGACATTGAAGTGCCATGCGATGCCACTCTTGTTCACGGGGAGAGGAATCCGGGAACAAGGAAACGCAAATGATTGGATATTCCATCGTCATTTACAACTCGTCGTCCAAGGAAGTGAAACGGCATCCCACCAGAACGGCGGACCCCAACCTTTGCTATTACTGCATCGTTTGGATTTTGGCCCAGAGTCGGAGTTTCTGTAGCCACCCGCGAAACCAGATTCCTTCAATGCGCCTGGTGTGCACTGGCGCTGTTTCCCAATGTACCGGTCTTGATCTGGCGGCTAAGGTTGGCGCAAGTTTGGACGGGCTTCATGATGTGGAACGTCTCGGCCAGGCGGTGTCACATCGAGCTCCAGGACTCGTAGGTACCATGCCATGGGGGATGG
>NW_027191430.1:2021505-2071014 GCF_041956435.1 Mycothermus thermophilus
TTCTCTGGCAGCTAGTTGGCCTTGAACACGTCGGCGGGGTCGAGGACGGAGTGAAGCAAGCCGTGATCTAGGTATCAGCCGTTGGGTACGATCCAGTCCCATGTCCGGCTTCTCAAGCGGAGGACCCAAGCCTTGGATCCACGGTTTGCGTATCGTGATCCTCTTTCCAATGCATCTATGGAAAGAAGAGACGAGAATCCCGCCACAGACCACAGTGTTCCATGAGCGCGTGACGATCAGTCCGCCCATCTCGTCAAGGACAACCCCCGCGACGAAGATTGAATGTAGATGCGTAAAGATGGCAACGAGGAAGTCCACAGGACGCCGGAATGTTGGGGGGCTGTGGCATTCAGTGCAGCACACGACGAAGAGACCAGAGAGGCAGCTGGCGCCGGCGCCTGGACGATGTGGCGAAGTACTCGACACAGACGGAAACAATAGGCAAGCGGAAGACATATTTATGGTCGCCAAAGCCTGTTCGTTCGCACCAGCCCCGAGATTCTTTCATTATTCAATCCGACGTTCCTCATCGGCGAGCAACGCATGTCGTTCGCGCTCGGATCCATTCGCATCGCGGTACAGCACATAATGCTGGATGATGAAGATGGAGTCGTAAAACATGGAAACATTCCCCAGTGCGAACTTGACCGGATTTCCAGTGATGCCGGACCAGTCGTGCTGTAGGTAGCTGTCGATACCTTGTTGGGCAATGCTCAGGACACCGCCCAGGACATCCAGGAGGATTTGCCAGATACTCCATCCGCGGGTAGACCGGTTCCTGTAGTTGACAAGCACCTGAGGAGTGTACTTGATGAGGGTGATGATAAGCTTGACATAGGAGAGGGCGTATAGTGCGTCCAGCCAGACCCAGGACGAAACTGGTTCGATAGTGTTGCGGTCAGGGGAGGCGAGGACGGCAAGGACGACGAGAGCGATGCCAGTAATACAACCGAAGAAGATGCCGAGGATGAAGCGGCTAGGCTTGTTTCCGAGGCTGGGAGAAAATCCCCATGCGGAGGGCAGAAGATACTGGCTGGTAGTGATGACGGATAGGGCGAAGGCGTGGGCGGCGAATGCAACGTCATTGAATTGTACAGTGGGCGTCAAGCCTTTGTAGCGGGCGGCGTACTGAGCGCGCATCAAGGGGGAGTAATAGAGAGAGGCATTGTAAACAAAGTAGGCGGCAAAACCTGGACAAATAACAAGGTCAACCCATGGAAAACGTGCCAAGTTTGGTGTTGAGAGTCTGGGATTCCGTAGGCGGCCCGGCATAGGCAACTATCCCAAAGAAACAGCGGCAGCATACCCAGACTGTTGATTAATGGGAAATCAACCGTGGTTCCCGAGGTAGATTTGCGTTTGAAGTTGTGTATTGACTGGGGATAGAAAGACAGCTAATACAGACAGTCAGCAAGGCGATAGCTCTCTTTCTCTTTCTCTCCCTCCCCAAAGAAATGACGCGTGCACATGAATCCAGGGAGAGGGCACTAATACATACCGACCAGGCCAGAAAGTATCCCACTCCGAAGAGGGACGAGGTAAACTCGAGCAAACCCATGATGACCTACTAGGAGGCGGCGATGAGCCAAAGCAACCAACAAGTTGAGAATTCGAGAAGAAGAAAAGAAGAAAAAGAGAAGGAGAGAAGTTTCAAATGAAACACGCCAGTCCCTCACCTCCGCGGACGAGGCAGCTGTTCAGCCCCACCAAACGGCGGTTGATGACGGGAAGGTCCCAGGATCCAGGTGATCGATCGCGTGCCTGGGCAAAGCGGGGCCATCCCCTGCAACCGCCCCAGATTGGATGAAGCTATTCCCATTGTGGCTAGACCCGAGGAGCAACCCGCCAAGACTGCTAACGCTCCCATCGCGACACGGGCATTGCGCGCGGGATGGCACCTTGATGGCCGGCTGACACCTGCGCCTTGAAACCGACACAGCGGTCTTGCCAACCGGTCAGTCGCTAGGTGATCGACGGAACGGGTCCTCTGCCGAGTACCGAAAGCTGCTGTCAAACAAATTGAGCTGACAGCGGGAACTGCCAAAGACGCACGTGCCTTGCTCTCCTTTGAGACTTGTCGATTGGCTTGTCGAGTCCAATCGAGTCCAACCTTTCCAAGAGATAAGAGAATAGAATCAATACGAAATGGAAGAAACAGAGTGTGGCAACGCTCAGCCTCGTCGAATGCACATCACCGAGCCAGCCTTGTTCTGACGATCCCTTCTTATCTGTGTCCATCATTGCTCGCGATGACGCACTGATTGACGGCCAAGGGCTGATGATTCCAACCGCCCGGATTGGCACTGGCATTGGCCGGCCATCAACGCAAGGAATCGAACCCAGCTCGACCAAGCTTTCAAGCTCCGTTGAATCCGACTGGAACGGCCGATCTTTCACGGACGAGGTGACGAGGGGACCTTGTGGCTGGAACGGCAGCGTTTCCTGATTCGAGCCAACGTGATGCCCGTGCTACGCTATCCGGCTTGCCCCTGAACACCGGCATGCTCACCGCTTGCATCAAGAGCTCATATTTGCTTGGATTTGATACCGAGACAGAAGACGACTAGGGCATCCGTGGGTGCTCGGATAGTTAACTATTTAGATCTCAGCCCGGGTGTGTGTATCTCCCAGCACTTGCTATCTTCCATCTCATTTGCATCTTCAACTCCCTCTCACCATCGTCTTTCCTGACCACTCACCACTCAGCCTTCATCTCAGCAACTCCACGACATCTCAACGTTCCACCAGCATCAGATATCTGCCTACCTACCTTACCTAGCCCATCCATCATCGTAACCACCATGCCTCGCAACCCGCCCACCTTCCTCAACCTCCCCCTCGAGCTACGCCTCGACATCTACTCCTACCTGCTCATCCTCCCACCACCACCGCCGCCTGAGACCCAGCAGCCCATCTACCGCTGCTCGCGCGTTTTCACCTCTTCCAGCACGGGCAGCACCACCACCACCAAGCCAGACGAAGCCAAACTCCACCCCCAAATCCTCCGCGTCTGCTCCCAAACCTACCGCGAGGCCGCTCCCGTGCTCTACACCCGCAACACCTTCTCCGCGCACCCGACCCTTCTCACATCACACGCGACACTGCTGAGGTGTTACAACAACAACAACAACAACCGCTGGCGACGACCCAACCAGCACCATCACGACCAACAAACTCAACTCCACCAACCAATTCCCTCAACAACAACAAGGAGGAGGAGTGAAAAGGAACGCGGCGGTTCAAGCTATCACTACCTCCCGACCCCCTACCGCCTGCGCCTCCCCGCCGGCCACGCCGCGCAACTCGCCTCCATCCGGCGTTGGCACATCCGCGTGCGCCTCGACGCCGCTCCCTCATGGACGCCGGAGGCCGTCGCCGCCGCCTTCTCCGGCGCGGACGAGCTGACTATCGAAGTCTGGCGGGCGGGTTCGTTCGTGCCGTCTTCAGCAACCACCACCACCACCACCACTAACAGTGATACCAACTCGGGGGAAACCCCCGCCGCGGCCGACGAGGTAACTATCGTCCCCTCCGCGCTGCGCGCGTTTGAAGGTGTCCGGGGAGTCAGGAGGGCGCGGGTGGTTGGCGAGAATAATACGACCTGGAGCAGCAGTTCAGATGGCGGGGAGACGGTGATGGTGAAGAAATTGGAGGGGTACGTGGAGTGGTTGGTGGGGAGGATGATGTCGTCATCGTCGTCGTCGTCCACGGGGCTAGAGGGGGTGGGTAATGCCGATAGTTGTAAGACGTGGTTCGGGGATGGTGGTAGTATGATGGAGACGAGGGAAAGGTTGGTTGCCGTCTGGGCTTGATGGGAATTTTGATCTTATTTTTGGTGGGTTGGTTGGTTGGTTTGCATTTCTTTCTTTGCCCCAGGCTGGGCGGTTTAAGAAGGATACGAGCTCATTTAATTCTGGGTAATCATCAAGGTCATGGAAAAAGGATAGGATTGCCGGAGGAGATGGTGTTCGTTTGGCTGGCTTGGTTAGCAATGGTTGATACGAAGTGAACGCCCACCTCTAATGACATTCCACGTCTTGCCTTTTCATCACTCCAGACACCCATGAAAGGAATTCTTCATCAAGTGCATTTTATTGCCGTCTAGTTTCCTCTACCCGTCTGTATCCACCCGTCTTCCGACCCTCTCTACAGTCTATACAGGAAGGAGAGCTTGACATACGCCAAACCTCCTTTTTATCTCTCTCTTGTCCACCCAGCCCATCTTTTCTACCCACTCCGTCTTGTCTTGTCTGCTTGTCTCTCTCTGCAGTGTATACCAGATGGCAACGGTACATAGGTACAAGAAAAAGAAAACAAAAACAACGAGAAAGAAAATTACAGTCCATCCCACCCATCAACAAGCCGGCTCACATTACCTCCTCCCCAAGCCCAGTTGTTTTTCACTTCAACAAGACACAGAATCATCCACACATAAGAACCAAAAGCACAGAAAGGAAAAGAAAAGAAGAACCATATGCATTGAAAATCAATCCCCTCACACACATCCATAAACGCCTGCCTGTCCCCCTCCTTCATATACGCGTGTAGCTGCTGCCGTCTGTAGCTTGCATGCAACTCGCAAATGCAGAAATGCAAGATAAAGATCTGCGGCCGCGGCCCCGGCCCGGGAGAAGAAGTGAGAGAACGACTCGGGGGGAAAAAGGCTAGGTACCTAGGTAACGTAGAACCGTCGTCCCGGATCCCCGGAACCTCCCGAAGCCGAAAGCACCCCCCATGTGCAGGGTGGGGAGTGCCGAGGCGGTAGTTAGGGCTGCTTGATCGCAGTCCGCTCGCGCATACACATACCCGGTGCGTGGGTAAATTAACCGGTTTGCCGCGCGCTTGTCTCGGCTGTTCCCTTCGTTTGGTCCCATATCTCGCTTCCTGTCTCTTCTAAAATCCCAAAGGCCGATATCGCTCATGCGGCTCAATGACGACGGCGACGTTGGATGATAAGGACAAAGAAAAAAAATCCCGGTCGCCGCAACGTCGCTCGTCGAACAAAAATTCCCTCAGTCATGATGACCCTCAGAAGCGCGCGAGTCAGATAGACCAAGATACCTATCTAACCGAACCCCTCCCAACACAACGGCATGTGGCTCATGGTGGGAGTCGCGCTCAAGCCGTCTTCACGCCGTTGGTCATCCAGGCGGGCATTGACTTCCAGCCCTGGGCGTCGGGTCCCAGACGGGTGCGGCCAAAGTTCTTGTCCAGGTCGAGCAGGATCTTGAGCGCGTTGCGGGAGCGGTAGAACGGGCTGTCGGCCGTCGCGCGTTCCTTGAGCGTCGAGACCGCCTCGGCGGCAGCGGCAACCTTGCCTTCGGACTTCTTGCCGGGGAAGGGCAGGATGGTCTGCAGCAACTCGTAGGCCGCCAGCGTGAAACCGAACTGGGGCGAGGAGCGGAAGATGCGGGCCGGGCCGCCCTTGAAGAAAGCGCGGAAGCCCTCCTCCTTCCAGATTGTCTTGGCGCAATGCCGCAGGCCGGTGTAGGTCGTGTCCCCCTTACGGGCTTCGACCTGCAGGCGGGTCTTGATGACGTCGCAAGGCGTGGTGAGGTAGGCGGCAGGCATGCCGGCGATGGCGCCAGACACGAGCAGCTGGAGGACGCCGAGCTTGTGGGTCGGCGACTCGCCAAAGACATCCTTCTTGAGGTGGTTGTAGGTAGGGAAGTAGATGGCCGAGAAGGGAACGTCGCGCAGCAAGCAGGCAGAGGCGCCCTTATACAGGCCGACGAGACCGAGGTTGCGCACAATCCACATGGCGGAGCGCTTCGGCGCGCCCTCGACGCTCTTGGCTACCTCACCCTGCACTTGGAGGCGGATCTTGACGATTTCGAGAGGGTTGGTGAAGACGACCTGGCAACCGCCAGCGGCACCACCAGCGATGACCTCAGAACCCCACCAAATGTTTCCATTTTTGTCGGTCAGCCAGCCGCGAACGAGGTCGTTCACGGTGAGCTTGATGGCCTTCTCGGGCGCGACACCAACAAGCTGCGGGCCGACACCGGAGTAAAGTCCGAGGAAACCTTCGTTGCGCACCACCTTCTTGAAGCAGTCGATCGAGTTGGTGTACAGGCGCTGGCCAGGGTCGGCGCCGCGCTGGTTCTGCATGCGCGTCTTGACGAGATCGATGGGGTAGACCATGAAGGCGCCAAAGGCACCAGCCAAGCTGCCCAAGGCGAAGTTGTAGGCCGACTCAAGGGACTGCGCGACAAAGTTCTGGCCGCGCGTCTTTTCGACAGGAGCAGAGTCCTCCTCGGCGGGGGAGGAGTCGACCGGGCGGCGCCACGAGGCGTCAAGCACCTTAGAGAAGTCGCGCAGGCTCAGGCGACCGCTGGGCTCGTCAATGCTCGCGAAGTGGAACAGGATATCGGCCTCCATGGGAGTAAACAGGGCAAACCGGGTCGTCTTGGATGCCTGGTTGAGGAACTCGGTGCGAGTAATGCGACCATCCTTGCTCTTCGCGCAGGCGGTGCGAATGATAAGCTCGACGAGATCCATCTCGTTGAGCAGGTTCAGGAATGCGCGCACGTTGGCGTACGAGACCTTGCTGCCCTGGGAGATGTTGCACAGGGTGTGCAGGTTCTCGAGCAGGTGGTCCGACAGCTTGTGGCTGGACGTCTGTTGGATGATGGTCGCGAACTCCTCGGGCTCGATGAAGCCGTCGCCATCGGTGTCGAAGCGCTGGAAGGCCTGGCGCACACGCTCGCCCTGCAGGCCGCGCAGCATCTGGGAGAATTGCTGGTAATTCATGTCATGGCGCTTGGTCTTGCTGCCAATGTACAGCTTAACCCACTCGCAGTTCCAGTCGAATGGGATGCTGTCAGGGCCCTTGTTGAGCTCGTACAGGCGCTTAAAGTCCTCATACTTGACGGTTCCGAGTCGCTCGACGTCGAAGAGGCGGAAAGCAATCTCGTACTCGGCATCGGGCTTCTTCAGGATGTTCTCGAAATAGGCCCAGTCGGCGAGGGTCACCTTGCCCTTGTTGGTGCGATCCGCGACATGGAAGAGGATCGCATACTGCTCGCGCTTGATTTTATGCTGTCCGCGACGAGGTTGTGTCAGCGCATGTCGACTCTGGAAGTACACGCATGTAACTGCGCGAGCTAGAAGTCACATCGAGAGTGGTTTGAACTCACATAATCCTCGTTGGGAGGGGCAATGGCGTCCACGAACTGCTCGGGACCCAGGAACAGCTCGCCAGTCTCGGGGTCCTTGACCGCGTGGCGGTTGAACCGCGCACGGGTCTGCGCCGAGAGCTGCGCAGGCTCCTGGGAGCCCACGAGCGTCTCCTTCACGGCCTCCTTGACCGTGGTGACCTTGGAGGACATGGCGATGTTGACAAATTTTTTTGTTTGGCCGAGATTTTTGGCCGAGAGTTCTGTTGGTCGAAGCTTTTGTTAGTGAAAGTTTTCCTTGGGCTGTGGGGATTGGCTGAAATTTGTGTTGTGCTGCAAAGTCGTTTTCGCTTTCTGTCTTTCTTTCTTTTTTCCTTTTTTTCTTTCTCTTTTCTTTTCTTTCTTTTTGGCCGAAGGGGTTTCTGAAGGGTTTTCCGAAGGGTTGAGCCAAACCTTTTTTTTGTGCCGAAGGTTCGGCCGGGACGGTTCGTGTGCCGCGAAGTTGTCGTGGCCGCAGCGATCACCGGGACGAAGTTGTGGTGTTGTCGCGGATTTTGTTGTCGCGGGGTCGGGGGTTGGTGTTCGCGGGGTGGTTGTTGGGAAAAAAGTGAGGGAAGGCAAGGCGGGGCAGGTGAAAATCCGCGACTCGGCCTTAATTGGGTCGAAAGAGATGCCTATTAGGACAGCGGATAATGTTTCGCAGTCTTTGGAGGAAGGCGGTGGAGAGGTCGCGGCCAACTTCGAGAAAAAAAGCCGTAGGTATCAAACAAACTCCGTCCTGTGCGAGGAAAAATTCACAACCAGGACGTCGTTTAAGAGCCGTCTTGCAGATTTCTTGGCACAAGGCGTTTGTTCTTTTTTCCTTTTTTTGGTTCTTGCAAAACCCCAAATGGCTGGCTGCCCCTCAATTGCGTGCTGCACACACAGACACACACGCACACACACCAACGGGAGGACAAGGTGGAAGAGTATGGAGTGAGAAAATCGGGGGAACTTCTACGAGGAGCAAGGAAGAGGGAGAAAGACTAAAAAAGGGGGACCGACGTGGCCGAGGAGGACCTGAGTCACAGCCGCGGGAGTCAAGAACCTAAAGAATTGACCAGGCTGGCTAGAGCGACCTGGAACCTAAAGAAACGGACGGGAACACCCTTGGGCCTTTACGGTGTAGGGACCTGGAACCTTGGAAAGGGTAATCCGATAATGATGAACCCGAGAGGCCAGCCGGAGAAGTGAGTGGATCTCTCGGAGCTTGGGGCTGAAGTGGAAAGGGGAGAGAAGAAGAGACAAGAGACCGCCTTCAACCTGACTTTGTGAATAAAATCAACATGGAATGTCCCTCCGATGAGATGCCAGCCACCAAGTCAAGTCAACAACCATCACGACAATTTTTTTCCCTCTCACAAAAACCTCAAAAAATCCACCCGTCCAATCCGATGTCGCAGGTTGCAGGGTTGCAGTGGAGATGCGAGGGCGGTAAGCATATCATATACAAAAGCAGGTACGTACTGCCGGTTCACGGGAGTATCATCAACACAATATGCTGCTCTTTTTCCATCCTTCGCAACCTGGAATTCAGCCGAGAAACCTTACCCCAGCCTCCCTAGCAACCCCCCCGCGTCCACGGGTTCCGGGAAACAACTCAAGCATCCCTCCCTCCCGTTCGGCACGCCGAGGATCCCCCAAGGATGGATCCCATCATGGATCCCATGGATGCGGGCGGAGGCGGAACCGAAACCAACGCGGAGCGGGGATCGGGGAGGGGCTTACGTAACCGGGCCCCCATACTACCCATGCCCGCCGCGCTCCCCGGGGTCTTCCGGGTCTGCAACTGCTGTGTGTGTGTGACTGCGTGTTTGTGTTCCTGACGATCGGGAAGTCGGAGAGTCCGACCATCCCCAGGGAACCACCCCGCAGGAAGAGGGGCAAGCATAAGAGAGAGAGGGATGGTGGAGGCGGGGAATTCTTGATTGGCCACCTTCCATGAAGATTCGATTCCTCAAGCATCTGATACTGATGAAACATGCATGCTGTGGCGTGGTGGCGTTGCTTGTGTTGCTGGAGTGGTGTGCCCTAAGCCAGGCAAATGCCGGTTTTGGCTGGTTGACGGATCGCAGTAGAACTGTTGGTTCTTGGTGGTTGATGTGTTGCTTCACCAAGGGTGTGTGTAAGGTATGTAGACGGCATGCCGGTGTGCCAAAAGGTATTGTCGCTGTTCCCCTTGGCTGTCAATGATCACAGAAGGCAGATAATACCGCGTAATTGCTTGGTGCTGGTGAGACTTAGAGCTCAATGTCGCATAGTCACGGCCAGTCTATGTAAGACGGGAGCACCATATAGACACCCCGTGATAGGTCACAACCCATCCACAACCGCCTCCACAAACATCACCGAGCTCTCACACACGATGTCACCAGTACGAAGCAAGAAGGCCCGTGATGATCATGTCTATTCCGTAACCCCGTTCCAGTAGGAAAGAAAAACGAAAACCGTGCCTCCATAATAATCCCGTCCCATAATAACCCTTGACCCCTTTCCTTTCCTTTGCCTACCCGCCCGTCCGATATCCCGACTCCGGCGAAATCGACACCGGCGAAAACGAAAAATAAGAAAAATCGAAAGCTTCCGCCCATGCCTGTGTGGTATTCTCATCACCAGGAAGAAAAGGGAAATAAAAGAAAGAGAGATCCTGCCCCTTGCCTGACCCAGAAGTCCCGTGAGCCTTCTTCAGGGAGGCGAAAATAATACAGAGATAAAGCAAAGAGCCCCTTCTCTAAGGCAGTTCCCCGCCCATAGAAGAGAAGGAGAAGAAACAGAAGGCCACCCGGATAACAAACCCCTCTCCCCAAGTACTTTTGTGCGCCATGCCACCTGTTGTCCAGGAAGGAAGAGTGGATTGTGTTGTCCATGGATCAATCCATCGACAGCATCCATCCCTCCGGCCATGGCTTGTATGTAGATCCTCTGAATCCCGAAACCCGACGAAAGTTCGCCGCCCCAACGCCGACCTCGACACAACAGCCGCCTCGAGTTCTGCCGATCCGCCCATGACAGAAAACTAACCGTCGCATCGTTGTGCTGCTCGTTCCGTTGGCCAGAAGAAACGAAATCCCGGCAAATAAAGCGGAATTCGTCGTAATCATCGAGGCCATTCATGAACGAGAGTTGCGATGCGAGAGAAAGGAAAACGAGACGAGAAGAAAAAGGAGAGGACGATGAGGAGGAGCCATGATCTCATTACTCCTTCATCATGATCATCGTCGCCGTGATGGTGTGAATCAGTCGTGATGGGTGTTGTTGAGCCGCATCAAAGAACCGACCCAGCGCCAGAAAACACACTTGGGCGGAACTCATCGCTAACCATAGACCACCGCAGAAGCTGCCCAGCTCGGTAATTTCTAGCATGCTCATCATGGGGAAAGCATGAAGGCATGCGTCGAGTAGGCTCTCTCTCTTGTAGAGACGCGGGGCGAATTAACGGATGGCGCAAGTCCCAAGAGTAGACGGTGCCCGGTGTGATGATAAATATATCGCCAGTCTGTGTAGCAGCTGACGATAACAGCGAGTTCGACATCCCCTTTCATTGTTGCCTTGCTTGTTGCTCGAGAGGGGCAAGGCGCCCAGGTGCATTATTACATGGCCAGGAAGGGAGTATAGCCTGCGGTGGTTGCCGTCGAAAAGCTCCACCAACTGTTGGCCGAAATTAGGAAAACACCGCATAGCGCAGGTCACGCGCCGAAAGGAAAGGTCGACAGTCGAGGAAGGAAATCGTAACACGTCGCGGAAGGCATCAATGCTGTGATCATCGTGAAGTGCAGTCGATGCGCGTGCCTTGGTGACAACATGTACAAAGAAGACGAAAAAAGAAGATTTGGGCGGAAAACACGGCGTGAACTCATCGAGGGGCATCTTCGGCGGCTGGTCGGGGCGGCTGTGGGGTCGGGATTTAGGCCTGGATCGAGACGATGCTGCCGTGAGAGGGCGCGCTGCCTTGGGCAGCGGCCTGGACGGCAAGCTCGTGGTCGGAAAGGAGAGGCATGTCGCGTGCAGCGGCCTCAGCGTACAGGTCGCTGAGAGTGGTGCGGTTGGCAAGCCTGGTCTGCACGAGACACGCGACCGTCCGATACTTGGGTGTCGAGTACTTGTCAAACACGGCGCGGTGATGTTCGGTCGGGTTCCAGCAGCAGTCAAAGAGGAGTTGGATGAGCGGCTTCAGCTGGCTCATGGTGTAGCCCGAATAGTGGACATGGGCGGGTGTCTAAACACGTGTCGTTAGCACAAAGATCCGCACAATGCATTAGAGCTGAAAACAAAACAAAAACACTTACCCAGCCTCCCTTTCCGAGGAACAGACGGGAGATGCAGTGGGCCCCGGCGGCGAGATAGCTCGGAGGGCAGCTGACGAAGCGCTCGTCCATGATGGTGATCTCGAGGAAGTACTTGGCCAAGGTGCGCGTGTCGAGATCGTAGTCGTCGGCCTTGCTGATGCGGCGCAGGAAGCTCATGGGTCCAGGCCAACCCATCTCAAAATGGAGCATGCTAAGCATGAAGCGCTCGGCCTTGAGAATCTCGTCGGCGCTGTAACCGGAATCCACCATGTAGACGATCTCCTGGACCGAAGGACAGTTGATCTCTTCGTACTTGGCCGCTACGAACAAGGCGGTGGCGCCAACCAGCTGGAGCTTGCCCAAAGAGACCACCTTGACCGATAGGAACCGGTCGATGAGGTTGACGGTCAAAAAGAGCGTCTCGGGGAGGAGGCAAAAGCGGCTATGCACCTGCACCAGCCAGTCCATGAGGACGGAGCGCATCGACCACTGGAGCTCGGATTGGTCATCCATGTAGTAGGCGTTGGGAGTCATGCGCGCCTAGAAGTGGTCAGTCAGCCAGTCACCAATATGAGGTAGCGAGCATCAACAAACATACCTCGAGCTCACGCATATACTCGAAAATCTCATCGCCATACTCAGCAACCATGCTAATATCCCAAGCCTCGTCTTCCTCCTCCTCCGGATTCTGATGTTGGGCCACGTAGGCCTTGGCCATTTCGAGCTCCATGCGAACGTCGGCAGTCACAGCCGGCGCAAACAGGGCCGTCTGGCTGCTCGTCGTGTTATCTCCATGCGAGCGAATGGAATGGGCCGTCGTGTAGCCCTGATCCTCGTAGAGCTCTTCCTGCTCCGCCTCCTCTTCATCCCATGCATCCTCTTCAAACTCGGCAGGGATGTCCATCTGGGCTCCAGTATGGCGCAGGGCGTTGGGGAGCTCCCACCGGGAGGCCCTAGGGCTCACACGTTCCACGGGGACCATGGCGTCGGCAATGGCGGCGTCTTGAGCGTTGGACGACTGGTGCTCGACGGCGTCCTCGTAAGCAACGTCGGTGGCGTTATCGTTGATATCGCTCTCGGCGACCACCTCTTCAATCTCAAGGTGGACCTCGATATTCGGTTGGGGCTTCCGGACGACGTTCTTCGGCTCGGTACGGAGAACCGGCTGGCTCTTAATGTGGCGCGGGTTCTTAGCGGCAGCCACGGGCTTCTTGGCCAGGATGGCGATGTCGTCGGCCGGGGAAGGAGCGTCGGGATAGACCGAGACACGGTTCTTGTTGTCGTTGTAGACGGTCGTGGTCTTCTTGGGAACCGCGTTGCGAACAGCGGGTTGAGCGAGAGACGAACCTGCCGAGTTGGAATTCTGCGGACCCAGAGCGACACGTTGAGAGAAGCTGGAACCCTGGGTGGTCGTAGGACCCGTGCGAGAGGTTTTAGTAGTAGTGGGGGCAGGGGCCTTGCTCTGAGTCGAAGCCTTTGAGCGTGCTTCGTTGGTTCCAGGCTTTTTGTTCTCCTTCAACTCGGTCCGAACTTGACCTGCCGTGGCAGGGACGATCGACTTGGGACGAGATTCACCGGTCTCTTTCAGGGCGGTCTTGCCAGTAGCGACGGTGCCAGCGCGGCCCCTAGCCGTGTTGCTGACGTCGCCAAAGGCCGTCCGCTTCGGAGGAGCATTCAACGCGGCGGGAGGCATGACCCGGATGGGACCAGCAGACTTGTGGCGGTTATGGGTCGCTTGTTTGGCGGCGACACGGTTTTCGTCACCATGGGCGACAGTCAACGCGCGTGTCGAACGTTGCGGCTGTTGTTGACGTTTCCGTTAGCTGAGCTCCGTTACCAGATGGGGGTGGCTTCTTGAAAGAAAGTTGAAGATGGTGGAGGTTGAGGGCCCGACCCTTCTTGGTCACGGTTTGGATAAAAAGAGGAAAAGGTGAAAAAAATAAAAAGTGGGTTGAACCGAACGAAGGGAAGGAAATTCTCGTGGTCGCAGAACAAAGCCGCGACCAGGCGAGAGATGGAGGAAGTAGAAACGTGGGGCGCGAAGGATGACGACTCACCTTGGTCTCCATTGTGGCTGCGGCTGGTGGTTGTGCTGAGGATGATGCTAAGACTCTGCTGCCGCAAATATTCCCAGTTTGCCTCAACTAAGCGTGATGCGCGAAACGAATAAACTCGGTGCTGTGCTGTCAACGACAACGCGGGGCGACCTGGAAATGGTGGCTGACACGGCGCGCCTTGACTGGTGGTGTTTGTCGAAGATGGAGGAGGTCCGGCGCGGGCTGACGACCCAGTTTTTGTTGTCGACGCGGCGCAAGGATAGTTCGCGACCAGAACAGGTCCAATGGATTGCCCGCGGCGATGGGAATCTCCGACCGCGCGCAGAAAGTTAGAGTCGCGTCGAACCGACCGAGACAGCGGCAGACTCGAAAAATCGAAAGGATGAGGAAAACGAAAAGATCTCGGCTCTAAGTGTTGACGCGGGAGAAGAAGCGCGCCTTGCACTAGTCCGAGAGCGCATGCATGGGAAAGTGGACAATCGATGGGGAAAGAGGAAAGACCTTGTTGTGCGGGTCGAAGGGGGTTGGGAAAGGAAGGGAAGGGAAGGTGGTTGTGGAATGCGAAAAGCCAAATGGTGTTGTTGGTGTTTCTTTGGTTTCTGTTTACGTCGTGATGCGCCAAGGTAAACAGAGCGTGGGGCACGCAGCAACTGGTCTGTGCCATCCCTGTCTGGCGTTGCCCAGTGGTTGCGCCGTGCAGGTCCAGCTCTGACCCACTTTTCTTTATGACGTAACCCTAAGGTCCGCCATCTCGACTGACCAACCACGATGCAGAATCTCTGGACCTTAAATCTCGACACGTCCCCAATTTCGAGGTTTGAACAGCTCAAGAACACACCGATGCCACAACGCTTATGACACAACATCACGGAGGATGATATATTGCTTGCAGAAGCATTTATCGAGTTCTGAGAACTTTAGTTTTCAATTTCCAGGCCTTCAAACGGCTGCAATGGCAACCATGCCAAGACCACCCAGACGCGACATGCCCAGGACGCTCCGCGCGAACGGATCGCGAAATCACGTGACCAATTACGTGCACAATGACCAACAACATTTCTCACCATCTGAGCCCGTACGTTCGATTCTGTGCGTCTCTGAATTTTTGTCGGGCGATGGCGGTAGGTCCTGGGCGGGTTGGGCCGCAGTGTTGCGACGCTTCTTCAACCCCGCAACTCCGCTCTTCTTTCCGACAATTTCGGGCGCATTTCTGAAATCGGGCCTCCACATTCAAACACGTTTTGAAAGTGGGGGGGTCTGGTAGAGGGTCGGCTGTTTTCTGGCCGTCCCCAAAGGAACGCCTGGAGGAAAACCAACCAGTGAGATGGCCGGGCCGTGAAGCGACGGGAAGCGCGCGATGGATTGTTTTGATGTTTTGGTTCCAACGAACACCTGCGGCACGACCCGACCTTGAACACGGGCTGCGTGGTCGGGCAGGATTGTTTCGTCGAAAATTGAGCACAACCGCGACGAGAGCACACACACTCCAGGACCTTCCTCAGCTCCTCCTGACTCTGACGGTTCGGATATCCAGGAGGACCTGACCTCATTGGTGCACGACCCAAATTAACGTTATCGCATGCAGATCGCAGCGCCGCCGCGCCAGCATGTTCCTGCCCTATGCCCTCTTGCGCTCCCTACTACGACTATGTGGCAGAAGAGCAGCACACAGGGGAAAACTCAGTCAGCATCGGGCCCTTCCGTAGGCCCCTCTCAGTCGGCAGGTCTCCACGCTGTTGTGCTCGGCCGGAGCGTTGCGTTGGGTTCTCGACAATGTCAGATTGTTCCCGACGGCCGAGATTCCCCGCTGCGGCATCCGCGGCTTCTGGGCCAACGCCCTCCTGCATGGAAGGACCTGCGCAGCGATCTAGTAGTAGCAATATGCCAATTTCTGCAAAGGGAGAGAAGAGCTCGATTTACTGTCTGTTCAAGGGAGGCTGGGATTGTGAAGATACAATCCATGTCCCTCTCGAAACCGCAGCAGCCGCTGGCTGTTGGTCTGTCGCAGAAACCGAGAAAGACAGCTCGGGGGCGCCGCTTCACTCAGCCAAGCCGGTGTGTTTTGCCATCGAGTGGCGCAAGATGGGATGCTTGGATGACGGAATCCTGAGGACCAAAACACCCCTGCGCAGATCAGCGGCGCGAAAAGGTTCAAAGACATCAGCACCATCATCATCGGCATTCTTATGGTCATCCGAGAAGCTCTGCGCATGGCCATACCGGGAGGAACAGGTCCATTGATATGGCTGCCCATCGCCGTCCATGGATTCCTTGTTGCGCGAAACCCTGAGCGCGAGAGACAGCGACGGAAGCTGGAACAAAAAAAATCCTCCACTTTTGGCCTCCATGCAGTCCAGGTTGAGAGGCGGCAGTTGGGTGGGGACACACCGCGCGAGATCGCGGCTGCGGTCGACCGATGGGCTTCACCTGCGGCGTCCTGCCCTGGGGGTTTTGCTATTGGTAAAGGACAATGCTGTTTTCTTGTTGTTGACGGGCAGGTCGGGACGCGGGGCGCTGATTCGACGCCGTTTGCATTTGAAACTCTTTGCCAGCGCATCGCGCCGCAGTTTGCAGCGCTCCATTCTTCAAGGGGGGAAGTGAGCCAAGCTGGCCCCTCTGGGCAGTCCACAACACGGCTTGTGTGCCGGTTTCCAGAGAGGGGCGCCGTCGATCTACAGTACCAAAAGCTTTTGGTCGCCCCTTGGGTGGTCCAGATTTCGGCCACCTACTGCGAAGGAGATGGCTGTCTCTTCTTAGCTGTCCAGAACTCATGGCACGGGGAAAAGGATTCCACGTTGACAGCGCACACCAAGGAAGGATTAGCTAAGGTCATGGGGAGCGTTGCCCCTCCAAATAAACCCGGGTTTCCAAGCCCCCATTCCGCCGCCAGCGCATCCGCACAAGAGCGCCCGCCGCGCAGCGCATGATCACGAACCTCCCGAGACACACACCCCCTGGTCCATCAAGTCGCCCCAAGCTTGTCGCACCGGCCTTTCGCAATCCAGGAGGCTCCCAACGCATTCTTTCCATCTCAAAACGACGGACGGCAGTCTGGCGACGTCCCGGTTTGCAATTGTTTTGGCAGATTGGCTTTGGGCCGCCGAGGACGGCGCCAGGCGCATTCATGGTTCAGTCGGGTTTTCTTGCCGCGCATTCACGATCCATTCCCAGAGGCTCAGGTTCTTGTTGTGCGCCAAACCCAGACCCACGAAGTCCCCACCGTGGGCTCGCTGTCTGGGCGCCGATTGGCGGCGACGGCTCCTCGTGCAGACAACTCCACCTGACACAGCAGCGCAAGCAGGGCGGGTCTTGTCGCATCCGCCTCTGTCAAAGTCGCTTTGTTTTCGCTTTTTTGCTGGAAAGAGGAGAGGAGGGTGGTGGTGGTGGGAAGATGGATGGTGTTGCCCGAGGGGAAAACCGGCCAGATCGCTACGCACGGCCATGCCCGGTTTCGTCGAGCTACGACCTAGCTCTAGGTTGCCTGGATCGGATCGCAATGGGTGGCGCATCCCAGGAACCGTTGTGCCCAGTCCTAGGTCTGGTCCATGGATGCGGCGCAAAGACCAAAAACCAGAAGAAGAGGCGGGGATGATGAGTTTCGCACGGAGAACCAACCTGGTGGGAGCCCGACAGCCGGCGCTGGATCGCTGGATCGCTGGATCGTTGCGCAACAGCACCACCATCTTATCAACCCATGGCATCTTTCTTGATTGTGAATTGCCGGAATCTAGCCGTCCCCGAAGTATCTATCTTGTGTGGCGAGGTCCAACGGCAGGCGATGCGATTGCCGAACAGGTCCGCCCTCGCCGTCCTGGCCTGTCTGCTGTCAACGATGAATACACAGTAACTACTAAGGTACCTTAGTTCCCTTGTCGCAACCGGTTCCAGCAAGCCGGAAAGAGGTTCAATCGACCGACTCTTCAAGAGTTGAGTCTCCTCACCGACGAATAATGGATGAATCATGTCCTGGCGCCGCCCAACGTCGCAAAATGGAATGCGACAAGATTGCGCTCAACGCCGGGGCACAGGCTTCCCCCCAGCTCTGGTGATCGGCCTGCTGGTCTGGGAGATGTCAATGAAGCATTCGAGCCGTCTGTGACTTATTTGCTGGTCATTTCCAGTCCCTCCCCTTTGCTCCCGCTTCGAGAACGCCGACAGACATGGGTCGACCAGGCAGGGTGGTGGTGCAGGCGCTCTGGTGGCCGTGCGGAAACCCTCAACCGCTCCACCTCGAGATCCGGGCAGACTGTCCATCCTGTGTGCGATGAGAACAATGTAGGCAAAATTGGACTCTTTCTGCTTCTCAGACGCTGCCATCTCCTCCATTCCTGCCAAATTCGAGCCCTGTCATATTCCATGGCGTGTTGCTGTGTCGAAGTGCCGGGACCGACGGCGCTGGTTCTGGATCGAGGGCACAGTGCGGGGACTGCCAAGCGGGCGCAAAAGCAGCCCAGGCTGGCTCAACGGGGACAGCGAGTCCAGCGCCTCTGAGGGATCTGGCGTGCGATTCCACTGGCATCTGCCTTTGCCTTTTAACGCAGCAGATTCTTGCGACTCCTCCGTTCTTCTCCTACGCACAACCCGCCCAATTTGTCCAAACTCGACTCATCCAACCCACCCCCAAACACCTTTGTCTCTTGTATCCATCCCGCATCGCCGGCATTTTTACTTGTCCACGCCCGCCGGCACATCCCTCGTCTCTCCAGCGCCTCCGTCGTCATCACCGCCGCTCACCGTCCTTCTGCCCCAAAGTCCAACCCCGTCTGCGTCGGGCGCTCTCCTTGTTTTGTGTTCGCGCGAGAGCCACCATCAAACCACCTCCGCGGCCCGACTGCCACTTCTCCAGTCCTCGAGGTGAGTGATTTCCATCCAGCTGTTCCATGCGACCAAGCTCTTCGTGCACAAGTCAACCCGCCTTTGTCTTCTCCCCGCTTCTGTCTCATGTCGTCGAGGTCGACCGTCCGCGGCTTCATGGCGCCCCCGACTTGGACCATCGCTGCGACGAGCTCTTCTCCCCCTTCCTCCGAATCGCTCCCGTATCATCCCATCTGTCTCATCAGCAACATGACTGTTTCCCTGACCTCGGAGCAATCAATTCTAACGTCTGCTTTGCTTGTCCACAGAAACTCGTCACCAACCGCACTCTCCGTCCTTCGTCCCAAGCACCGCGAGCCACATACATACAACGTGCCCTCCGTTGGGACACACCACGATCAAAGTCCTATCATCAGTTCGCCCCGTCGCCGGCGCCGCTCACCGGCTCGGAAAGATTGCAGTCACGGCTAGGCTGGCCTGGCATGCAATTGTCCGAGAGTGAGCCGACGTCGCCCATCCACACTCGGATTCCGACCGTGGCAAGATCACAACTCCAAAGCAACGCTGCCTTCAGCAACTCACGCTTCTGTATTACATACAAGATGCCCGAGAGAGCATCGTTGAACACCACATTGTCAGGACCCATGTCCGCCGCACACATGCTCCCGAACGGAACAAAACCCGATCCCGAGGGCCTGCACAGCGGGAGCGTCTCCCCTCGCACAGTGCCTGCTCCCAGCTTGCCGACACCAAATCCCCCGGGTAAGAGGGTCGAGTTCGTCCTATCGGCGCCGTACCGCGCTCGTCTGCCGCTGCGGGTGTCCATCTTCCTTCATGATACCACCGATTCCATCGTTTCAACCGTCAAGAACTTCTTCGGTCTCTACCCTGCTCCGGGAGTCTCCAAGGGGATCAGCTTTGAGGATGACGAGGGCAACACGCTGATCGCTCGGTACGAGAACTTTCGCGATAACATGACTGTCCATGTGCGTGTGATTGAGTCGCCGCTCGAGTCCGATTACCCCGGCTCTGGGCCCCCGCACGGATATTACGGCTCTCATGCTCTTGCGCCGTATGGCTTGGAAGCCCACGTCTCTCGGCCCAGCTCCCGGGCATCACGTCTGCGTAGCCCCTCACCAAATGGCCGCGGTCGGCGCAGCACCTCGACATCGGCCAATCCCGCCGCTAAGAAGGGTCGGTCCCGTTCATCCAAGACCCGCGATGGCCTCAATGACAGCTTCACCGGATCCACCAATGGAGACAGCGCCTCCGGCCGGGCGAAAGAGCAGCTGGGTACCACCGACATCAGCGTCGAGAACATTGTCGAGGGTGGCCGTCGCAAGCGTGCCAAGTTTGAGAGCACGGTGAGTAGCAGGCTGCTCGGCGTTGGCGCCTGCGTCTGACTCTGGATTGCTAATCCATTTGTCGCATCATAGGAACTTCCCCTCTTCGCCCCTCCTCAGATGCCTGCGTCGACGTCGAACCCTTCCGTGTCTCCGGCGCGCCGTCCTGACCACCGTCCCCCGTTACCATATCTCCCAACTGCGCAAAATCCCTTCAGCCACCCGCAGCCGTTACAGTCCCCACATGCATACTCTAATGGATATGCGGCCCCGGGATTATACTCGACGCCCGGTGGCGATAGCCGTCGCGGTCGCGAGAGCTTCGGGCCAGCTGGCAACGGAGTCCCCACACACATGATGACCCCCGACCCGACCGTGCGCAGCGCGGTATCGGAAGAGGACAAAGATGTTGCCATGCAACTGATGTGGATGTCAACACATGGTCGCGCTTCAGCGTCGACGCAAGACGACATGTTCAGCGGCCGCGCCGAGGCCACGTCCTCGGCTGGCGCTACCAGCGATGCTGAAAGCGAGAACAACGACGACGAGGCACCCGCGGCCCGCCGGCAAAAGCTCGACGCCTCCGGCGCTCATAAGAAGGTTACCAATGCGGCTACCGCATACATCGCCAGCTCTGGCGACGGAGCTGAAGCCAGCGAGGACGTTGACGGCTCCAACCACGCGACGGTCAAACCAGCCAAGATCAAGACGAACGGCTTGCCCGCGGCCAAAAATCGGTTACAATCCCCCAACAAGACCAAGCCGAGCAAGCCGACCAAAGCCCACACCAAGAAGGCAACAAGCGCGGGTCCCCTTACCCCAGCATCGCTCCCGGGTTCTCGGACTCAATCAATCGCATCGACCCCGGGCTTCGCCTTGCGTCCTGGAGAAGAGGAACAACCCGACCTCTCCACCAAGCCTCGCTGCCAACGCTGCCGGAAGAGCAAGAAGGGTTGCGATCGCCAACGGCCCTGCGGACGCTGCCGTGACGCCGGCATTCCCGCCGATCAATGCATCAGCGAAGACGAAGGCAACGGGCGCAAGGGCCGCTACGGCCGCCACATGGGCGTTCCTATCACCAGGGAGGAGATGCCGCCCCCGCCCATCAACAACCTCCTGCCGCCTGCGCCAATTGCCGCCGCCGCTGACAGCCTCGCCGGGACCATGTCGCCGCCCGGAATTGTCGACAAGAACAAGAAGCGGAAGAGGTAGAGACAGAGCAAACCACACCATCAACACACCCCCGCACTCGCCTCCGTTTATCACCTTTTCGAATCGTTATTCGGCGTTCAACTCTCGATTTCGCGTTTTCTCTCTGCATTTTTATTCAGTTAAGGCGACCCGTCATTATTGTTCAAAGTCTTCCGGTTTGCTCGAAAAGTGCAATCTCGATTGAGGAACACGGTCAGGGAGGAAAATGTTGCAAACGATACGAGAAGGGAACAAAAAAGAAGTGAGAGACGAGAGAGGGGAAGAAAAGGATATCGTCGGATCTTCGAATGGATCTCTCCAGGAAAGGCCGACCTCCTGGATTCGTTGGGCAGCAGAGAGGGCCATCATCCATCAGCAGGATTGGAAGACTATTACCTACCTGGGCGGGAGGGTTAAATCCGAAAGGGGGGAGGGGGTGGGTTCATGTAAGGTTAGGAGTTTTTTTGATGTCTCGTGTTTTTGGCGCCAGGAGGGATACACGTATATTTTGTTGTGTTTTATGTTGTCGTTGTCTCTTGTTGTGTCTCTGTGGTTGGTACATTGTGCTTAGTTGCTTTGTGGTTTTGTTCATTTTTATGCTTTGTGCACTCGGAGAAAAGGGGAGGGAGTCCTAAAGATGGGATGGGGTTTTGGTGGAAGGATGCGCGGCAGATGGATGGATGAACGACCTAGCATCATCAACATCATCATCATCGTTGTGATTAACCAGCAATCAAGGACAATGGACAAGAACAACAACCAAATGGCAGTCTCGGGCGAATGAACACAGCAACTAAGCTAGGAAAGCAACCAGGGCGCTGATTGGTAATAGTCTGAAAAGGACGGGGAGAGGAAGTGATATGATGATAGTAGTCTGGTGGATGGGCAGAGGTAGAAGAACCTCGCAGCGATATTCGAGTGTGTGGAAACTGGGCTGCGGAATTGGTTGTTGGATGTACCTAGCTAGGCAGAGGAAGGGGATACTGAAAAACGGTGGCAGGATGTGTTTATGTGGCGTTCTGGTCGGCGGCCTACCTGCTTTTTGGATGGGCTTTTGTTAGTATTTGTTGAGACTTTCTTGTTGTACCTATATTTCCGTATCACTTTTTCCCTGAAGGGCTCTTGTGTCATCTGGCAATCATTCATCCATTGATTCATTCTAGTTCCTACAGCTTTCGCCTTGGTCCATGTTCTGCCGTCTGTAGGTTCGTTCTCTATCTTGGAGGGTCTACATAAATGTGGTTATCAGAGGGAGTTGATGTGTTTTGTATGGTTGAGGGAATCCAGTCTGTTTTTCTTCGCCCAATTTTCACGGCTGGGACAGGTCAGGTTAGGTCACTGGCGTTGGTCCTAATTCTGGGGGGGGCCGGAGGTTAATCCGGTTCTTGGATACCTCGACTCTTTTCCTACCTAGTCCTCGACGTCCATGCCTGGGGAAGTTGAGGAGATGGGCTTGCAGTCGGGTCGCGCCTCATCCCCGGTGTTTGGCTGAGAGTATTGCTTGGAAACGCTCAACAGTCAGACTGTATCGAGGTCTTGAGGCTGCCTACCTCAGGTAGGTAAATACCTTTTTGTGAAGGCAAAGGAATTGATACTTAACAGGCTCCAGGTGTCTTTCGTGCGCCACGTTTTCTGTTGGGTGAAATTAATTAAGAATGCCGTTGACCAAGTTGATCATGCGTACGCAAACATGGATGGCAATCAAGGAACCAAAGTTTTTACAGCGTCTTCTTACCAACCTGATTTTCCAGGTGTTAGGACCAGCGGATAGACATTTGCCCGGCATGTAGGTGGCTCTGGTCAACCAACGGCTGGGTGGTATTAGGTGCTTTCCGTGTTTTGGTATTGACGGAGTAGTAGTAGGGACAGTTTCAGATAGAGTTGTTGTCACCAGGAAGTGCCCCCAAGGTTGTCGGAATGGCAAAATTAATGGTAGTTCAGGTATGGTGTCGACCAACTTGGATATGAAGACCGGGCCAACATGAGAAGGATACCTGAGTCATCACAACCTTTCTGGAGTTTCTCCGTTCCATCCCAAAGTTTGCAACAATGCCATTGTTTTGCGAAGTCCTTCCTTGTCTGGAACAACAATGATGTGGATGCCGACTTCGCTCCGTATAGTACTGTCCCGGACTTCTTGCGACTCCATCACCACTAACTACTACCTCGAGACTTTTCTCTTCCTTGACGAGTTCATTACCATCATCTTCATCGAATCCGGTGTCAATATCAACAATGTGTGGCCTGATTTTTTGATCTCGTTAACCAAGTCTGACACAGTTTCGCACTGTGCTGAACTCTCCTGCCGTTAGGTCCCCCTCCTCCAAAAGTGGGTCTCCGCCTCGACCACTTTCCCTTTTCGACCACGTATGGAAAAATAAGGACATGTCATTGGTCGCAAGCATAACAAGCCCCTGTTTGAAGAAGAAAGGGCTCCGCTTTTTTTTCTCTTTCTCGTTCGTTCCACACACACATTTGTTCTCCGACCGCCAATTCCATTTTTTGACGATTCCAGGTTTTTTTCTCCTTCTTCTTTTCTGTGTGCGGTGGCGCGGGGTTGGAAATTTATTGTCCAAGTCACCTGCATGCCATTGTCATGCCATGTCCTTACCAATTGCCGATGCCAGGCGGAGCGATGTGATGTCGTAGTGGATCGCTGAGTTGGCGGTCGGGTCCACCGTGGCGATTGGTGGGATTTGGTCTCTTCTTTGGGGAGGTTGGGTACGGAATCTTGGGCCAGTTTCGCGGCAACGCTTTTGCTGTTGTTTGGGCAAATTTGGCCCGATTGCCGCCCTCTCACCGCTGGTTGCCTTTTTGGCGCCCCATGACAGTCTCTTGTACGGCGGGTTTGGGGTCAACCCATAGTACGGAGTAGCACATGATCCCTTGACCTCGAACCAAGCGATGGACTACATCTAGGAGCACATACATAGGTGCATAGTATGTACATACTATCCCGGGATCGAGGGTTGGTCCCGATTTGTTATCTTGTCGGGTGAGCAACGGCGTTAGGGGGTCTTCGGAAGTAGGGCAAGGCACATACACACATTGCAAATGAATGAATGCAGCAGCGTCTTGACGGAAGACTGCAGCATCGACTACGTATTCCCCTGATGATTGAGGTCCTGTCAAAGAGGAGGTGCCGACTCAGCCATGAATGAATGACACCGTGCCAACCCCATCCCGAGAGTAATAGTAATTTATTTTAACGATCCTGTCAAATCTAATCCCGGATCAACTCCTTGCCTACTCAAAGACGTGGTAGTGCCTGGCCGTCGTCCACTGTCGGAATCTGCCCCAGTGCGGCGCGGTCCGCGTTCCTGCGACAGACAACAGCCTTCCGCGGAGTGAATGAGCCCATGTCGGGTTCCCTGCAGCGCCGCCGGCGGGCGGCCACCTGCGTGCGCGGTTGGTTTGACGGTGTGTTTTTCCCAGCTTTTTTCTTTCCCTTGTCCGCTTCCCGCATGGTCGTGCAGCCGGATCCAGAGCGGCGGGGAAACTCGGGCGCCGCCCGCCATTCGCTGCCTGCATGTCGGTCTCGCACACACACTGCAGTGGTTGGGGTCCGCCTCGCGAAGGTGACATTTTCTACGCCCTTCCGGCGGGGATAGTGGATGGGTCATGTCAGCGGGACCTAACAAACATCCTGCGAGGTCTCCTGCGAGGTCGGCGACGGATGGAGCGAGATCCTTCGGGTGGTTTGGTGTGCACACACAATACGAGCGAGATGGGGATCCAAAGATTGTGTTTTTTTACCAGGGTTGATTGATAGCTAGCAACGAGGTGGCTCCATCAAGATATCTACTACCTAAGGACTGTGTTGTCATTGTGATATCATGACCTGCTCTCTCTGGTCTTCCGTACCATCGAACCTCTGAAGCGTAGATGTTGTGATTAAAATGAACCACATACCTCAATCAAGCAGGTCATAACTCGAGTAATAACGCATATCTACACCCGCCGTCTTTGATAGCAATGGCCGCATCAACCGATGCTGACCTCGAAAAACCCACCATCTCTCCAACCCTCAGCAGCCATCCCTCCCAAACCGACGTCTCAACAACAACTCCCAGGACCAATGACGACGCCAAACCCTCCAGAGAAACAACATACATCGACAATACCACCCCGTCATCAAACAATGACGACAGCCCAGACCCCGCCACCGCCGCCGGCTTCATCCCCCCCGACGGCGGCCTCGCCGCCTGGTCCCAAGTCCTCGCCGGCCTGCTGGTAAACATGATCGCCTGGGGCATGCCGGGCACCTTTGGCGTCTTCCAGCTCTACTACCGCGACACGCTGCGCCTTCCCGAGTCCCAAATCGCCTGGATCGGCTCGCTGCAGGTGTTTCTGGCGTTTGCGCTGTGCACACCGTCCGGTCGGCTCGCCGACGCCGGCTACGTCCGCAGCACCGTCGCCGCGGGCGGGATGCTCGCGTTTGCGGGCATGCTGGCCACGAGCTTTTGCGGCGGGAAGTATGTCGGGATACTCCTCGCCCAGGGGCTGTGTACCGGAGTTGGGTTGGGGGTGTTGTTCATGCCGCCCGTGGCGGTGATTAATTCGTATTTTGAGGGGAGGAGGGCGATGGCGCTGGCGATCTCGGCCATGGGGACCGGGTTGGGGAGTTTGGTGTTCCCCGCGACGGTTCAGTATTTGATTCCGAAGGTTGGGTTTGCGTGGGCGGTAAGGTGCGTGGCGTTGGAGGTGTTGCTGTTGGCGCTGGCCGCGACGCTGCTGTTGAGGCCGCGGTTGAGGCCGAGGAGGTCGGGTCCGCTGGTGGAATGGGATGCGTTTAGGGAGGTGCCGTACGCGCTGTACTCGGCCGGAGCGTTCTTGTGGTTTTGGGGGTTGTATTTTGGGTTTTTCTATGTAAGTTCATCCTGCCTTTGTTCCGGTAAAACCGCCTCCATGGAGCCACCGCATGCTGGTTGGCATGGGAGAGGAGGAGGAAGACGACCTGGCCAGCATAAACGCAAGTAACAACGGCAGAAACTAACCTCGCACCCATCCAGATCAACGCCTACGCCCGCAACGTCATCCACTTCACCACCACCGACAGCGTCCAGCTCCTGCTCATCACCAACGGCATGAGCATCCCCGCGCGGCCCGTGGCAGGCTGGCTCGCCGACCGCCACGCCGGCGTGATCAACCTCTACATCCTGCACACTCTCATCCTGGGCAGCCTCATCTTCGCCTGGGCCGGCGTGACCACACGCGCGGGCATGTACGTCTTCTCCTTCTTCTTCGGGCTGGCCAACGGCGCCGCTCAGGGCTTGTTCCCGGGTTCACTGGCCCGCTTGACGCGCGACCCGCGGAAGCTAGGCACCCGGTTCGGCATGGTTTGCACGATTTCGGGGTTTGCGTCGCTCGCAGGCCCGCCGACGGCCGGGGCGATTATCGATGCCTCCGGGGGCGGGAAGTATCTGTGGGCGCAGGTGTGGGCGGGGACGGTGATTGTGCTGGCGGCGGTGATGTTTGCGGCCACGAGGGTGGCGGTGACGGGTTGGAAGTTTAGAGTGAAGATTTAAATCTTAGTCTTTTTGGATACTAATTTATTTAATGTCTTAATTATCTATATGGAGGCACTCTTTATAGTTCCCTATACTGAACCATCGATCTGAACTCCCTAGATGTTTTGGAGCTGAGGAATGTTGATGAATCGGCAACCATCTGAGACATATGGAGAAGCTCGCGGCTGAAAATCGCTGTGGAACATGATTCGGAATGGCCCCATCCCGATATAAGACATTGTCCCAGAACCTGTCCGGGGTGCAGAGTGAAGACAGGAATGCATGTATTGTCCTCTTGATCTGCATGTTCGACACTCTGTGAGAACCCCGTCGCAAGATAACAGCTTTAGATCAATTGGACTACTTATTTACAATCAGATGGCTGACGACCTAGACAAACCATCCCATGCCTCATGAAGGGTATCTAGGTAACTACACTCCCCCAAAATGCCCATCTATGCATTTTTGTGTGCCTGAACCGTTCAATGTTCCGTATAGACGCCGCCCATTTTTCCCCGAGATCAAACTCCAGTGGTCAATGCCCGTACATCCTCCCTTAAAAATATCCACAATCTCCCACACATCACTACTTCAAGCTCCCTCGGGCGGGATCTCCAGCTCCTTGGGATCCACAATCCAGTCCTCCTCCTCACTCCAAGCCGGGGCGAGCGAGAAGGCACCCTGGATCTTGCCCATTCCATACGCATGACCCGCCTTCTGGGGTGCCTCGCCAGGCTTAACATCGTCCTCCTCGATCAGGACTGCAGTTCGCAGAAAGCTGACGGGAATACCCAGACCCAGATCAAGCTTCTGGCCACCCCAGCTGAGTTCGACCTTGCCCGACTTGCGGACCACCAGCTCGCCGAGGTAACCGCCTTCCTTGATGTCGCCGCCGACCTCATCCTCGCCGTCCTCCTCTCCATCCCCTTGATCCTTGGCTTTGTCATCTGCATCCTTGGTGAGGTCGATGTTGATGGGTGGCTGGTTCAGCATGACGACATCGTCGTCAGGCTCCGCCTTGACCACGGAGGTGGAGGTGATCTCGGGAGGGACGGCGCGCAGGGGAGGCAGAACGGCGGGGAATTGGAATAGGAACATGTGGCCCTCGAGAGCGGCGTTGTGAGCGTTGCCGTCATGGACAAATGTTTCGTCGGCGCCCTGCATTGTGAACAGGCTGAGAAGGTGCTGAAGATCTTCCTCGAGAATCTGATCATTCAGGTCCTTGGGAACGGCGGCCTTCTTCTTAGTCTTGGTCTCGGACACAGGGATCTTCTTCATCTCGGGAGACTCAGGGGTCTTGATGCCTGCACCAGGTTCCTGGTCTGTGGTGCCAGCATCTCCATCTTCCTTCTTGATCCTGCGAGGCCGCGGAATGTCCCAAACGCCGTCGTCCTTCGTCGGCTCCTCGGCTTCTTCAACCGCCGGGTTATCCACAAACAGACCGTCGTCGGATGACTCGTCGGCGCCAGCAGTCTCCTGGGCCTGGATCTCCGCGGCAGTCGTCATGGTGACCCCCTCCTCCTTGTGCTCGACGCGACGGATACCCATGGGCATGACGGTCTTTTTCTTCTTGGTGGTTGTAACGGTGGCGCTACCGTCTTCCTCGTCGGAAATCTCGACGTAGTTGTAGAGCTTGTCGGCATCGATGCGGCTGTCGACGATGATGCTGGAAATGCCGGCGATTTTGCTGTCGCCCTCAGTTTTGATGTGACCGGAACTGGAGCTTGAAGCGATTGCGTAACCACCACTAGGGCGCCCTCCCGAAGTAGCTGTCACGAGGTTGTCAGTCAGGCAAATTATTCGATGCCGATTAATATACGGATAGCACTCACAGCTAATACCTGCTGCCAAAGGTCCGGCAGCCACTGACGACCTCAAGCCGCCGCGCAGAAGTCCACCGCGACCGCGGCCACCACGGCCACGACTTTGAGCACGCTGCAACCGGGCAAGCCTTCTAGCCTCCTCCGCGTTGCGCTGTTCCTGAATCCTCAATTGCTCCTCGGCAAGACGTTGGCGCTCGGTTTCGCTGCGACGAACAGCCTTGGGCTTGAACTTGGAGCCACGGGTGGTCGAAGCCGACGGCGCTGGAGTAGATGCCGACGTGGAAGGAATGGAAGTCGAGGAAGCAGGAACGAGGGTATTAGCTGTCGACGATTCAGAAGCCGTCATGACTGGAATAGGCGCAGGACCGGGTCGTGAGACATTGGTCGACTCTGTGGCTGTTGCTGTTGCCGGCGCAGTCGCTGAGCCTGAGTCCGTGGCTTGCTGCTCTTGCGCGGCATCGATATCCATCTCGTTCGCGTCGCCGGCGGCAGAGGAGGAGGCAGCGGCGGAGCCACCACGGGCTGTACCTCCCCGGCCCCGTCCGCGGCTGCGACCCCGTGAAGCTGCCTTTGGTGGCATTGGAAAACCGAGTTTGGGAAGTTGTGAGAAGTTGGGCGTCCCGTGCAATTGAGGCGACCACGAAAGCGCAGGTTGACGGGATCTATGTTATATCAGACAAATGCCAAAAGTTGGAGTCAAAAGTGATGGACAGGATTGGGTTACATTTGCCTAGCGCCCCACCAAAGCTTTCAGTGCGGGGCACCGATAAGACGGCCGATAAGACAGGGGTCTCCACTGCGGGACAGAGGGTCCATCCCGGTCATGCAGGTCCAGTGCCTGCTCTCCCCAACCACAACCCCGATGCTCCTCCAACCCTGAGACTTATTTGTTGTCTCTCCTAACCTCACTTAACTCCTCGATAAAATCCAATCCAGCATGAGGTGACAACAAACCTAACTAGGCCATGACCTCGCCGTTCCCCAAATCCTCGTCGGTTGGCGGGGAGGGGCTCATCGTGGCCACCCTCCTTCCCTCCGGCATCTCCGGGCTCGAGGCCATGACCTTCCAGTACCCTCTCAAGCTCATCACGGCGATGCGACCCCCAGACACTACGAGCGCTCTTGTGTTCCTGCTCACCTACGGCGGCGGGCTCGTCGGCGGTGACCGTGTCAGCCTGGCAATCGAGGTTCGGGCCGGTGCCCGCCTGAGTCTGGCCACCCAGGGCCATACCAAGATCTTCAAATCGCCGAGTCCCGACGTGGTCACCCGCCAGCTGATGCGGGTTGACATTGCCTCAGGAGCCGGGCTCTGTCTCTTGCCGGATCCGGTCCAGCCGTTTGCCGACAGCGTGTATGAGCAGGTTCAGATGTTCCGCTTGGCGAGGGGCGCGTCGCTCTGTTTGTTGGACTGGGTCACTCAAGGCCGGCGCGCATTCGGGGAAGACTGGAGCTTTCTGCGATGGACCGGACGGAACGAGGTTTGGCTGTCAACGGAGGAGAATGGGGAGGAGAGGAAGGAGAAGGACAAGACGGAGTACGGACCTGGCGTTGTCCGGAAGGGAGACCGACTGCTCGTCCGGGACTCGGTCGTGCTCGACAGCCGCCGCGCGCACCCTCAGCTTCCGACGCTGCGTGAGTCGATGCACGGCTTGGGCGTCACAGGGACGCTTGTATTACGTGGCCCGCTGGTGAAGGCGTTGGGTGACTTTTTCCTCGCCGAGTTTACAGCACTTCCCCGGCTCGGGGCGCGGGACTGGAGGACGGAAGCTGAGGTCAAGCGCACGAAGCAGGAGACGCTGTCGCCGCGGGAAGAGTGGCGGGCCGAGCGACTGCAAATGGAGAAGGAGTGCCGGGTCCTCTGGACAGCGGCCAACGTGAGGGGGTGTGTGGTGGTCAAGTTCGGGGCTCCTGAGTTCGAGGATGCCCGCTCTTGGATCAGGTCAATGCTGGTGGAGGAGGGCAGCATTGCTCAGCATTTTGGTCAGCAGGCGCTGCTATGTGTGAGGTGACAACCTAATAACTACTCTCGCCAGGCTGGTGTGCCACGATCTTGGACGTCCTTCAACACTGGCTTCATAGGACATGACTCCTTCATCTATCTCCACCTTGGTGGCCATCAAGTCCAGGACAACTACCTGAAGTGTGGATATGAGAATCCGTATATTCATCACTACACCCTGAGATGTGAGAGCGTGTGAGATCCAAGGATTGCAACCTACGTCTGGCACGTGCCTTATATATAGGTAAATGAGGCATGATTCACGGTATTGCTCCATGTTCCCGGAACCCATCATCAGCTTAATTCATTTTTCGAAACAATGCATTGTTCCAAGCAAAAGGCAGGTTTGAGGTTGACGGACGCCCCTGCCCCCCACTGCATCACCCCTCCCACAGCAGAGAAGTGGGGCCATTGTCACATTGGTGTAAATTACCGTATCGTACCGTCCCACCCCGTCCACAATCAGGTACCAGAGTCTGGTGATTCTTGGGCCCATCCAAACTCCGTTTTCGACGCGTCAATCGCATCGTCAGGAAAAAAAGAAAGCGGCCGTTCGACCGACCTCGTCTTCCCAACTCCCCCACCTGCGCCCCTCTAAATGTAACTCCCATCCATACTCGCACTTATTCACGCGACAAAGCCACCGATGGAGACATCAGACACTCAATCTGCGACCTCGCCCGCTCCCTCAGCGTCGGCGGCGCGTCGCTCTGGACGCGTCTCGAAACCACCCGCCCGCTATACTGCCGATGCGCCGCAAGCCACCAAGCGCAAGAGACCGACCGAAGGCGACGACCAAGCCGCCGACGACGAGTCGCACGACGAGGCCGATGATGTGAGCGAGTCCGACGACGGCGCCGACGATGCCGCTGATGATGATGGGGATTCGGACGTCGAGGAACCCCGCCGCGGCTCCAAGAAGAAATCGGCATCCCAGGCAGCCAAGTCCAGGAAACCTGCGGCAAAGAAGCCAAAGGTGAATGGCAATGCGCCCACTGGCGAGGGGGTCCATACTGCTCAGTTACCAAGTCGGCCAAAGAAAACCGCCCGCATCGCTCTCGCTCACGGAGAGGCGTCTGGGTTGTATGGTATGTTGCTGTCCAACGTGGTCTTATTTTTCTGTCATGGCTTTGGCCATTCATGACGCCATATGCTAACAATGACAATGCAGCCGATGTTTTTACCTCTGGCGACTCGTCCGATAAGGTTGCTACCGATTGGTATCACCGGTACCGCGCCGACGACACAGCTGCCGTGACCGACCTCGTGAACTGCATCCTCCTGGCCGCCGGGTGCGACCAGCAAGTGACCCAAGACGACATCCGAGATCCCGAAAATTGCTCCAATCGACTGGCAGACCTCCAGAATGTGTATACCGAGGTGCGTTGGCCGAAGTACCGCGCCTGGCATCACGTCGCATTGCGGCTAACCCGTGTCGTTTACAGGAGGGCATCACTGAGTATCCGCTCATTTCGAAGGGCAGGACAACCAAGTCCTTCCGCGACCTGCTTGTCGGCTTCTTCAGGTCCCTGGTGAACGTGCTCCACGACAGCGATGTCTTGTACAAGGATAGCGCCTTGATGGAGAACATTGCGCGGTGGGTGGCATCCATGTCGTCGTCCACCCTCCGCCCGTTCCGCCATACCGCAACCACGGTCGCCCTCGCCATGGAAGTCGCCCTGGTAGAGGTGGCCAAGAAGCTCGACGAGCGCGTCACCAAGACGAGCCAGCAACTCGATGCCGAAAAGGCCCGCAAGGGCAAGAACAAGGAACGCCTGGTCGCCATCCAGAAGAACCTGAAGGAGGCCGAGCAGAACCGCCAGATTTGCCAGGAACATATCACCGACTTTTTCGAGACTGTGTTTGTGCACCGGTATCGCGACATCGACCCCAAGATCCGGACCGAGTGCGTCGAAGCCCTCGGAACATGGATCTGGCTGCTGCCGACTTTCTTCATGGAGCCCGAGTATCTTCGGTACCTCGGTTGGATGCTCTCTGATATCTCGCCTCAAACCCGTCATGAGGTGCTCAAGCAACTTGCCCGCATCCTGAAGCGCGACGCTGAGAAGCTCGGTCATTTCATTGACCGCTTCCGCCCGCGCTTGGTTGAAATCGCAACTCGTGATGCTGATGTCGGCGTCCGCGTGGCTGCTATTGCTGTCATTCAGATTCTCAAGGAATCGGGCATGCTCGAGCCCGATGAGATTGACGAGATCGGCATGCTTGTTTTTGACAATGAACTCCGTGTGCGGAGAGCCGTTGTTGACTTCTTCGCCGGCTGCGTCAACGACCTGATCGAGACCAAGGTTGAGGAGATGGGTGGCACCGACGCGGTCGACGAGTTGTTTGGTGACGATAATGATGTTGATGACGACTACTTCTCTCCGCGCCGCGACTGGATCAGCATAAAGTGCCTTGGCGAGCTGTTGGCAGCCTACGATGCTCGCATCGAGGAAGAGTTCCCGACCCTGCCGATTGTTCGTTTGGATGTCGCCACCGAGACGGTGAATGCGGCTCCCCCTGAAACACGGCTATCCCTCGCTGCCCAGGTATTGTATGAGAAGATTGATCAAATTCGGAACTGGGAACTCCTGTCCGGCTACCTCTTGTACGACCATACCACAAGCACCAAGTCGAAGTCCTCGAGCAAGCGCGGATCGAGTGGTGCCGCGCTCAAAAGCGCGATCGCGCCAGAAGGCAAGGAGGAAGCGGTGCTCCTTGAAGTTCTCGAGGCTGCAGTCCGCCTGAGCTTGGCTTCTGCATCGGAAAGCGACAGGAGTAAGAGGAAACGGGATGGCACAGATGGCGTTGAGGAATCAGTGGTTCACCTGGCCACCATCATTCCTCGGCTGCTCAACAAGTATGGTGCGGATGCCACCACAGCGGTTACCGTGCTGCGGTTGGAGCACTCGTTACCTCTAGACATCTTCCAGCAGCTCCGCCAGGATTCGACGACCTACGGACGCCTCCTGGACGAAGTTTGCACGCAGTTCGATCGGCACGTCGACGGGGCCGTTGTTCAAGAAGCCTCAAGAGCTCTCCTGCATGGGCGCAAGTATGACGAGCTGGAGGAGATGACAAACAACAAGATCGCCGAACTGCGGGATACGGTGATCAATGCACTTCGCCACTTCGACAAGACGTACGACCTCAGCACCCGCGGAAACATGGATGTGAGTTCCATTGACCAGTTGGGGAACATCATCCTCAAGATCAGCAAGCTTGCCGGCATCAGCAGCTGTGTGGATGCATTCGACGCCGACGGCCAGGTGGAGGATTCAACAGCCCCCGTCATCGAGCTCCTCATTCGCATTGTCCACCGCGGCAAGCTGGACCACGTCGACGAGACGCTGGACGACCTCGAAGACGAAGCCGTCTCGTACGCCATTCAAGCATGCAACTACTACTTCATGTGGAGCGTGCGCGCTCTGCTTAACCTCGTGCAGTCCTCCGCAGTCATCTCCTCCAACACCGTCCTCCGCCTTACTACCCGCCGCACGGCCTTCATCACCAACCTGATGTGGACCCTCTCCTCGCGCGGCACAAACGACGATCTCCGCGTTTTCTCGACCGGCGCCCTTTGCGACCTGCACGTCACCTTCGCCTCCCTCCGCGAGGGCGTCAAGCACCAGCCCGGAGCCAACTATCCCCACTTCGAACCCCTCTATGAACCCATCCAACAGGCCCTCACGAGCGAACTCATCGATATCTACAACGCCGCGGAGCGCGCGTATGCGCGCATCATCAAGCGCGCTCTGAAAGAGCCCGGGCACCGCGACAATGCCGCAGATCAAAACCCCGACGACGCCGCCCAACCGCTGTCGGACGACGACGAAGACGCCGAAGCGGAGGAGGACGAGGACGAGGAGGGCGCGGCCGCCGACGCGGCCCTGTCGCCGCTCGAGCGGGCGCGCAAGCAGCTCAAGCTGGAGCGCGTCATGTGCGAGCTCGCGGGCAAAATGGTCCTGGCGATCCTGGCCGGCATGCTCGAGCCGCCGCAGGGCGGCAAGATTCGCAGGCGGCTGCTGCGGAACCAGAGCCGGCTGGGGAATAACCTCAAAGAGACGCTTGCGTATCTTGATGAGGGTAAACTGAGGGAGAGGTTGGCTGCGCATGCAGAGGAGGAGGCGGCGGCCGCTGCGCCGGGGAGGAGAGATGGTGGCGGTGCGAAGAAGAAGGGTGCTCCTCCTGCCAAGGGGGGCGCTGCTGCTGCTTCGGCGAGGGCGGCGACGGCTGGCAAGGGAGGGAAGAAGACCGCGCTTAGCGCGGAGAGGGTAATTAGTGATGATGAGGAGTCGGGGTCGGACTTGTCTGAGGTGGAGGATATTGAGGATGTGGAGGAGGAGCAGCAGGATGGGTCGGATGGGGAAGGGGACCGCGGCGGCGGTGGTGAAGATGATGAGAATGAAGGAGGCGGCGATTGAAGTTGAGTTTGTTGTGGTGATGAAGTGATGGAGAGGCGAGAGGGTGGGTTCTATATGGCTTATGTTGGGTGGGGTTTATTCCATTCTATTCTTCTGGCTGATGTTGCTTGGGCGTCTGTATTATTTGGGCCAGAGATGGGATTGCAGACACGAGAAGTAGGGAGGGAGTCTGGGACTGCTTCGTTATTTTTTCCAGGTTTTGCTTTCGTCGCGTATGATATAACGCTGTCTTTTTGTTTGCTTTGCTTGACGCCTCCTCGCTCGATATCCCAATCCCCATTGATGGCTTGCGTTTCAATCATCAAAGGTCGGATGGCTCATGTAGAGGTTTTATGATGAGCAGCGGGCGTTGTGGTTAACCTAGAGGTTGACGGCGTTTCCTGCTTGTATCAAGGAGTCTGCTACGGTCTTGATGTTCGCCGGATGGATGGAAATGATGGTGTTAAGTAATCAAAGGCCATACACAACATTTGATTCCTTCCAGGAAGCCTCATGCTACCGTTGGGTTTCCTGAGTTGCCTATCACTACTATTTTACATCCTCCATCGTGTTGAAGAATAAATACCTGACCATCACAGTTGGTAGAGTATTGACACTGCCCTCCCGAATTCTTCAAATTCCATCCCGTATCCACGAACCATACTCCATTATACCCCAGCAATAAACAATCCGTTTCACTCCACAGCCGAGTTCTAAAGTATACCCTAGTTCGTCATCCACACCCCAGTCCGTTCTAGCACCCAGCTAACAATACAAATAAACAAATGACAGAATCCTCTGGGAAATCAAGAACAAATCTTGGTCCCAAACAAGCCAAAGCACCTCACCCACGTCCCGTTTCCTTCCGCATCCTTCCCGCGGACGCCGTACTCCCTGATGTAGCATGCAAACGGCATATTCGAGACCTTGGCCGGGTCAAAGCGGCAGGTGGTTCCCTCTCCCCCCTCCTCCTCCTCTTCCTCCTCTTCTTCTTCCGAGACATCGGAGCTTTCCACAGGCGGTTTCGGCAGCCTGCCCTTGGACGACAATCCCTTGTTGTCAGCGGCAAGCTGCTGCTGTTGTTGTTTCTTCCTCTCCTCCTTTTCCTTCCGCCAGTGATCCCTTTTCGCTACCTGTTCTGCCCGCGCCTGGGTCTTGACCTCTTCCAGATTCCCCCACAGCGTAGCCATCTTCTGGCGCAGCTGGGCCAGGGTGTGGGGATCGCGGCGCAGGTCGGTCGCGTCCAGGCCCGTGAGGCACTGGCCTTCGATGTTATCGACCAGCGCCCAGAGGCGCTTGGGTGACGGGGCGGCGGCGGAGGGGTCGGCGTCTTCGAGGAGGAGGGCGAAGCGCCATTCCCAAACCTTTTTGCCGCTATCTCTTGGAGGTACTTGAGTGTTGAAGGCGGAGAAGGACTTGGTGGAGTGGGTAGATGATGCGGAGTCGCTGAGGTCGCTGAGCTCGTCGTTGTCGGAGAGGACGTCCCAGTCCCTCAGCACACGGGAGCAAGCAAAGTTGGTGAGGTCGTGGGGAAAGAAGTCGACGACACGGACGCGGACTCGGTGTTTGGAGCAGGTGAAGGGGAGGGGTTGGTTGGTGGTTGGGTGGAGGGAGGGGCGGAGGATGGATGAGATGAGAGAGAAGGGGGTTTTGTGCGTTTCGCAGATGATGTGGGGGTTTAAGTCGAGCGACGGAGGGTCGTTGGTGGAGGGCTGTTGCTCTGAAGTCGGTTCCTTTGCGGTTGTTGTTGTCGTTGCTGCTGCTGCTGCTGCTGCCTCTTGTTGTCGCTTTGCTCGTTTGGCTTTCCGGCGCTCTTTGGCATTGAGTCGGGACTGTTCTTGCTCAGGGATTGGTGACTCTTTACGCTTCTCCCCAGCAGCCAGTGACTCTCTCCGCTTCTCTCCTGCTTCTTTGGCAGCGTTCAACTCCTTGAGCTGTTTCTGTTTCCTGATGTCGTAGTCCCGCCAGCGTCGGATGGCCTCCTTCAACGGGCGTTCATGATCAGCCGGCTCATCGAGTTTGATGAGATGGACGTTAACCCGTGTGGTGTAATTAAGTGATGCCCGCATGAAGCCCTCCAGAAACCTATTATCTCGTCCATATTTGATCTGGACGTTTCGAAGGGCTACCCAGTCACCAGCTCCCACATGTTGTTCGATGTAATATGAATGTGGGTCAAAACAAGTGACTTGGAGTGACATTTGCCCATAAGGCCCAACCCACTCTGCCTTGTCAGTGTCGACATTGCCTGATGTATAGCCATATGGATCGCCGTCTTCAAAAACATGGTTGTGGAAGTGTGGGTTCTCCGTGTAATCCGTGACATACAACGTTACGGCCCCGGAATATCGGGCAAAGGGGGGGCGGGCGACCCGGACAACTAAGTCATAGAACCCGCCGTCTCGGACATCCTTGAGCAGACTGAATTTCGACTTCTTATTCAGGGACGCCTGTGCTTTTTGCTGAAACTCGTGTTCGTCCGGAAGCGCAGCCTTGTCGATGTGGTGATACAGATAGGAAACATAAGCATTTTCCTCACTGGAGGGGACATGTTTGCTATGGTCCAATTCAGTGAGAGCAGTGTGTGGCGAGGCAGGGGCCTTTGGGATGAGAGCTGCGCGGTAGACTCGGATGGCTGTGGAATAGTGGGTGATGAGAGACCGGGAGCCGCGGACCTGGATTCTGACTTGCCAGAAAAGAACTACGTCTCCCAAGCTAACCTGAGGCATGGAAGCCAGAGGACGAAAGATATGGGCATCGAGGCTCCGGCCACCTTCATCCTGGGTAGAACAATCGAGCAGTGTCAGGGTAGATTTATGGTCTGGCATGGATTAGACACATTGAACATGACTGTCAGAGTTTGGTTGACATACCTTTCCCGGCTGTTGCAACGGGCAGTTGACATTCTTTTACAACGCCAATAACATTGACAAAGCTGCCTGCCTTGATGTCACCATCCAGGATGTCTTTGATGGTGGTGAATCGAGGTGGGAGGGGCGGCGGTGCAGCATCTCCCACACTGCTTCGTGGTTCCCAAGAGGGCATGGCTGGTCACACGGAAGAAAAAAAATCACATAGTAAGTCTGAAGCCACTGGATTTCAGTTTCCGGCATGGAGGTCTTTTGTTTACTGTGGTTGAGGTTGGTGCATGTCTGAACCGGCGGTTGTTCTTTTTGGTCTTTGTTGGACGCGATCCAAACGCGTCGCAGCGTGAATCCCATTTACACCTGCAAGCACCCTGGACCCGCAGGTTGCGGAGCCTGACATCCCCCAACCCTGTGGTGGTCCGTGCACGCAGCTCCTGCCTGCTCATGCCTGCTTCCTCCTATAGATGCACGTGACTGTGCAGGCATTCATCCCACTTTTTACTCGTCCTTGATCAAAGGTGGGGCCCAAGACATGCTTCGCCAGACACGCAACAGAAGGGGCAAGCCAACAAGACTGGATCCATTCTGGCCCCTCGCTTTGTGTTCAGCTTTTCTGCATCTCGAACCCCCAAGACAGGAGACTCCTCCCCCGCTAACTACAAAATTCTTTCTCTCTTCTTCATTGTTCCCACTGTTCCCACCCAAAACAAGCAACCTAACAAATCTCTCTTCCGTCTCCCCCAGCAACCCCTCAATCTTTCCCATCGTCATTACCTTTCCTCTTTGACACGACTCTGCCAACCCAAAAAGCTCTTGTACAACCGCAGACGACTTTTTTCTTGTCTTGTTGCGGCCACACCTCGTCCGCCGTCCTCTTACCCCGTCCCATAATTCCTACAAATAAATACCAGAGGCAACCAGCGGTGGATTTCCCGACCCTTCGGCCCCTTGCCTCCACTCTCTCGCCTCTTCCCCCGCGACTCAAAACATTCCTCTCCCTCGTCCTCTCTCCAACCCATCCATCCAGCGACAACAAAAACCATCACAACCATGGCCGAACGCTACATTCCCGAGCACCGCCGCACCCAGTTCAAGGCGAAGAGCACCTTCAAGCCTGAGGAGCTCCGCCGTCGTCGCGAAGAGCAGCAGGTCGAGATCCGCAAGGCGAAACGCGAGGAGAACTTGGCCAAACGCCGCGGTATTGGCACTGGCGAGAACCGGCCCGGCGCGTCTCTGGGTGCCGCTCCAGACAGCGATGATGAGAACCCGCCCAGCGAGACTCAGGTTCGTCATTATATTTCTTTGTCTTCTGTCCCTTCCCATCATCCCCCTTCACGCCCCGCGTTGCTGCGAGTTGCAGCATCCACCCCACTTGCCGTGCACTGTACCCCGCCGAGTCGCTGTGGCCACACCGTTGTGTCGTCCGTGAGACGAGGCAAAAGCGAAACAGGACGAGCATCATCACCCTCTGCTGCCATCACCGACGCACAACCTGCGCCTTGACGTGGCTATATTGTGCAAGATATTCTTGCATCATGAAATACCATTTCTACCCCGCTCTCTTGTCATACCATGTCCGTTACTAACTCGACGCGCACAGCTCAACGATGAGCTCCCTGCCATGGTCGCCGGCGTCTTCTCAGATCAGATCGACCAGCAAATCCAGGCTACCACCAAGTTCCGGAAGTTGCTTAGCAAGGAGCGCAACCCGCCCATCGAGGAAGTCATCAAGACCGGCGTCGTGAGCCGCTTTGTCGAGTTCCTCCGCTCTCCTCATACTCTCGTCCAATTCGAAGCCGCCTGGGCCCTCACCAACATTGCTTCGGGTTCCGCTTCCCAGACCCAGGTCGTCATCGAAGCTGGTGCCGTTCCCATCTTCGTTGAGCTCCTCAGCAGCCCCGAGCCCGATGTCCGCGAGCAGGCCGTGTGGGCTCTCGGCAACATTGCCGGCGACAGCCCTCAGTGCCGTGACTACGTCCTCAGCTGTGGTGCCCTCCGCCCGCTGCTTAACCTTCTCGGTGATAGCCGGAAGTTGAGCATGCTCCGCAATGCCACCTGGACCCTTAGCAACTTCTGCCGCGGCAAGACACCGCAACCTGACTGGCAGACGGTGAGTTACTTGGCTTCTCTCCTCTCCCTCCATCTAAAATCACGTGATTGCTAATGCGCTCCTACACAGATTTCCCCCGCCCTCCCCGTCCTTGCTAAGCTCATTTACTCGCTGGATGACGAGGTTCTGATCGATGCCTGCTGGGCCATTTCGTACTTGTCGGATGGCTCCAACGATAAGATTCAGGCCGTCATCGAGGCCGGTATCCCCCGCCGCCTTGTTGAGCTGCTGATGCATGCCTCGACATCCGTCCAGACCCCCGCCCTCCGCTCCGTCGGCAACATTGTCACGGGAGACGACGTCCAAACTCAGGTCATCATCAACTGTGGTGCCCTTCCCTGCCTGCTCGCTCTCCTGAGCAGCAACAAGGATGGCATTCGCAAGGAGGCTTGCTGGACCATTTCCAACATCACGGCTGGCAATTCGGCTCAAATCCAGGCTGTCATTGATGCCAACATTATTCCTCCTCTGATCCACCTGCTCCAGAACGGCGACCTCAAGACCCGCAAGGAGGCTTGCTGGGCCATTAGCAACGCCACCTCGGGTGGTCTGCAGAAGCCTGACCAGATCCGCTACCTTGTCAGCCAGGGCTGCATCAAGCCGCTGTGCGACCTGCTCGCTTGCCCTGACAACAAGATCATCCAGGTCGCCCTTGACGGTCTCGAGAACATTCTCAAGGTCGGCGAGCTTGATAGGCAGGCGGCCGGCGAGGGCGCCATCAACCAATATGCCCTCTTCATCGAGGAGTGCGGTGGCATGGAGAAGATTCACGACTGCCAGACCAACGCAAACGAGGAGATTTACATGAAGGCCTACAACATCATCGAGAGGTACTTCTCTGATGAGGACGAGAATGCCGACGACGCGATGGGCCAGGCTGCTCAGAACCAGTTTGGTCTCGGCTCGGCGAACGGCCAGCCGGGCGGTTTCACCTTTGGCGCCAACGGTGCCGAGTCGATGGATATGTAAATGGTCACCGGGCAGACCAATACTGTCCAGCCGCCGAGCCGTGCGATTGAGGTTGGCTGAAAAGTGTGTCCACGATTGGGCAAGAATCATGTTGGGTGACGTCTTAGGGCCCTTCATGACGGCATAATTCTACGCCGCGTCTTTGCCTTTTCTGGGCTCGCAAGCCGCCGCCATCGCCCGCCCTCCCAGTTGTCACTCCCATCCCTTATCCCCGACAGTTTAAGACACAACACCCCCCTACGCACCCATCCCTTCCCCAGCACCACTACGTCCAAAGCCCTTAATTTGTTTTAGTCGACAACCCACGAAATCACACTAGAGGGAGATGATACCAGGTCCTTTGGTAGCTTGATAGCTCCAGCCTGAGGAGAGAGAAACACTGGATGGATGCGTTCCTGAAAGCAGCGCAGATCGAGGGTCTGAATGGTAGCTTGATAGCTCCAACCCTCTTGGAAATTTTTAACCGAACTGGGACAGCGTGAGCAACCCCTCGCGCCGGGTGGCCCAGGAATTTCGGGCGGCGAGGTGGTCACTCGTTCACAGAGACGGGAACCTCCTCTTCTCCCCTTACCCCAGCCCCCCTTCGAAAAATGGGGTACAGGAGGGGGAGCATCGCACCCGGGACACCTCAGGTCGCTGGTAGTGCCTCGGCCACAATGAGGACGGGGAAACGCGATGAGCCGCAGGACGGAAATTGAGTCATGGATTGTCTTTGGATCCTTCCTCCCCGCCCCCCATCGCCACCAAGTGGTTGGCGATGGTTTTGTTTTGTGGGTTCGTGTGGGAGGGAACCTGTGACGGGAAGTGTAGGAAATTTGATGTACGACCGGGTGTTGCACATCGGCGAAGGGCTGCTGGTTGCTTTGAAAACTAGGGCTCGGTAACAAATGAAGCGACATGTTTGTTGTTGTATATGATTGTGATGCTTGCGTGTGGGATATGCTGTGTGGGTCATGTTGAGTGAGTATTCAGGACTGTGTGCTTGTCGATATGTGAGTCGTCCATGTTCTTGTAAATGGAAGACCATGCCATCGCCCGACACATCTCACTCCGAGAGTTTTCGCGTTCAGCATGATGCTATTTACAACAGTCTTCTATTGTCTATACGGTGTATCATCTTGATGCATCATTCCTCATCCCTGCCTATCCCATCCTATCGAAATCCGGTCGGAACCTCAACTTCTTCACTGTGTCCTCCTTAAGCCTGAGTATGTATCGCCATCACCACGACCCATGGGTTAGTTTCCTCTTTAAACCCTTCCAAGCTGTCCCAACAGAACTTTTTTCGTTCTTCAATCAAGCGTCCATCCCGTCCAATTCCACCAACCTCGTTACCATCCGAATAACCTCCTGGGCCGAATCGCCACCACCATTCGCCGAACCCGCAGAGGAGGAGTCGGGGCCACCGATCCGCCGCTCAATCAGCCGATCAATCACCCCCCTCAGACGCGAGACGAGCACGCCGATGCGCGCCCACCCGCGCAGCCGCAGCCAGCCGTCGACGACGAGCCCGCGCCCTTGGGTGTCGAGGGCGATGGAGCCGGCGAAGAGGAGGAGGGTGTAGGCGTTGAATGCTATCAATATCAACAACCATGCCGGTTAGTTTGAACAAACACCTTAGTTGGGGAGAGAGGTGGAGGGAGGACGGAGGAGGGGGGGAGAAGAAAACGTACGCGTCAAATCCCGAATAAAAACCTTGCTCGTCGCCATCATGGTGAAGTAGGACAAATACGCCGCGTTGCCCGGGAACGACTGGCAGTCAAAGAGCGTGCTGGACGGGTGGATGAAGACGCGCCCGTGGTCTTGGGAGAAGTACTTGATGGTGCGCGCCTCCGGGTCGAGCTCGACGGCACCGGACACGGACGTGGCGAATTTCTTGTCGGGGAACTGGATGCGGCAGATTTGCGGGTTGAAGGCCGAGGCCGTGAGGGCGCGCAGGAGCGCGGGCGAGGCGGTTTGTTGTTGCTGTTGTTGTTGTGGCTGGTCGGAAGAAGGCGGATAGATGCCGATTTCTGCCAACGACGAGTAATACTGCGACCTGGTCGAGGCGATATCCGACAGCGCGGGGAACGATAAGAAGTTTTCGTCGCACCACTGGCGCACGCGGCGCTGCGGGATGCCGTGGTCGGCCATCATGGCGTCCCACTCCTGGTACGCGCGGAGGTCCGTGAGGAGGTCGCCGTCGCTGCCGCCGTTGCCGGCGGCGCGGGCGAAGCGCATGCGGGCCTGCTTGGCCTCGTCGCGGCGGTCGGGCGGCGACAGGAACGGGCTGCGGGTGCTCAGGATGGCGGCGATGGTGACGCAGCTGTCGAGGCAGCCAAAGATGGCGCCGTAGACCATGAGCTTGCCGCAACGCAAGTCGGCGGGGATCATGGCGAGCTGCGTGCCCAGCGCCGTCAGCTCGTCGCCGTCCAGCGCGCCCATGCGCCGCAGCATGTTCATGGCGCCCTCGACGGCAGTGGCCTCGGGCGGCGTTGGTGCGCGCGAGAGGAAGCGCCCGACGTCGCGGATGCCCATGGCGCGCACGGCGAGACAGAGCTGCTCGAGCGGTACACGACGGATCTCGGGCTCGGGCCGCTCGGCCATTTGGTTCTCGAGGTTCCGCGTGTAGAGTTTGTAGCACTTGCCGGCTTGGACGCGACCAGCACGACCGCGGCGCTGCTTGCAGGCCGCTCGGGATGCCCAGGTTTCTTCTAGCTTGCGCATGTTGTTTGCGGGGTCGAAGGACGTCTCTTTGACGCGGCCGCTGTCGACGACGGCGACGATGTCGTCGATGGTGATGGATGTCTCGGCCACGTTGGTGGCCACCACGACCTTTCTCTTCCCCGGCGGTGGCGGAGCGAAGACGCGGCGTTGTTCGCGCGTCTCTAGAGATGCATGGAGAGGGAGGACGTGGAGCGAAGGGACCGAGCGTAGAGCATTGCAGGCGCGGTTGATTTCCGCGACACCGGGCAGGAAGACCAGAACACCACCGGCTTTTTGGGTCGACGACAAATCGTGGTCAATGCTCTTGACCGTCTCGACGAGCAGGTCATAGTTGATGCGAGTGCCCAGCTTCATGATGGTCTTGTTGACGGGGTCGGCCGACTCTCCACCAACGGGCGTGCTGGCCCCGTCATCGTAGCTATCGTAGCGGTTGCCGACGCTGAAGCCTGTCATGCGGATCACGTCGTCGAGGTAGTAATCCTGCACGGGGTATGTGCGGCCCGAGATTTCCACCATCCCGACCGTAATGTCATCCCGATCCGCCGTGAAGTAGTCGCGGAACGAAGCAGCGTCGAGGGTGGCGCTCATGAGGATGAGCTTCAAGTCGCGCCGCTCATAGAGCACGTCGCGGATGATGCTCAGCAAGAAGTCGGTGTCCAAGCTGCGCTCGTGAACTTCGTCGACGACAATATGGCTGACGTCGGCCAACGAGGCCACCACATCCTCGGCTCGTCCACCAGAGGTCTGGAGACGCCGGAGCAGCACACCCGTAGTAACGAAGGTGATCTTTGTGTCAGGCGAGGTCTTGGACTCTCCGCGAATGCTGTAGCCAACTTCCTGGCCGACCTGAACGCAACGCTCCTCGGCGACGCGGTCGGCCAGGCCGAGCGCCGAAATACGACGAGGCTGGGTCACGATGATGTTGGCACTGCCTCCCAGCCCGCGGTTGTACAGGTCGTCCAAGACAAACTGTACCGACTGAGTCGACTTGCCAGAGCCCGTCTCACCCGAGATGATGGTGACCTGGTTTTCGGCAACGATCTGGACGAGCCGGTCCCGGACCTGCCAGGCCGGAAGCCGCTCTCGCTGCGAGAGCATCTTCTTATAGCTCGGCGCCTGGATCCGGGCCATCCACTCCTCTTTGCTTCTCGGGTTCGGAGTCCAGTTGATGGGTTTGGGATTCCTCCTGCGAGGCCGGCGTGCAGCGCGGGCAGCAACTGCCGGTTCTTCCGACGCAGCCGATGACACAGCCGACACTTCGCGCAGGGCGCCAGGGTGCTCGATAATGTCGTTGATGTTTTCCTGTACCCAACTGATCAAGTAATAAATCTTAGACTCCTCGCCCTGCAGCGATTCATGTGCATACGCGAGCGCTTTCTTGATGATGCTCAGCTTGATGTATGCGGGAAGTGGTGCCGAGATGGACAGGACAACCTGAAATGGGTAGCGTGGCGTCTTGCGGAACTGTAGGTACGTCTCGACATCGGTGTTGGTCCCATTGACCACAGACTCAAGACGGACCTGGAACACGTTGTCGGACACGCGAGAGAACTTGTCGCCGAAGCTGGCCTCGATGGCTGCCATCTCCTCTTCCCAGCACTCATCCGGGCTCCTCCACGAGTCGACCTCCTCCGACTGGGAGGCATCTTTGGAGTCAGCGCTCATCCCGCTCTCTACGAGCAGTTTCTGCAAAGCCTCGGCGGCTTTGCCTTCGTCGCCACCGTTGGCATCAAGGATCTTCCGGCACAAATCGATGGAGTAACCTGACTCAGCGAGCCGCTTGATAGCTCCCTCCCGACGTAGATCCGTGGCAGCGACAGTGACGCCAGCCGTGTACCGTTCGGGGAGCGCCCAGCGAGGAAGGTCGTCCTCAGGGATATGCACGAGCAGCCACTCGAGCGCCTCCTCACGGTCCTTGCACACGTCAACCGCTTCCTGGACATGGCTCGGGCGGAAGCCGAGGTCCTTGAACTCGTTGACGATAGCAGCCTTCTCCTTGTCCGGAATAACCAAGCCGTGTGCGTTCCAGACAACCTCTTTGCGGAGCAGGTCCTCCAGCTGCGACCGCGTCTTGTTCCCCATCTCGATCTTGGGCACGGTAGCCCAGCCGCGCATGAGGGCCGAAGAGCCACTCCCGCCGGGCCGAAGGGCGAGGCCTGGCTGGTTGGCCTCGGCAGCCTTCTCTTTAGCGGCCTGGGCACGAGCTTCCTCCTTCTTCTTTTCAGCGGCGGCTTTGGCGGCCTCGCGCTCCCGAGCCGCCTGAAAGGGGTCGGCTTCGTACATCCAACCGCGGCCCTCTTTGACGTCCTGCTTCTTCAAGGCCTCAAAGTCCTTCCACAGGGCCTTGTAGTCAGGTGGCAGGGTGAGGTGGAGGTTCTTCATGCTGCACACACGGTACAAAGCATAGGTGGCGGCGAAATGTTTGGCCTCGAGGGCAGTGGGCTTGTAGGCCAGATGGGCATGGCTCGGAGGTAGTTTGAATGGCGGCAGTTTTGTGGTCTCTCCGGTCTTTGGATTCTTGCAGGACAAGCTGACAAAGACCGAGAAGCCCTCCTTGGTCTTGATGGTGTTGTACTCTGGCTTCTCCCATTTTTGTTTCTGACAGTGCTCAGACAGGAGGTTCACAGGCAACTTCCCCGTCCACGAGGCGCCGCCGATGATCTGGCGGACTGTCGGACGGGGCGGTCCGTCTTGACCATCCGTGGATCCTTGAGCATTGTTGTTGTTGCTGTTGTTGGCCGATGAGGGCCCGCCCCGGCGGCCTTTTGAGTCTTTGTCCTTGTTGGAGTTGGTGAAGACGATGAAGTCGGTGTCAGAAGGGGTCGATGACTTCTTGGAGTCCTTTTTGGCAGAGCCGGACTTGGCCTGGGATTGAGCCGGAGTTGGCGTCGAGGTGCCACTCGAGCTTTTGCCTTTCTTGGGCGCCATGTCCTTGAACTAGATTTGTTGATATCGGTAGATGTTGATGATCAAAGTGAGTTTGGATGGCGAAAAGGCTGTCAAACCAATTCCACTCAATGATACTTCAGTCGGTGCCGTTCACTCGGCAGTAAGAGACCCCCGGCAGAAAATGGCCAGCTCACAGCGATCCATGGCAGTTTGACACGTAATATGAAAATGGAGATCAAGGCATCCCCTTGAAGCCAACGGCAGAAGGAGATGATCACACCGAGATGTCTTGTCGCCTTGATGAGAACAGTCCTTCATGGTCTTGGCAAGGCGAAAAAGGGATGTCTGGCTGCTAGAGGGGCTGATGGGTATGCAACAAACGGATACACATATCGGATAAAGCAATTATCATCACCTTCACCACCCCCATCACCGGCCTTGATCTTGGATGATGACTTCTCTCAACGACTGTTGCAGTGCACGGAAAAGAAATCAATGCCCCTAAGGGAAAGTTACCTACAGTATCCCGTCCCAGAATCCCCAGTGATATTGCTGCTGCCGAAACCCAATGTCCTGCCCATCCCCGAGAAGTAGACCCCTTAACCATCCTCGTACCCATCCCAACCAGTGTGGTATCAATGCCATAAACGCCCTGCGTCGCTTGTCCTCTTGCCCCTTAGATGAAAAAGGACTTTGTTCCGGGCTGCAGGCAGCAATCCGCGACCATGAAGCTCCCCTTCCAAAGAAAAGTCCCCAGACCGCGACGCAGCGCCTCGTCTGATCACAAAGAACCCCGCCAAACCAACTCTATCTCAGCCGACCACCCAGCCCACAAACTACTCGCTCTCAATCACCTCCTCTTCCTCTTCCTCCCCAGCACCATCCTCATCACTATTCTCCTCCTTCGCCGCAGCCGCAGCAGCAGCAGCCGCCGCCGCCGCCGCCGCCGCCTTCTGCTTCTTCCCCGACCCTTTCGGCCGTCCACGACCCCTCTTCACAGGCGTCACCACCTCCTCAGCCGTCTTCGCCACATCAGGCACCACCTTCGTAGCAGAAGCCGCCTGTTGCTGCTGCTGCTGCTGTTTCTTCCCCGACCCCTTGGGCCGTCCGCGACCCCTCTTCACCGGCGTCTCAGCAGCATTTACCGCAGCAGCAACCTTAGCCGCACCCGCAGCAGCAGCAGCCTTTGTCGCAGCCTCGATGACCTGATCTTCCCTCTCCTTCGCCTTCCGCTTGGCGCCCGAACCGACCGTAATCCCGGCCGGTGCGCCGCCGACCAGGACGGGATTCTTGCGCGGCCGGCCGCGCCCGCGGCGGAGCGGGGTTGTGGGGTCCGCGGACACGGGCTTGGTTACGCCGGCGGCGCTGGCAGCTGCAGCAGCTGCGGCGGCCACGGCGCGCGCACTGGTGCGGGTGCCGGATGGGGCTGTGGTGGTTGCAGTGGTGGTTGTAGTAGGGGCGGTGGTTGAGGCGGCTGCGGCTTGTTGTTTCTTGCCGCTGCCCTTGGGACGGCCGCGCGGACGGCCCGAGGGGCCAGGCTTGGTCTTGCGTTTGGAAGGGGAGAGCGGGGGACGACCGCGCTTGCGCTTGGGCGGTTCATCGGTGGTGGGAGGTGTGGGTGCCATTTTTTATTGATTTTTTTGTTCGATTTTTTGTGGCTTCTTGGTCTGGTTTGGGAGGTCGGTTTTGGATGTTGGAATTTGGTGGAGAGTGCTGTGCTTGGATGTCGCCGATGCGAAAAGGTATCGAAGAGTACACTGGGTATCGACTTGGTTGTTCAAGGGTGAAATGTGTTGTTGGTCAACCGATCGAAGATGGTGAGGTGGTCGTGAACAACTGGTGAAGTCGAGGCAGCCTTTTCTTTGTCGAGGAATCGCGTGTCCGGGACGCGTTGTCGGTTGGACGCGTTTGCTTGACCACAGTTTGCGGGTTTGCTGGCTCGCACACCTTTGCTTTTTTGGCTGGGGTGGTTGCTCGGGAAAATTAAAATAAAAATCCCATCGCCACCAGCGGGGCGTGGGTGACGGAGACGGACTGCACTCGAGATGCAGATGCAAAGGAAGGTTGAGTCGAATTGAGGTTTTTGTTTGAGGATGTCAGGTTGGGAGAGGAAAAGAAGTTGATGGTTGCCCCTTGAAGCTGGGAACTCTGGGGGACTGGGACGGCACACCAGGTTGGCTGAGACAATGGTTCGCCATTGTTCAGGTCCATTCTTCGGATACATGATACCGCTTTGTTCTTATCAACTCACTTCGTTTAGGTTTCTTTGGCAGTCATTGTGTTTTAATTCATACATTGAACCTTAACTCTCTGGATGTTGTTCGGATGGATGGTTTCACTGATCGCTCGAGCAAACTATTGTTCAGGTTACTCCTGAATTCTGTGACTATCCCGAAACCCATGCCCAGATTAACCTGTAATGGTACCAGTCTGAATGCTCCTGAAGCTAGCACTCAGGACTAACAAGCCAGTGTTTTATTGTTCCACAATCGGTAGCATGTCTTGCCGGGTCTGATAGACCTGGTGGGATGGGATGCGGGTTAGATTCCGACTCACCGGCTCAGGAGCCGACCGAATGGTTGGGCAGTTCGAAGCCATGACAACTGCGTAAGGCCATCAAGAATCATGAATGGGTGCATCAACCCATCTGGGCTCAGAAGACAAGAAGCCTGTCTCTGGTGACTTATCTCAATAACGATTGTTGGAGACAATGGATCTCTGGATCCGCGAACCATCCCCCAGACAATCTCCGCCATGGGTAAATGCAGAAATACAGGCACAATAACCAAGTTCAGTTCCTTTCCCGTGGGCGCCGCCAGCTCTATCATGCCTGACCTGTACCATTACACCGACGAGACCAAGGTATATCCGCCCACCAAAAGCCATTTCCATTCCAAAGTGCCAACCCATGTGATAAGGCTTGAATTCCACTGTATTCCCTTTCAACGAGACGCAAAAAGCAAATCCTATCACAGCCCATCCTCCGACCTTCTGGCCCTCCCCAAGCTGAGTAGGTAGATGCTTGGTGCGTCAGGACAAGAAAAAGACAACAAAAGAAATGGCATCGGCAAAGAAGTGTAGATGTAGATTTGTAGTAGGCCAACCAGGCCAGGTATCGTGGTGTAGTTGTGTCTGGGCGCAGTGCGGTGTGGTGGTCTTCTGTCGTCGAGCCGACTCGATGTTAGGGTGGCCCGGCATGTTCCAATTTGGTGATTTGGTCTAGTATGCTTCCGCCTCCACCTCCAGCAGCCGCGCCCTCCCTCCCTCCTGTTGTCTTCGGCTCAAGGCCCTTCGACTCACCATTCATCCTCTCAAAGTTCGTTTCTGCTTTTGGTCCGATTGTTCGAGTTTCTTGTGGTTGGTTGTTGTTTGGGGGGGGGGGGG
>NW_027191430.1:2072335-2195110 GCF_041956435.1 Mycothermus thermophilus
GTGTGTGTGTTGGGGTGGGGGGGGTCATTTCTTTGTTCCGGTCCATCCTCCACGGCTTCGACTTCCAGTCTGTCCAACTCATCCAATCTCCAATCCTCCCCACCACGTTGCCCATCGGCGCGTGTGAAGCGACCTCGTCTTGTGGTCGCTCACGCATTCTTTCCACTCAACGACAGCACACAGCCTCTTTCTCTTAATCCGTCTTCCAGTGCCCACCCCCGCCTTCATTCCCTCCAAGGTACAACTCCACCGCGTACAACCCAGCTGTCGCCACCAAGTTGACCCACCGCCAGGTACTCCCACCTGCGTCGCCAGCTCTCAACGTCCAGCCGCCATCTTCCCCACTTGACACGCTAAAGTGCTGTAACAACAAGCTCGTGTAGACAGCAATCAGCATGGAGGGCGAGAACCAGCTGAGGAAGCCAATGAGGCGGTTCGCGCCATCCCCAGTGTCCTCGAGCGTTGGGTCATCCATGATAGCCGTTGCTCCAAGCTCCTTCACAGCAGGGATGATGCGCGTGGCGCAGTAGAAGACAATGATTCGATAGGTCAAGGAGATGATGACGCTGGGCGTGATGGTCTGGAAGGCGGCATAGAGGAATTGGAAGGACGTGCTGAAAGCGCTTGGGAGGCTGCTGAGCATGTGCATCAGGGTGGAGAAGGAGGCCATGATGATGGGCGGTAGAGGGGGGAATTCGGGCTGCGCAGCGGCTTGTTCGGCAGCAGCGGCGGCGGCGGCAGGGGAAGGCTGGTAATCCGTGAAAATTTGGTAGACGCAGAGGACGGCGTAGGCCAGCAGCAGTGATGACTCAATCGGGTTGCCGCGCCCACTAGAGATGCCGAAGGCACCGAGGAATGCCACCGATGTCATGGCAACCCCAATCATGGTAGCATCCGTGTTGCTGATCTGAGGGAAGCGGATGACGCGCCACAGGAAATAGACGGCACCCGAGATGATAGAGCTGGCGAGCACAAGGAATACGATCTATGAGCTGCGTCAGCAAACAACTTCAATGCCATGGTGAGCTCAGGGGCTCGCCGAATCACTTACCACCCAGGTGTCACTCCTCCCGCGGTTGACAAGCCACCGAGTGATCTGGCCAGCGGCCTGGATAACAAGCAAGGTGCAGAAGCCCTCGAGGAGTTGGAAGATCGGGCTCGAGTAGATCAAGGTATTATCCCAGGCGCCGAGGGCGACGGTCTCAATGATGCCATCATGGCCAAAGAACCAGTCCCTCCAAGTCTTGTGGTGGGTGGAAGTAAAGTGCGAGAAGGTCCGTGAAACCCAGCCAGCATTCTCAGCGTCGACGGAGAAGCGGTTCAACGACCAAATGAGCAGGGTGGGGATGACGATCCCCTGAGACAGGCCGATCAAGCTCTTGATAAACCAGCGCACGCGTGAGCGCTCAGGAGTGATGAGGCGGGCGATGCTGTAGACAAAGTAGAAGAGGAAGAGCGACAGCGAGTAGGCAAGGCCGGTGTCACGCCCCCCAACATCAAAGGCGATAGGTATAGAGAGAACGATGGAGAACAGGACGGCGGCGCTCGTACAAGCGCTGATGAACCACCACATTGTTGCGGCAGAGGCTGCGTCGGCGGCGGCGTCGGCGGCGGGGGTGTTGGCGTTGACGTTGGCGTCGGCAGCTTCTCGGGTGTTGGCGGCCCTGCGGCCGGGCGCAGCAAGGAGATTCGCACTAGTAGTCCCGTATGCTCTCGTCTGGCCTTGTGCCCCGGGTTGAGATCAAGATCCCACGCGTTTAATTCAGCAGTTGCGTCACGTTGAGCGCCGTACTCCTGCGGGAGATGGTGGGGTCAATTCTTGGAGGGGCGGCCCAATCCGGCGACTGGCGCGTTCTGACAGACGAATGCAAGAGCCGAGCTCTTGAAAAACCAAATCGGACGGGATTTCGAAGATTTCCGAGCCGGTTAGATCGACGTCGAAGGCGGTGAATAGGGTATGGCGATTGGGATTGTCCCAAAATTGGTGGTCTGGCAGTTGGCAGGCGAGATTCGATTTGTGGCTTCAGAGATCACTTGGCCTCGGCCTTGGGTTGACGTGCTGCATCCAGCGATGCCGCGGCGATGCGTTGTCAGGGGGGAGCGTCGCTGACGTTGGGAGAGGGCCCCGACGTTGCTCGTTCATCAGCGACGCGGCCTGGCCCCTCTTTGGCGGGTTTGTTTGGCGGTTGATGAAGTGGTGATGAGGTTGGCGGGTTGGTGGAGGCAGGTTTCCCTTGTCTGCGGGCGTGTCCACCGTGGCCGAAAGAAGCGAAGAAGGCTGAAAATGGAGAGCCCACTGTTATCTTCACGTGTCGCTGCTGCCAGATCCGCACCTCAGAGCTGCCGAGGGTGCGCAACGCCAAAAAAACACATCATCTGCGACGCATTTGGGATTCCAGGGTTGATTTGGGTCGTGATCATGGCCAGCAGGCGCAATTAGTTTTTGCTGGCTTGGGATCGTCCAACAGGCCACCAAACCCTCCAATGCATCTACACCCCTGCACAAAAGCTTGATTGCCAGGCAGGCAGCTTCGATTGCTGCATCCGTGGCGTCACTTCCTGGCATGTGACGAAACAGATGATTCCGATGGCGAACACCCCACCCACCAAGGGTTTGTCTTCAGCCCTGGTCCAACCCTGGTCCAACCCTGGTTCTGAGTCTCACCTTGATGGATCCGCTTCCGCCCCCACTTCCGCAACCGTCAGATCGGATCCCCACCTGGCCGGCCCGAGCTCCGGAGCATGGAAAGGCCCACCTCTGGCGGGGTGAAGACCGACAGACCGGGACCGGGACCGATCGAGGACCCGCATCCGCCAGCGACCTGTCCGATGCCTGAGACAGGATCTCCAACGAGTCGGCGGTGGGCTGGAAGATGAAGACTTACTTACCATAAGGGATGCTTCCAAAGCTGGGCTGACTGTGTTCTGTTTACTTCAAGGTGTCGCTTGACAACAGGTCTGGCTTCACAACACAGACCAACTTGATGAGCCTTGGATGACTCAAGGGAGGACATTCCGAATAGAAATCATGTGTGATGCTGTCCATCACTGTTCATAGCACTGGAGGAAGAAGTGTCAATTACACCGCACCCTGATGTTTGAAAAGGAGTTGACAGAATTACTCCGTACAAGGCCAACCCAATCTCGACCATGTTGTTAGTGACATTGCAGCTTTATGAGTTGTTGACTTTTGTGCCCGAGAAAGCGAGAAGGCAACAGGCTCGTGATCGAAATTGAGACGAGTAGGTATAGGGCTGAGCAAAATATATGATACCAATATTTAAATGTTTCCATCAATTCCCCGTGTCAAAGCAGGACCACTCACTGTGGCTCCTCTCCTGTGCTCACAACCTTCAATACCAAAACGGATACAATGTATGGTGGCCAACAACGATTCACTGCCATGGCCCGAAATAGATATGGTCTATATATGGGAGTTCGACTGGAACGGCTGCTGGTGACTACCTTACTTGGAGTGGGACTGCAACATATCTATAATGTCCGTCTGCTGGGTGGTCCGGGTCAAACGGACAGAGTGATGCTTTTATCATATTCCACAGAAAGTGTTCCTGGAAAATGTGACGTTGCTTACTTGATGCATTGTTTCTTTGACCAGAAAATATACCAACAGGACAACCTTCACATACATATCCCTCACGACAAGAAAAGGAGAGCAATGCGGAAGCATTCAGACTCAACAAGAACAAAAATGAACCCAATTAGTTCTCATATAGCTCTACGGCTCACGCAATGGAAGTGATTAGCTGTCATGGATAATTTGACTGGCGAATGGACAGCAACCATCATTCGGCAACCCATCGATTCTCAACACCAGCTAACCATCGTCATTACACTCGAACAACAAACATACTGGATATCATTGCGAGAAGAGAAACGGTACCTACGCAACAATGTGATTCCAAATCTGGCATGCGGCGACTCAAGCATTCTTGTTCGTCGCTGTGACCGAGACGCCCAACGCCAGGCTCAACCCAACCTCTTGACCACGAACTACGAGATTGCCAGTCTAGGCTCAGGATATGAACTCGCCGGGCATGAGGTTGACAAATAGGGGCAGTTTGCAACATGTCTGAAAAATTTTCATGTCACCAGGATCTGCAGCAAGGCGGCGGAGGTTGGGGAGAATACCATGAGAGGATGCGCCTCAGCTTTTTGAGGAAGAGGGACTAAGAGGAAAGCTCAAAAGGACTCAACTTGAAATTACTGGGGCGTTCTGAGCGACTTATATTCCACTCGTGTTGATCAACGCGAGATCGGGGTGTGCTGGTGCCCAGGGGGGTCGCACACACGCCGGGCAAAAGTGAGGCGAACAAGCCGCAGGCTGACCAACCACTCAGGACAAGGCGACAGCGTCTCACCAGGACAAGGACGTGCACCACTACGAGGGGCTGTCGGAAGACTCTCGGAAAGTTTATTCTCTTGGGGAATGTAACTTAGGCTCAATGGAAGGGAAGAGTTTGATGGTGGCTTACGCGCGTGCGAGGTCCTCAGCAGAGCGGTGCGTAGCCTTGTCCTCACCGATCCAGCATTTAACACACCGTCACTTTCAAGGAGGGGAACGTATAAGAGCCCCTACCCTGTGATACAAGTCACGCAGAGATGGACCGACCTCCTGTTTCTTCTCGTCTTCCTCTGGCCTGCCCCATGCGTTCCCCCCAAGCTGCCTTTCCGTTGATGTGAGATATGGCCTCCGCTGGCTCTTCCACGACCTCGACAATGAACAAGTACTGGATCCCTCATCTTGATATCCACAAGAAGGTCATCACCAGGGAGCTCCAGTACTACCTCGGACCAGAGGCTACCGTGCGGTCTTTCACCCGCGATGTAATGTTCTCTTCCACCCAGACTCAGCTCTCTCCAGACATTAACCGCCCACATACAGGGTGAGGATGGTTTTCTCATCACCACTCCCGGCCCGTGCCTCACAGATGTGAGCTCCCGAGTGTTCATCAACACCGCAACCTTTGAATAACCGCGATTAACAACCCCACCAGGAGCAAATTGATGACATATGCAACAAATCCCGGGAAATGTGGGAGAAACAAGCCGCCGCAAGGGCGTCCAAGGCCGCCACGGCGGGAAAGGTTCTCAAGCGGCCCCTCCACCAGCCGGTGGTGATGTCCGACTTCACAAAGCGGAGACGGCACAACTGCAGCCGGAACAACAACCACAACAATAATGGTCACAATACCAATAGCAGCCGACGTGAAGAGGGAGCGCGGGAGTAGTTCCATGCTGGAAATCCCATTCATGAATGGATGAATGGTAACTTGGGACAGACTGATACCAGAAAAGGCTGGTCCGTAGGGAGTGAGCCTGGTAGTAGTTGAGTTAGAGTACGTTTAGACAAAATCACAAAAATGGACTCCCCCATCCTGATGGTTGACTTCCGGGATCGAATAATGTTGTGCTCCAGGGGCCTGCAAACGTGCATCCTATCCAGCAACACCTTGCAACCGAGCAAGGCCCAACTCCAGCGAAGGCCAGTTATTCCTGCCCCAAGCCTCTTCGTAGAGAAATGCACGTCTATGTCAGACCCCGCATCCGAGGTTAGAGCGAGGCCGGGTCCTTGGAGCTTTGTTGTGGGTGTTGGACCAGCAAATCAAGTCTGCCGACCCAAGATCTCGGATCCGCCGATGAACATGAGAATGTGTTCTGCTGGGATCAAACCCTATGGCTCTCTCTGGCCTAAAAGACGCCACAGAATGGGTGATGGGGTAGGCAAATTCTCGGGATACCCCTCAGGCCCAAGTAAGTCCTTCGGGGCGACGCAAGCCACTTGAACCTGTCCAGACATTCCCATCCCACAGAATCCAGCTAAGATTGCATCAGCCGCCGGAGTGACTGACTTGATCGGTCTCGGCCAGTGCCTTGACAGATTCTTCGTACTGCTGTGGGTTGACAGGCCCGGCCGACCAGAGGAGTATCGCTTGGACACAAGCAGTCGTCAGGTCTGTACCGGGTGGACTATCTGCGCTGGGTTGGCCAGGATTCTCGGTAACATAGCCGATGACATTCACCCACTCCCCAGGACGGGTCTGTTCCCAACTGAGGGTTTCCAAAACAAGGTTCACATCCACCAGGGCCCGAAACCGCTGATTTTGGCCAGGAGATTGATGTTCAAGAGTCAGAACACCTGATGCTGCCGTATACGATGCAACACTGAAAACGACAGGTCAGTTAAGAGGACAGATGTTTAGCTTTGACCAACATCCACACTCTGTTTGTCCCAAGGACTCGCCCTTTCAGAAACATTCTCTTCGATCTCATAAAAAAGCGCTAGCATCTAAAAAAGACTAACATACCATCCCAGGAATCGAACCTTGTCTCCCACTTCCTTCGCGGGCAAGTCAGAGAGGAGGCAGAGCTCTGAAGGCCGTGGCCCGTTGGACATTTTGCTGTATATAGGATAACAGATGGTGTATGAGACCTCTGATGAGCAGAATGTTTGATGAAGCAACTTGTAAATCCAGAATATCAACGCAGGAGAATTTTCAATAGTTCGTGGTGAAAGTGATTGCGAGGTTGAGGTCTGGTGTGTTAGTCCCCCTTCCAGACGCATCCCATGTATTTGCTTAGTCATCCACTAAGATCACATGACTCGGCAAGATACGGTGGTGGGGTCGAGGGGTGAGCGCGTGCCACAATCGCCATCCGCCCAAGCCCCCGATCTTCCCGTTAAGACCAACATCTTTGCATCATCCACCGACAGCAACCTTGCTCCATAAACACCTCGATAACCGCCAGCGACCTCGCCATCAACCGATTTCTGAAAACGCTTTCACCATCGCATTCTGTCGACAACGTGCCGATCCGCTCGACCCCCTGCCCCCAGCTGACGACGCCCGAACAAACAGCCGCCAGCGCTGCCTCAGCCAGGCTACAAACCCCGCCAACGTCGGAGGAGGCGTCATCGGCCCAGCTGATCAGCTGCCCTTTCGCGCCATCGTAACAACCGGCTTCTACGACTGACTTCGACACATCGAGACCTCGACAAACCGCGATACACACTTTCTACCACCGTAAATATCGTCACGCAGCCAAGTCTCTTTTCCTCACCCTCAACCGCCATGTCAGGAATCTGGGGCTGGTTTGGCGGTGGCGCCTCGAAGCGGAAAGACTCACCCAAGAATGTCATCCTCACCTTGCGGACGCAGCTGGAGATGCTGCAGAAGCGCGAGGCGCATCTTCACCGCCAGATAGAACAACAAGAAGAGATTGCCAGGAAGAACGTCACCAGCAACAAAACCGGTAGGCTCCCCGCTTCCGGGCTTCACCCGCAGCCTTGTTGCGATATGGACATGGACGCTGACAGGCCCGCGATTCCACAGCTGCGAAGGCGGCTCTACGACGCAAGAAACTCCATGAACACGACCTGGAGCAGACCCTCAACCACATCATGACTCTCGAAACACAGATCCACGCCATAGAGACGGCCAACATTAACCAGGAGACATTCCAAGCCATGAAGCGGGCCGGCGCGGCGATGAAAGAAATCCACGGCAAACTCACTCCTGAGAAGGTGGACGAGGAGATGTATGTGGTTTGCCTCTTTTTGATACAATGCTCTCAGGCCGACATGCTGACACATTTACGCAGGTCCAAACTCCAAGAGTTCAACCAGCTCAACGAGGAGATCTCGGAGGCAATGAGCAGCGTGACCGTCGGCCCTCAGCTGGACGACATGGAACTAGAGGCGGAGCTGGAGGAGCTGCAGCAGAAGGAACTCGAGGACAAGATGCTCGAGACGGGTGCGGTGCCCGTCCAGAAACTGCCCACGGTCGCGAACGGGGAAAGTGAGTCTCCTTTTATGTTACATGTCGCCACCGCTTAATCCGCTTGCCTGTTCTAGATGAGAATGCTGACCCTTCTCCCTCTCGATTTAGTCAAAGGCAAAGCGCCGGCTGTCCAGGAGGACGACGAAGAGGCGGAGCTCAGGAGGTTGCAGGCCGAGATGGCTATGTAAGCCGCAGACTCTCGGAACGAACAGCCTGGGCTATGCCGATCCGCGTGATCCCATCGAAGTTCTCTCGAGCTTGGACTCGCGTGTCTTGGTCGTTGGCGTTATTATGGGCGGTTTCAGGCACGGTGATCAAAGGGCTGGCGGTTGTGGGTGTGGTGGTGTTGGGAAGACCGCTTCTGCGCATGGATATCATCGCTGCGAAGGTTGGGCCTCTTTTTCTCTGTCTCTTCTTCTTCGCTCCTAGCGAAGGTGTGTCGGCGTTGGGGGGTTTGGTAGGTATCTTGTCATGTAGTCACGGATGGACGGGAGGTTCTCATTCAGTTTCTATTATTGGCCTTGACGCGCGTAGTATGTGTTTCGGTGCATCTTCTTGGGTACGCAGGGCAGTAATTGATGCAAGCATACATGAACGACGGACGGAGCTAGTCCTTGCTGCCAGGTCGCCTCGGGCGTCATTGGGATTGGGAAGGTGCTTCTGTTGATGATGATTGCGTCATTCCTTGCTTGCGTATTATCCTGCTCTCAATGGCTACCACTATACAGCAGTAGCCCGGAATATTTGCTACTACACCTTCGGACGTTGGGCGATACGGAATCCCGGAAAAGCCCCGCCGGTGATGACCGTCCAGTGCTTGTCGCCGGCCCCGACCCCGCGGCAGCCTCGTCGGCGATATGGCACACCGCCTTTTGCTCATTGGATGATTCCACCCTGGCACGCACGGCCACTTTGGCGTCGCCTGGAGCAAGATCTCGAGATCAACAGATCACCCTGGGCTCCAGTTAGTTGGAGGGGTTGGAGGGGTTGCTGGGGTGTCTTGGACTCGAGCCGCGATGTGATGCTTGACTTGCTGTGTTGATACGCATGGTGTTGGGACTGTTATCTACGGATTTTGCGAGGTTGAGAATCCATTCATAGAGTCCGGCCCATGCGTGTGTATCACGAGCTCCTATCTGGTTGGTCGACTGTGGGAAAGATTGTGTCATGATGGGGTGTTTATGGGGACGACGACGAGTCTGTGGTGCAGAAAGTGCGTTCGTTGCGCTTGGTGCTGCGGGCAGCGTTTGCACGTGTGGATGGAGTCTCGGCAGGCCATGCCGACTGGACCTTGATGCCCACATCTACGGCGGGGCCGGAGTCCGTCCGGACCACTCCGTCCTCCGTCCTCCGCATACTCGGCGTCCTTGGGCTTGGCCCTCCATCATTTCCTCGAGAGCCCAGGGTCTACCTGCCGGCAAACTTTTCACATTGTCGAGATAAACAAATCCCTCATGGTTGTTCATGCTTTCCAGCTGGAGACGAGCTCACCTCGGGTTTCCCAATCAATGGACCTGTACGTCTTCGCTTGCCGGACGAACCAACAGGCTCGCCGTCGGCTTCATGCTCAACCTCACCATCTTTGTTGACGAGGAGGCAAAGATTTTGCCGTTGCATTCTCCCACGGCCCCCGTCTGGGCTTCAACATAACATCCCCACATCCAGCTGTTAGCGGGGAACCTTGGAAAGGCAAACCTTGGTAGCGTTGGAGGGGCAGCTCGGGCGGTGAGAGGTGGCGCAGAGCATGTCACGCCCTTAACATCTGCCTGAGGATGACTACCTATTACACAGTACTCCGTATGGTGTACGAGTATTTCTCGCTGGCTGCCAGACAATGCTGACCACGAGCTGTCGTCACACACATCCGTCTCTTTCAGACCGGCCAGAAAGCACTTTGGAATCCTGCGCCCTCGGACACCATCTGACCTTGCACAACTGCCCGCATCTGCATGCGCATCGCAGAAAATGGACGGCTGGTTGTTTGTGGTCGCCGGTCGATGAGGCGCACCCCCCGGTCGACTCTTCCCCACGTTCCGTCCCGAAATCGCTAGGGAGACCCGGGGGATCCACCCGACCTAAGGGTACCATTCGCGGCTAGGCCGGCCGCGTACAGGGGGACCCGGCAAGCGACAAGCCAGCAGACAACCACGTAGCACGCCGGCGGGCGTGCGCAACACCACATACGGCAGGCCTCGCGCCACCACCACCACCATGCTCTTGTTTGTCGTCCATCGTTCGTCGTACAAATGCGTTTCCTTCACAGGATACGATGGCTTCATGTTGATAGAGGGGTCGGACCAACGGGCTGGGTGGGAGGAAGTGATATATCCGGCATATATCACCACCCGGGCCACCGCGGGTGACCACACCATCTTTCCCGTCTCTCATCATAAAAAATCTCTGGTGTCCTGCAATGCCACCGGCGCATTGGGCTGGTAGTTTTTTTCGGGGCCACGGCATCAGCGGCGCGCTTCGTCACCTCGGCCGAGCATGAATTGAGAATGGTGCGCCCTGTGACGGCCGCAATGGCGCTTCTTTGGCTTGCCATTTCTCCATGAGACGAGACTCAGATCTTGATGGTCTCGAGAAGCTGGAAAAGAGGTCCAAGTGCTCTTGAAAGGCTGGCTGGCAGAAAGTTGAGCGATTGCCCGTCTTCCTTCGGCTTTGCACGGATGAGGACCTCAACGGCACCCCAGCTGGAAGACGATGACAAGCCAATGCGGTTGGTGGGAGGCTTCAAGGTCGTTTGCTGCCGTTGTTTCGATTGGGCAACAGCCTTGCATGCCTAGGTTGTGATGCCATCCGGATGATCAACTGGATCATGGATCCATTGAAAAGAAATCCAATCGTTATCGCGTTGCGACGTGGCGTTACTGCAACCGTGTGGGCCGATGCCACTGGCCTTGACCACCCGGAGCTTTCAAGAGGTCAATTGATGAAGTTTTGAGGTCTCACGAGCCCGCAACCCCGCGCATATCGGGACAGAAGAGGACGAACGGGCATTCGTCTTGCGTGGGGTAATGTGAAGGATGGACGCCGAAGTGCAGTTTGAGATGGTGAGGTTTCACTGCCGCGAGTGGGAGAACGGAGGTCGTCCAGTGCCAAGAATCACCGGCCTTCGGCCTTGCATCGTTCTTGCCTTTCTCACCTGTCCTCGGTTTGCTATTCCGGGGATGGGAAGGAGAGAAGAAATCAGTGAACTCCTCATCATGCGCCTTCCCCAACCATCGACCCTCATCCTCTCCCAATCTAGAAAGATCCTCCAGACAGGAAGTGCAGAAATGTTTCCCTGTTGTTGATCTTTTTCCTGAGAACATTATCACGAGAACTCTCAGCTTGACAGCCACCAGACGCCATCCCCCTGTGAGAGAGCGGCGTTCCCCTGCCCCAAAAACACCCCAGCTCCCAGCCTTCCTCTCCCCCACCTTTCCCCAAGTTTTATTTACTTTTTGACTGTCCATCAAACGTCCACACAACGCCGAACCGGATCGTCACGGCCATTCGCGAATCGTGACGCTCCAAGGACAGTTTCCTGACCGCGCACGGCAGCTGTACAGCTGTGCGTCCATTAATATTCCCATATTTTCTCTCTGATTTGCATCCATCCCAACCACTTGGAGCGCGTCGCTCAACGAGACGCCCCACTGAGATACGTTGCTTTCCGGGAGGCCCATCTGCTGCATCCCGAGCACGCTGCCCACCACTCGCCTGTCTCGCCTGCTCTCTCACCGAGCGCCCGCCTCTCTCGAGAACCCCACCTTCTCCTCCCCTCTGCAGTAGCATCTCAATTCTTTCACAGCTCTCGCGCGCTGTGGCCTGCTCTGCATGGAGGACAATAAGAACGCCCCTCAGGTCCTTACAGTCGAGCTCCCCTCCGACGGCAAGGCAGAGGCCGGCGCCACACAAGTATGAGCATCCCAGGAGAGAATGTCGAGTTCTGTCCCACCAGGGCGAACCTGCATTGGTCCCAGACTTCGCTAGAAAACGTCGCGTTCGCCGATTTTAATAATGTTCAGGTCGCCCAGTATGGGGAGGTCAAGTACTTCCAGCCCTCTGACACAGAGGACGAGAATGCGCCAGTAACTGGCCAAAGTGAGTGTGGTTTCGTGTCAATGTGCGTTACTCCCCATGTGGCTAACACAATCCCAGATGGGGTTGAGAATGGCGCCGTCCCGCCGAACGGCGACGTCCCCCCGAATGGCGAGGCCGAGGCCGAGGCCGAGGCCGTGTATGTAGAGGAGGAGACCGCAGCTGCGGTAGCCAGCTCGGACAAGAAGAAGAAAAAGAAGAAGAAGAAGAGCAAGTCCTCCGATAAGGAGAAGTCGGCCGAGCCTGCGACTCCGCCTCCTCCAGAACCCGCAGCTGAACCCGCTCCTGAACCTGCCCCTGAACCCGCCCCTTCACCGGAGCCCAAAGAAGAGGCCGAAGAGGCTGCGCCGTCCAGCAGCAAGAGCAAGAAGAAGAATAAGAAGAAGAAAGACAAGGAGAAGAAGGAGAAGGCCGCCGCCGCCGCCGCCGCTGCTGCTGCTGCTGCCGCCCCGCCGCCAGAAGAAACCCCTGCTCCTGCTGAGGAGAAGCCTGCTCCTCCCGAGCCGGCAGCCGAGAAGGTTGAGGAGGAGCCGAAGAAGGAAGAGGCTCCCGAACCGGCTGCTGAGCCGACCCCCGAGCCCGCTCCATCCGAAGACACAACCAGTGCCGAGACCAAGGCTGCTGAGGCCGCTGAACCTACACCTGTCGCTGCCGAGCCTGCTCCGGCTGAGCCCGAAGCAAAGGTGGAGGAAGCGGCGGAAGCCAAGACCGAAGAGACCCCCGCTCCGGAGGCGGCTGGCACGGAGGCTCCCACAGAAACGACCCCGGCACCCGCTGACACCCCTGCTGAGCAACCAACTGCTCAGGAACCAGACGCCAAGGCGTCCGAGGACGCTCCTCCGGCCCCTGCCGAAGAGCCGGTGCCGACGGAAAAGCAGGAGGAACCCACTCCTGCCGAAACCGAATCAACACCGGCCGCAGCCCCACCTCCCGCGGAGGAGAAGCAGGAAGAACCAACGCCTGCTGAACCCGAGGCAGCGCCCGCTGAGGCGCCGGTAGCAGAATCAAAACCGGAGCCAACCACTGAGCCGGAGACTGCCGCCCCCGCCGAAGAACCCGCACCAGTAGAGAAGCAAGAGCAGCCAACACCAGCTGAACCAGAGGTGCCGGCAGCTGAATCTGCAGCGGCCGAAACGAAGGAGGAACCGGCTGCTCCGGCCGAGACCCCCGCGTCCGCCGAGCCCGAGAAGCCATCCGAGGGCGCTGCTCCAGAGGCTGAGACAGTTCCTGCCGAGCCTCCTGCTGAGCCCGAGAAGCCGTCCGAGGAGGTTGTCCCCGCTCCTGTCGAAGAGGCCAAGGCGGCTGAACCCGCCGCCGAGCCCGAGAAGGCTGAGGATGCTCCAACAGCCCCCGCTCCTGAGCCTGAAGCCGTCAAGACGGAACCGGTCACAGAGAAGGAGGAGCCTGCTCCCCCTGCTACCGAGGCAGCAGCTGAAGAGCAACCGCCTGTTGCTGAGACTGCTCCTGCCGAGACCGCTCCCGCAGAGACTATCGCTGTTGAGAAGGCCGAAGAGCCGGAGAAGGATGCCGAGCCCACGCCAGAGCTTGCTGTTGAGACAAAGGAAGAGCCCGCTGCCCCTGCCGTTGACCCTGCACCCGAACCACAGGCTTCATCAGCTGAGGCTCCAGCTGCCGAGAAGTCCGAAGAACCCGAAACAGCCCCAGAGGCTTCCTCAGAGCCTGTCGTCGAGACGAAGGAGGAGCCAGCTGCCGAGGCCAAAGAGGAGCCTGCTCCTGAGCCGACCGGCGAGGCAAAGGAGGAACCTTCCGTGGCCGAAGCGAAGGAGGAGCCTGTTCCTGAGCCCGTCAGCGAGACCAAGGATGAGCCTGCTGCCGAAGCAAAGGACGAGCTACCTGCGGCCGAGGCGAAGGAGAAGGCTACCACCGAAGCCAAGGAAGAACCTTCTCCTGAGCCAGTGACCGAGACCAAGGACGAGCCTGCCCCTTCCCCGGCCGAGGCTGCTGCTGAAGTCAAGAACGAAGCGGTCGCCGAGACCAAGGAGGAGCAGCCAGCTCCTGAGCCGACAGCTGAGGCAAAGGATGAGACTGCTCCAGCCCCTGCGGAACCCGCTGCTGAGGTGAAGGATGAACCAACCACTGAAGCCAAGGACGAGCCTGCTCCCGAGCCTGCTCCAGAGTCCGCTGCAAAGATAAAGGAACCTGAGGCTAAGGAGGAGGTTTCTGCTGCCGAAGTCAAAGAAGAGGTTTCTCCTGCTGAGCCAGCTGCTGAGCCGAAGGAAGAGCCTGCTGCCGCGCCTGCTCCCGAGGAGTCCGCCGTCGAGGCAAAGGAGGAGACTGTTCCTGAGTCTGCGGCAGATGTAGTTGTGGAGACCAAGGACGAGCCGGCTTCCGAAATCAAGGAAGAGTCCTCTGCTACCGAGACCAAGGAAGACACTGTCCCGGAGACAAAAGACGAGGCCGCCACTGAGCCTTCCAACGAGGCCAAGGATGAACCGGTGGTTGATGCGAAGGAGGAGCCTGCTCCTACCACTGCGGCCGAGCCCACGGCAGAAGCCAAGGACGAGGCAGCTGCGGAGGCCGAGGAGGAACCTGCTGCCGAGGTCAAGGAAGAAGCTCCCGCTGAGCCCACCCACGATCCTGCTGTCGAGCCGACACCTGAGCCAGCAGTTGAGCCTCAGGAGAAGCCTGCCACCGAATCTACTCCCGAACCCGCCACCGCTGCTGCTGAGGCCAAAGAAGAGGCTACTGCCGAGACCACACCGGAGCCGGCGGCTGAGGCTCAGGAGAAATCCGTCACTGAGTCTGCTCCAGAGCCCGCCGACCCCGCCGAGGTCAAGGAAGAGCCCGCTGCGGAGACCACACCCGAACCCGCCGCAGAGACCAAGGAAGAGCCAGCTGCTGAGGCCAAGCAGGAGCCTGCTGCCGAGCCTTCGCCGGAGGCCCCTGCAGAGACCAAGGAAGAACCTGTCTCTGAGACTAAGGAAGAAGTGTCGGCGGAGTCCGCGCCAGAACCTGCCGCCGAGGCCACAAGAGAGGTCCCCACTGAGACCGAAGAGGAGCCGGCCAAGGAGGAAGCCAAGGCTGAACCTGTTGAGCCCGCTGCTGAGGCAAAGGAGGAGCCGGCTGCAGAGCCCGCACCTGAGCCTGTTGCGGAGATCAAGGATGAAGCTGCAATCGAGGCCAAGGAAGAGACTCCCGTTGAGACAAAAGAGGAGTCCCCTGCTGCGCATGCCCCTGAGGCCGTCGCCGAGGCAAAGGATGAGCCAGCTGCTGAGACTGCTCCTGAGCCGGCAGCCGAACCTACTCCTGAACCAGCTGCTAAGGCCGCCCCCGAGCCAACCACTGAGACCAAGGACGAACCCGTTGAGGTCAAGGAGGAGGCGGCAGTTGAGGCCAAGGATGAGCCTGTCGCCGAAGCGCAGGATGCTACTCCCGTTGATGCCAAGGAAGCGGCTGCCCCTGAGCCGACGGCTGAAGCTTCGGCTGAAGTCTCGACTGAGGCCCCGGCTGAGGCCAAGACTGAGGCAGCTCCTGAAGTCAAGGAAGAGCCTGCTGTTGAGGCCAAGGAGGAATCTGCTCCAGAGCCAGCGGAAGTTGCGATTGAGGCCCCGGCTGAGGCCAAGGAAGAACCCGCTGCTGAAGCCAGGGAGGAGCCCGCTCCTGAGTCGAAGGATGAGCCAGTTGTCGAGAATAAAGAGGAAGCTGCTTCGGAGCCCACACTCGAGTCTGCCGCTGAGGTGAAAGAGCCGGTCGTTGAGACGACGGAGGAGGCTGCTGTCCAGGCCAAGGCGGAGCCTTCAACAGAGTCGGCGATTGAGCCTGCGACCGAGGCGAAGGATGAACCAGCTGCCGAAGTGAAGACTGAGCCTTCCGTTGAGTCTGAGACTTCGGCTCCAGAGCCGGCTGCCGAGACCACCACTGAACCGGCCGAGGAGGTTAAGGAACTCGCCCTTGAGGTTGTCGAGTCGCCTGCCCAGGAGCCCGAAGCCAAGCCGACGGAGGAGACGGCTCTTGAAGCTGAGCCAGTCACGGCAGCTCAAGAGGAGACCCCAGTCACTACTACCACCGCGACCGAGTCTCAGTAAGTTAACCTTTCCTCTGTTTATTCACAACATAGTTCTGACAATCCTTTAGGGAACCAAAGGAGGATGCCTCTGCTGAGGCCGTGGCTGCATCCGAGGAGCCTCCCAAGGAGGATGCACCGACTGTCGAGGAGTCCATTCCTGCTCCCGCGGAGCAGCCTGCTGAGCCCAAGCCTGAAGAGAAGGCCGAGGCCGCTCCTGAACCCGCTGACGAAGCCAAGGACGCCCCGGTCGAGAAGCCGGAAGAGCCAAAGGAGATTCCTGAGCCTGCAGTTGCCCAGACCGACGCAGGGGCTGACTCTGCTCCGGCTGATGAGACCAAGGACGAACCCGCAGCTCCTGCACCTGCGGAGCCTGAGCCTGCTGCGGAGACTCCTGCCCCGGCCGAGCCTGAGGCAAAGGAGGAGTCTGCGGAGAGGTCTGGCGAGGAGCCGAAGACCGAGACTGTCGAAGAAGTCAAGGTCGAACCTCCGGCCGAGGAGGTCAAATCCGAGCCGGTCGCTGAGGTCAAGGCTGAACTTCCCGTCGAAGAAGCCAAGACTGACGCGGCAGAGGAGGCAAAGGCTGAACCTGCTGCTGAGGAAGTCAAGGCTGAACCGGTTGAAGAAGCCAAGGCTGAAGAGGCCCCCGCTAAGTCGACGAAAGAAGCGAAGGCTGAGCCTCCTGTAGAGGAAGTGAAGCCTGAGGAAGCTCCAGCTGCGGAGGAGGCCAAGGCCGACGCAGTCGAAGAATTCAAGGTCGAAGAGGTTCCGGCTGAACCTGCTCAAGAGGCCGAAGCCGAACCGGTCGAGCCGGTCCAGGTTGAGGCGGCCAAGACCGAGTCAGTGGAGGAGGCCAAGGTCGAGCCTTCTGAGGAGGCAAAGGCTGAGGAGACTCCTGTTGAGTCAGCACTGGAGGCCAAGGCTGAGCCCGTCGAAGAAGCAAAGACCGGGCCAGCAGAGGAGGTCAAGGTTGAAGCTGCCGAAGAAGCTAAGGCCGAGGAAGTCAAGGCTGAGGCTTCTAAGGAGGTCAAGACCGAGCCTGCTGAGGAGGCGAAAGTCGAACTTGCCGAGGAGACCAACGCTGAGCCTGTTGGGGCCAAGGCTGAACCGACAGAGCAACCTCAAGCTGAACAGGTCAAGGCTGTATCAGCGGACGAGACCAAGACTGAACCTGCTCAGGCGGCCGAGGTCAAGACTGAATCAGTCGAGGAAGCCGCAAAGGTTGAGCCAGCAGAGGCGGCTAAAGCTGAGCCTGCTGAAGAGGTGAAGGCCGAAGGAGTCAAGACACCTGTTGAAGAGCTCCAGGTCAAGGTTGGGGTTGTCGCGGAAATCGAACCCCAGCCTGCGGAGAGCAGCGACGAGAACAAGGACAAAGTTGGGCCGATCCCCAGCGACAAGATTGAAAAGAAGGCGAGAGGTGAGGAAGACCCAGTATTGCTTGATACCCCCAATGGCAGTGGCGTGGCAGGGCAGGAGGCTTCAGAATGCATTTCGCACCCAACGGACGCGGACTTGGACTCGCGACTTCCGGATACCCATGATACCCAGGACAACAGTTTGCTTGTTTCGCGCGATGATACCCTTGATACCCCCGAACAACTTAATACCGGTAATGAGGCTGGAGATAATGAGATTGGCATCACCACCATCACGAAGGAGGTCACTTCCGAGGCTGGCGCGGAACAGGCCAAGGATGGCCAGGATGCGAAGGATACTGTGGGCACCGAGCAGGATGTAAGTGTGCACGAGACAACGGTTGTGTGACTTTGTGTTACTAACGTTAGACAGACTTCCGTGGAACTCCCTGTTGAACGCAGCGTTCAGCCAGAGGACGCTGCTGCCGACGTGGCGACGACCACCGAGCAACCTGAGCCTGCTGTCCTTGAGAGGACCACGGTCAAGGATGAACCTGCCCCAGTTTCCACGGACGAGGTTCCTCTTCCAGCGATCGATTCTACTGTTACCGAGACGGCTGAATCCGACCAACTGGCCACGGAGCAACCTGCTTCCCAAGAACCGCCTTCGGAGGAGCCTTCAGTTAAAGAAACCGCGGTCGAGCAGCTCACGCATGAGGAACCTGCCGTATCCAAAGAAGCACCTGCTCTTGACGATAGCCTTGTCGCGGCGGAGGCGGCTGCCGTCGAGAAGGTCACCGTCGGCGGAGAGTCATTGGCCGCCGAGCCTGGGGTTGAGGTTCACATCTCTGATCAACCCGAGTCTGCCTCAGCTCCCGAGGCTGCGGAAGTCGAGACCACAATTGAGCCCGCCGAGGATATCGACAAGGTGACCTCTCGCGCTGTCGAGGAGCCTGTTCCAGAGGCCCATGATGAAGACGTCTCTCACAAGGAAGCCAAGGCGTCTGTGGAAGTCACGCCAACCCACGACGCAGAGACCATCGCCAAGTCCAGTGACCAGCTCGAGGAGTCTTCGCCCGCCGAAGTCCAAGCCGTTGCCCAGCTTTCTCCTCCTGAGGAAAGCCAAACTCCTGAGCCTCCTGTTCCTGAGACTGCCCCCATTGTGGAGATCAAGCCTGAATCTGAGGTGCACCTTGCTACTGCTGATCCAGAGACCTCTGGCGAGCCTGCCGGGGCTGCAGTCCCCGAGACCGACAAGTCTGTCCAGGTCGACGAAACTCCCGCTGTTGACGCCGCTGCCGCGACCCCAGTCCCCGTTGGCGGCGACCAACCTGCCGCTGCTGATGTTTCGACAAGCGCCGAGTCCGTCGTTCCTGAACACTTGGCCCAGTCTGTGGTCTCAGAGACTCCGGAAACGACCGAAATCGCGCCGGCGACCGAACCTGCGGAACCGGTTACGACGACCGAGGCGCTGCCCAAGCCTGAGACCGAAGAGCAAACAGCACCGGGCGAAACCATCGCGACGGAGGATCAACCTGCCCACGAGTCGACTGATGATGATTATGTCTTGGTCGATGCTGCGTCTGTTCCCAGGGAAACCCCACAGCCAACGGAACGCAGCCTCGGCGAAGAAGCTGTCGTCCTCGACCAGTCGTCGGCTTCGGAGCAGGCTCCTAAGGAGGAGGCTGCTGCTGCTGGCACATCCTTGGATGAGTCGGTGGTCGTCTTGAGCAGGGAAACCACCAAGCTGGCTGAAGAGCCGGTTGTCGTTGAAGGTTCCTCTCTGGAGGAATCTGAAGTGGTCCAACCGCCCAGCGAACAACCGTCCAAGATGCAAGAAGTGGCTGTTCCTGTCGCCCCAACAATTGACCGTTCTGTGCCCGAACCTGCTGCGGTCCTGGCTTCGACTTCGGAGAGCCCTGTACCTGTCTCGACAAGCCCCGTCTCCGAGCCAGCTTCCGAGCCTCTCGTGCTGAGCCGGCAGCTCTCCGATGCCGAAGAGTCAGGAGTCTTGGTCAACGTGGAGGATGCCGAGGCCAAGTTGACGGCACGCGCTGTTCAAGACACTCCGGCTGCTCCCAGCGTCGCAGAAGCCGATTCAGCTGTTGGGCTTGTCCAGAAGATTACTGAACCCGTCGAAGAACCTGTGTCAAAGGAGGCCCCGGAAATCCTCTCCAAGGAAATTCTGGCTGAACCCAGTGCGCCTGCTGCGACGGTACCTGAACTTGAGGCCAAGGCTTCTGCTCCCGCTGAAATTGCTGTTGCTGATTACGCCGTCTCAACCGAGAACCGGTCGCTTGATTTCGTCTCCGCCAGCAAGGGTTCCGAGAGTCCAACTCAGTACCCGACAGTGCAACACGCAGCCTCTGATTACGATCCCCGCGCGACGAGCTTCACAATTCAGACGGTGCAGACTGAGTCCACGTACCCATTGCCGAGGGACACGAATCTGACGCTGCCCACCGATACCTCGCTCTCATTGGGCTATGGCACAAAAGAGGTTGCTTCCGCCACTGAGGAAGCTGAGACGAGCAGCGGCCTAGATCTCAAGAAGATCGGCATCGGCGCGGCTGTTGCTGGGGCTGTTGGTGTTGCTGCTGGTGTTGTTGCTCACAGTGTGTCGAAGGAGGACGATCGGCCTCGTTCGATTGCGCGTTTGGAGGAGGAAGCTGCCAAACTGGATAACTCTAGGTCTCTGGGTGCGACGACTGAGACGCGGGCTCTGGATACTTCTCAAGTTGTCGTGGACAAGACAGTTCCACTCTCCGAGTCCTTCCACGTCGTCGAGACGACTACACCGGCCAATGAAGCCGCCAAGGCTGTCGAGACTAAGACCTCAGATGGCGGTGCGGATATCACAGCTCGCGGTATCCCATCAGGCGAGGAAGCGAAGGGCGTCGACCAGCCGGTGTCTTCGGAAAGGTCAACGAACGGGTTGACGGTTCCTGGCCAGGAAGATACCATTGTTGACTTCCGCGTGCCCACGCCTGCCGTTGTACTACCTGATCTCGATGATCCTGTGGCTAGGGAGCTCAGCAGGATCCGGAGCCTTCGCCGCCGGCGCAAGAACACAATTAAGCAAGCCGAGGAGATGGTGGCCGCCGCGGTCGTTCTCTACGCCACCGCCGAGGCCCTCAGTCCGCCGTCAAGTCCGAGAGTCACCAGTCCAGGAGCCGCAGTCCTTGGTTCGCCCGAAATGCATCTTGACCTGAAGGGGAAGGGGAAGGAGGTTGAGGTGCCCGCCATGTCACTGCTGGATTCGGCGGAGCCGGTGGAGGATCGGGGCAGAACCAGGTCGAGAGATCTTCCTGAAGCTGTTGCTGACCTCTCAATAGACGACAAGGGCAGGCCGAGAGAGCCGCTCACGGGTGATGATGCTAGATTGGCGCACAGTTCGCGGCGCCACAGCCATCACTCGTCGCGGCACCGATCCTACCACGACAGCCGCGAGCGAAGCAAGGACGGTTCTCGCCGGTCGTACCGCTCGCGGTCGGATAGCCACGCGTCGCGTGGCGATGACGAACCGCCTCGCACCCCTACGCGCGAGGACAGCGGCTACTCGGAGCACCGGAGCAGCCCGCATTCGCGGAGGTATCGCACACCGGAGGAACAAGCTGCTCACGAGAGGCGCAGGGAGGAGCGGCGGCGCCAGCGAGAGCTCGAGAGAGCCAGAGAAGCCGGCTATGCACCCGACTCTCCCGTCAGGTCCGACAGAGACCGGGAGAGGGATAGGGACAGGGACAGGGAACGTGATCGGTCCGAGAGGTCGGAGCACCGGCACTCACACCATCATCACAGCTCACGCCGGCACAGCCACAGCCGTCACAGCGTCGACAGATCAGATCCGGCTGTCAGCAAGAAGTTCTCCGACACGCGCAGCTCGGGTTTCGTTGAGCCCAACCTCGCACGCGAGTCCTCGAGCACAACTGCCCGGCCGACTTCGTCTCACTCCAGGTCGGCAGTGTTCGCCCCTGATGTTGACGTGAAGCGCAGCATCCCTACACGTAGCAGCAGCAAGGTGCACCGGTCGGAGGAGCGCAGCAGCTCCGCGCGCAAGAGTTATCGCGACGATGACGATGAGCGGCCCAGGTCGAGCCACAAGGACTACTACCGCGACCGGGATCGTGAGCGGGATCGCGAGAGGAGCCGTCATCACAGCCGCGACCGCGAGCGTGAGCGCGACCGCGAGAGGGAGCGCGAGCGGGATAAGGATCGGGTCGAGGGCCCGGAGGTCAAGACGTCGGTCACGTCTGTGGAAGTGCCTGCGCCGGCCGGGTCGGCATCGTCGGCTAGCGGAGACGCTGAGAGTCAGTCTCATCGGGCCAAGAGGCAGGAGAAGCGGGAGCGGGCTAAGGAGAAGGAGAATAAGGGCGGCGGCCTGAGGGCTGCCATCAAGCGGCTCTTCAGCAGTGGTGACAAGTCGTGATGGGGTTGTTTTGGATTGATGAAACGTTGGCGACGATTGGGATTTCATGTTTTCTTATTTTGTTTCTTTCCTTTCCTGTTGGTTTTGTTCTCCACTCTTCTTGATTCACGCTTGGTGATGAGCACGAGATGAGATGACGACGGCGATGATGATGATGACTTGGGGAGGCAGTCTGTTTTCTTGGACAGGACTTGGTTGGGCAACTGACAAGTTTTGTACTGGATGATGACATGAGACATGATGAAATTGTATCTTGACAATGTACGGAGTATGGTTATGGTCAGTGAACAAGTATGGCTCTTCTTGACTGAAATGAGTTCCCGGTGGCAAGGTCAGTATGAATCTTTATCTATTCCGCATACTACTAATAAGACATTGGCTTATACCGGCTCCTGGTCTCTATGAGATTTTGACCTCATCATCTCTAGTAAACAGCATTCTCAATACCTGCACAGCGACTTCACCGGGTTGAATCCCCAGGACCCCATCCCGATGTTCGGACTCCACGCCGGCAAGACCCGCTGGCCGTTCGGTTCCCGGGCAGCTGGGATATTTTACGACAGAACTCTGTGAAGTTAACTAGCAGCAAGGTGTCAACGTCTTCTTTCTATCTTCATTTATTTATACTTTTGACAGCAGGCCTGCGATGGGCTCTTTCAGGCCAGAGTGGCTCAGCGTCTCGACAAATGCCTTGGTGCTTCAGCGATGTGGCGTCTCTCCTGATGCTGACCAACAAGGCCTGGCTCTTGAGGGAGCCGAATACCACACCAAGAAGAGTGGCCTGACGATTGCAGGCACCCCAACACATTGAAGTATTTGAGCAGTTACATTGCTGACGTCTTTCGACCGACGTGCAAGGCAGATTATGAAACCAACAGGGCTTGGCGAAAAGGATGGATATGTCACCCCGCCCTCTTGACGCAGGCCTCTGAGGATGGAGATGATTGTTCGCACCGGTGCCCATGAGGCTTGCGATATAAGCCGAGTAGAGACCTTGATGGCTTGCTTACAGGGTTTTCTTTAGGAGTTTAACAAGAATTTCCGTCGGCGAGGCACAGACTTTGTCTACCCTCAACTCCAAGATGGAGCCACCACCAATACGACGACGATACCTCCTTGTTCTCGCCTGGACTTTGGCCTCAATTCGTGGAATAGGTGCTGCTAAGAATCCGATGACAAGGTTCCAGACGGCCTATTCTGTGCACCGAGAGTATGACAGGGAATGTCCTTACAACTACAAAGCCGACGAAAACTCAATTGCTTGCTGCTGGGCGTACTCTGCCACCCTTACCAGCGCTCTGGGCTCAGACGGCAAGCACTCACCAATCTGCTGCTGGAAGAGCATGACGTGCACCGAAGCCCTGCCAGTAATCGACTGGACGACGGACGACTACGGAGTTTACATATATTTTACTTCTGCCACAACAACAACAACAACAACAACTAAACCGACAAGTTCGTGCTCCTGAAACAAACAACGGCGTCTGTCCCACCATCAGTCGAAACTAACCTTTTCTTAGAGCCCGACACTACCCCAACACCAGGCTACGACGACGACAACTCCAACAGCCACGATACCATCATCCTTACCACCACCATCCCCGTCACACCAGGGCCATCCCCCAACCCCCCTGTCAATACCTCGCCCGCCGCCGCCGCCGACGACGATCCCTCCTCTTCTTCCAGCGGTGGCGGTGGTGGTGGTGATGGTGGTGGTGGCATAAGCGGGGGCGCCATCATCGGCATCGTCGTCAGCTGTGTCTGTTCCATCCTCGGTCTGCTCTTTGGCATCTGGTTCCGATTCTACAAGCTCCGGAGAAGGGAACGGAGGGAGGAGCTCGAAAAGGCCCAGCTGCGAGCCGAGCAGGCGGCGGCTGCAAATCTGGCGTGGAGACAGAGCGCTGGTTATCCGTCCTCCATGAATACGGTATCACCGCCTGTCCCTGTACCCGGATCTCACGTGCCCCCGTGGGAACAGCCGCTTCTGCCTCCTCCGAGGCCGCCTGCGTCGGGGCAGAGGCCTGGGTGGATGGGGTGATTGAGCGGGATGAAGGGTAGGGTGGTGAAAATGAGAACGGAATGCGACATTGGGTTCTAGTACAGGTCCGGAATGTTGAAATAAAATGGGACTGTACAAGGGTGGTCCGGAGTCTTGTCTTGTCGGCGGAAATTATGAAGATACCCGAGTTTCTAGCTTTTCTTACTCAAAATTGAAACTTGTTTAACTTCCAGGTCGTTAACCCTCGGCGGGAGACCCCCGGCTCCGGGAATATGATCTTGCCAAGCCCGGCCGTCTCGGCGTGCCGGCCCCGAAACTTCCAGCATCACCGCCGACCCGGCGATCCTCTCTTCACCAACGACGGTCATGAGCTTAAAAGGCCGTTTCGTCAAAAGCCCTACTCAGGAATTTTTGTTGTCAAACTCACGCCGGCCAAGAACCCCGAGGCTCGTGGGGTCTAAGCTTGTCTCCTTATGCTCCGAGTGGCTTTTCCAGATCAAGTCTGGTCTCTCGGGGCAGCTGAAGGGGAGTGGCCTGATGCTCGCTAACAACTTGCACTGCTGTCTCTCCAAGCTCTGCGCAACACACGATCCATTGTTAACTTTCCAGTGAATGTGGCACATGGGTTGATGCGTCATCCGACCGCCGATCTGGACGATGTGATGCGGCAGATTGAGGGCGCCTTGTGAGCCCAACCCGAAAAGGGGCTGGGGGTATAAGTCAAACGGAGGCTTCCACGCTGGCCGTCTGTGGATCTTCTTTGGGAGAAGCAATCTTGACTCTGTGAACCGGCATTTCCATTCCACCGTCAAATCCAAGATGAAGTCCAAACCAACACGTCGATTTCTCCTCGCCATCGCCTGGGGCCTGGCCGCGGTCCCGGCGATGGGCCAGGGACTCTACCGCTTTGATAGCATCTTCACCGTGCACACGGAACGAACACCATATTGCCCTCCAGACTACTACCCAGACGCCAAGTACAGGGCGTGCTGCTACGGCTCCCAAAAGCTCACCAGCGCCCCGGGCCCGGACAGCCAGCTCTCGTACGCGTGCTGCGCAACCTACTACCACACCTGCACCGGCCCGCCGCCCATCATGTACGACTGGACGACGGACGAAGATGGCAAATTGGTGGTCATCACTCCCACGGGGAATATCGGGACCGTCAGAGGTTTGTACAGCACTTAATCACAACAAAATCCCAACTTCTGACAATATCATGGAACTAACACGACCGTTCACCACCTCCTCCAGGCACCGACCCAACCCCCACACCTGACTCCAATAACAACGGCGCTGGTGTGGACAACACCACACCCCCCGCCACCACAGCAGCAGGGCCGGCTGGCAACTCTCCCGCCGAAACCGGCCAGTCATCGTCATCGTCCAATACGGAGGAAACCGCCCCGGCGGAGAGCGGCAGCGGCGGTGGTCTCAGCAACGGTGCGATCATCGGCATCGTGGTCAGCTGCGCCTGCTCGGTGCTCGGCCTGCTTTTTGGCATATGGTTCCGATTCTACAAGCTGCGGAGGAGAGAGCGGAGGGAGGAGATGAAGGAGGCGCAGAAAAAGGCAGAGGAGGCGGCGGCTATGGCATACAAGCAGGCGAGTTTTCCCGCTTCGCCGGTCACGCCGATGTCGCCTGTGTCGCCTGGTCCGGGACCGTGGCCGCAGCCTCAGACACAGACACAAACACAGACGACGGGTTGGTGGGGGCGGTGATGTTTATTAGTTGGTTGAGATAGGGTTGCTGGGCTGGCCTGAGTTGAGGCAAGAGAGGGGTGATAAAGATGGGGTGAAGAAGGAAGGGTTGGTTACTCAGAGACCTGGGACCGGGCTGGAGTGGGTTATTGCACAAGAGGAGATTCTTCAAGGGGTTTTAACGATGTGTATAGAAGTAGAAGAGGGAGCTGGCTCAGGCGTTGTGGAGGCTTGACTTTTTCATCTTGTTAGGGCCCGCCGCAGTCTATGTCTCAATGAAGGCTGTCAAAGCATGTTTATGTGGAAGGCCTTTCAAGGCTGTATGGGGGTTCGGGAGTCAGTCTTGGGTAAACATCACTCTTGTGCTGATGTATTTTCAGAATGACAGCCCAAGCCTTGAGGTTTGTTGCCCTGTTCCTCGGGGCTGGGTTCTCGAGCCGCCATGCTTTTGTTCTCCCTCCTCCGTTCTTACGTATTTTTTGCCACACCAGAAGACCTGGCAACATGATCTCCCATCTTTTGAGCCAAAGCTTTTCAGTGGATTGTGGACCATGGTGTTCAGCCTTGCCAATGTTCATCTCGGACGTCGGCTGATGATGCACGTGAGTTGAAGGAAGCCTTGTAGCAGGACGTGGTGCTACGGCTCACATATGGGTCGACAGGTCACCTTTCAAGTGATCTCCAGATGGACTTCAGTCTTTCAGAAATGATAGGTCACCCTTATAAAACAATGCACAACTCCAAGTTAGAGAGTCTGTTGGAACCCACGCACCTTCGCGTCCCTCAGTCTCTCAGAATATGTCAAGTACCTACTATACGACTCCATCACTGTCAGGACTGAGCCCTCTCAACCAAGAAAGATGCAACTCACACCAATCTACCTGTTACTCTTTATCCCCGACTGGGCCATTCTCGTGATGGCTGCAGGTCCCTGGGTAGAGTCCTTTGGTGATATCTACTCTGTACACACCGAGCGCACCCCGTATTGTCCACTAAGCTACACGCCTGATGCAAAGTACAGGGGCTGCTGCTCTTCATATGATACCGTTACCAGCGCGCCAGGTCCCGATGGGAGTATGTCTTATGCTTGCTGCTGGTCGATGGCATCCTGTACAGGGGCGCCCTCATCATGTACGATTGGACCACGGATGAAGACGGGTATTTAATTGTTATTACTCCCCCCGATAAAACTACAACAAATGCACTCAAGACAAGTGAAGCAGGTACTGTTGCTGCCTACCTAGTTATTGCCTCGTGTTCAAATTCCATAAAGTTAAACTCGGGTCCGTTGGCTAACAGGACGATCAATACAAACCTATATTCTTAGTAGACGAGCCGACAACCACGCAAGATGAAGACGGTTTGCCTCACACAACAGAGGCCGCCGACCAGGGCCACGCCAAGACTACGGGTCGGGGCTGGTTTGAGGACATCCCCGAAACGATGACTACGCAGACAGGCGCCTTGTGGTTGCCAACATCATCGGCATCAGCAGAAGGCAAAGATGACTCAGGTAGTAGCGGCCTCGGAGGAGGTGCTATTGCGGGCATCGTCGTCAGCTGTGTTTGCTCTGTCATAGGCCTTATCGTCGGTATTTGGTTCCGATGGAGAAAGGATCGGAGGGATAGACTGAAGCGGGAACGAGAGCAACAGCATCAGACTTGGTAACGAAAGGCACCTACCATGTACTGCCGAGTACTAGGGCCTGTTGTCAGGGTGTTATGGAGTCGAGTGTACGTATGGAGGTGCTTGTTGTTGAGATTCAGTGGGCCGGACCTTTCTTGAGGTATATTTCATGTGCAGCTGCTCCAACCTCTCTGTTCTCTGTCTAAACCAGACAGTTCCTGGACAGACTCTCCATGACCTCTGGGCAGCATGCGAAATGGTTGCTTATGATGGCTGCTTATGATGGGAATCTTAGGTGGCCGGGGTTAGGGTTATGCTTGTGAGAGTCTCTCATACAAGCCGAGTTCGAAATTGATGATGCAACATGCAACCGGGCTTCAAACAAATCTCAACATCTCAACAGGATCAAACTTATATACATACCTAGGTAGGGAAGTATCCGGACAAATCTACCAGGTAATTCATTTCTTAATTACCAAGAAGTTCATTTTTTCAGGGACCAGCAACAACCAACATCGCTTTGAGCTGGAAAGGTCAACGAGGCAAACAAGAAGTTCAGAGAAAGTCTGAGTTCAAGTGAGCAACTGCTGTGCATCACCTCCACTCCACAAACACAAACACACAAAACCCTCCGACCTCAACATCACCACAACACAACTCACCTCCTACTCCCGGTTATCCATTCAAATCCCTCCAAAATGGCCCCGTCTCCATTGATCGATCCGGCACTTTTCGACCAGCTCAAGGCCAAAATCGACGAGGACACCAACATCCGCAAGGAGCTGGACCAGATCCTCGACGACCTCAACCAGGCCGTCTCGTACACCCAGGGCCTTTTGTCTAAGATCCATGCCACCCCGCGGTCCAAATGTTTGTGATTCACTTCTTACTCTCTCTGCTTGGACAATTTTGCTTACTTGTGAGTTCGAACAGATGCGACCCTCCTCCCCCAGGTCGAGCAGGGCATCAAGCAAGAGACGGAGACCATCTCGAGGCTGTCGGCCTTTGCGTCGCAGTATCCTTATTACAAGTAAGTGTGCTTGTTTCTGCGAGATGATGAGGTGGTAGGAGGAAATCAACAGAACCAAAACGGCTAACTGTTGGATAGATATAACCATAGGTGGACGCGCATGGTGCAGGACGCCATCTCGACCGTCCTTCTCTGCGCCTGGCTCGGCGGCTTGTCAACCGACTCCAACCCAGGCGAGGTCGGCCGGCTGTTGACGCTGGAGCAGATCGGGGAGGCCTTTAATGGTATGTCTAGCCAGCTAGCTATCGTTATCAACCAAAAACCCCTGATTTCCCTTCAGCCTGACTAACACTTCAAACCGAAACCAGTCCCTGTCAACCTCAAAGATCGCGACGCTTTCCACGTCACCATCGAAGAATACCTGCTGGGTCTCATCGGCGTCGTGGACGAGCTCAGCCGGCTGGCCGTCAACTCGGTGACGCTGGGTGACGCGGCCATGGCGGTGCGCATCAGCGGCTTCGTGCGCGACCTGCATGCCGGGTTCCAGGTGCTCAACCTCAAGAACGACATTTTGCGCAAGCGCGTCGACTCGGTCAAGTACGCCGTGAAAAAGGTCGAGGATGTGGTGTATGATTTGTCCTTGCGGAATCTGATCCCCGCGCATCAGGAGGGACAGGAGTAAAAGGGAAATTTGGGGAGATCGTTGCTGGTTCTTCTTGAGTTGTAGTTGACATACATCAGATGTGTCAGGTTCGACCACATGTAAGAAGGTCCTTGTAGGAGTCAATAATCGGTCTCATGTGATATGATGGAAATCGTCCCTTGCTGCTGTCTGGGTATATCTACTCCTTAAAACCACGCCGTCCGTTTCAATCCGTAAGTTCATTCCCTGCCATCAATCAACCCATAGACACCTCACCCGACCCAGTCTTAAACTTAACCACATGAAAAGTAAACACAACCACTCGCTCCAGTCCTAACCCATTATCATGTCATGACAGTTCTCCCCATCTCCCGTCATAAATAATTGACAAGAAACACGTGAAAAGAGGAAGAAAAAAAGGAAAGAGGGAAAAAAAAATTACAGGTCCATGGCCTGGGTGTCATCCCTCATCTCGTCACTAACGAGCTCCTTCTCCAACTCGTCGGCGACGAAGCTCTCGTACTCCTCAAGGCTCTTTTGGATATGCATCTTGAACTTGATGACGTCGTTGAGCATGCGCATAGTTTCGGTGTGAAGCTCCTCGCGCAGCGCGTTGGCCCGCAGTGTGAGTTGTTCATACCTGTTGAAGCCGAACGTTAGTACATCCTGTTGTTTTTCTCCGTGAATCTGGGGTTAGCGGGGACACATACTCAATATTCGTATTCATCTCCCTCTGCTCCATCAACTGCACGCTCTCCGTCAGCTGGGCCCGCATCTTTGCCAGCTCCTTTTCCATCTTTTCAATCTGCGCGTCCGACGCCAGCTTCTGCGCCGTCGTCACCTCCTTGGTGCGCTCGTACTCCTCCTCGGCGGCGCGCACGCGGTGCTCAAGCGCCTCCACCTCGTTGCGCTTGTCCTCGATGGCCTCCTTGGCCCGGTCCAGCAGGTCGTGGTCCTCCATCATGGCGTCCAGAGCCGCCTTGCGCCGCTCCGCCACCTCCTTGCGCAGCGCCAGGAACCCGTTCTTAACCTGCCCGCGCAGGTCCAGGTTGAGCACGTGCGCGGCTTGGTAGCCCGTGGTCGCGTCGGCGAGGAGGCGGTCGGAGCCCGCGTCCGCTGCTCCGGGCTGGCCCGAGGTGGATGCGGTAAAGTTGGGCGCGTGGTCGTTGACCGTGACGTGCAGCTCGTATTCGCGGCCCTTGGCGTTGACGGCGGTCGACGGAATCAGGCCGATCTGGTAGGCCAGGGTGTTGTAGCGGTCGACCATGCGCTCGAGCTCGTCAAGGCGCTGGCTGGCTTCCGCTTCGCGCTCGGCGGCCTTGCGTTTGACGGCGTCGAGGCGCTGTTGGGCCGACTCGATTGACTTCTCCAACCTTTCGCGCTCGGCCGTCATGCGGTCGATATCCTGCGTGCCGATGCCGAGCGCGTTGATGGTCTCCTTCAGCCGGCGGTGCTCGTCTTCAGCTTCTTTGAGCTCACCCTGTAGCTTCTCCAATTCCTCCTCGAGCACCTGGATGCGGCCCTCGTACTTTTCGGCCCGTTGCTGGGCGAGCGTGTTGTACTCCTCAAACTTGGCCTTGTCCTCCTCCATAATCTTAAAATGGTTGTCGAGCACGGCCGGGTCTGGGGTGGACTTTTCCAGCTCCTCCATCTCCTTGAGCAGACGGGCATTCTCGGCCTCGAGCATTTCGAGTTCCTGGATATACCGGGCGTTGGACTGCTCAAAGGCCTGCGCCATGGCCTGCACGTGAGGGGCCAGCCTCTCCTTGACTTCGTCGTCCCCAGCCTCGTCATCCATGCTGATCCAGTCCTGGTAGGCGTGGCTGAGGAAGTCGTAGATGATGTTGTCGCCCGACACGTCGACACCAGCCTCCAGACACGCGTCATCATATTGGCGCGAGGCATACATATCGAGCATCTGGGCTAGCTGCATCATCCAGTGCAAAAGACCAAGGAAGGTGCTCCAGTTCTGACCGCCCACGGCGGCGATTTGGCTCTTTGTGATGCTGCGCTCAAAGGGGTAGCGCATTTGCTTGAGCAGCGGCGGGACTTCCTGGTCAATATTCTTTTGGAAGCGATAGCTCGGGTCTATCCGGTGGTAGAGCCACTGGAACATGTAGTTGAAATCCTTCTGCGTCGGCGACTTTATAAAGTTGTCCGACAGCTTGTGGTTCATCTCCATCTCGAAGTTGTGCTTGGCCAGATACTCAATGAGCTCCTGGCCCAGGCGATTCTGGTATTGCCGGTCCTTCAGAGGGCGCGGGTCGCGCGGTACCCCCGCAGCTTGGGGCGCCTGCTGGAAAAAGCTCTGGTGGCCTCCGCCAATGGGCCCTGCGACTGTTGAAGGCCGGGCATGGTAGACGCTGGCGCGACGGTTGTCGGCGGAAGAAGCGGGTGTCTGATATGATGGCCTAAGCGCGGAACCCGGGGCTGCGATGGAGGGACGGGGGACGGATGAGAGACCGGTATCAGCAAAGTTGGGACCGATGGAGGAGCGCTGGGAGGTCCGGAACATGGGCTGGCTAGGCCGCGATGTCGGGGCGAGGGAATGACGAGGGCCGGATATGGAGCGAGCATGGCTGGATGTGCCGACGCCGATAGTGCTGGTACGCTTGATGGCCGAGGGGGGTTGAGGAATGCCCGAGTTGTAGTTGAAGGCGCCCAGGGTCTGTATCGAAGGAGATGGTCATCAGCATGGCCAACCTAGTTGGGGAGGGGAGTTGACGGCGGCGCGGGGCAGGTGGAAGAGGGGACAGGTTCGTACCTCCCTGGGCCTTCGGACACTCCAGATATTGTTTTCTTGCGACATTGTGAGTCGCAGAGAGAAAAGCAGCGATGCCGCAGCTGTGAATGATGGCGGTGATCCTGCGATGACAGACTAAAAACACCAAAACCCAACAAGTTAATAGTACGCTTTCTGTAGGCAATGTGGATGCAAGTGGATAACGTCAATGAGCCCGTCTGTGGCTCGCGCCGCAGATTCAGCTCGGATCAGCCTTGCTTGGTGCAGGTGTTGAGGTTGCGAAAAGCGACGATTCCCCAAAATGGTTGTCCAGGTAAACAAACTGCGGGGCCCTTTCCTCCCAGTTGCCAAGCGCGACACAGCGCAGGCGACGGCATGTGGGCCTGGGCTGGCTTGACCGACACGGGATGTCACGTGCAACACCAAGACAAACGCAACGCGACAGGGGGGAAGCCGTCGGCTCGTGCTTCTTGGCGGCTGCCGCAGTCGGCAACTGGGGGCATCGAGTCGCCGTCAACGTGAAGCTGGGAACCTCCAACCTCGGCTTCTCCCGGCCATCTCAAAACCCATCAAAACCCATCTCCCAACCTCGTCACCTTCGGGCTTGCGCTCTTGCGCATTCATTTCTTCGGTGTCGCATCAGATGGGTTTTGATCTATAGACATTGAATTGCTTCATTTGTCTGCACCAACACGCCCACCATGACCATCCGAGAGGACGTGGTCGCCTCGGCGGCTAACTGTGAGTGTTGTCTCCTTTCCAGTCGTGCTTCATCATCTTGTCGCAACTTACTGACCTTTTTGAATCACAGTCCTGCAGGATCCCACTGTCTCATCGACTCCGGTTGACAAGAAGATTGCCTTCCTCCAAGCCAAGAACCTGACTCAGGAGGAAATCAACGCCGCCCTCGCCCGTGCTGGCGTTGCTCCTCCTTCTCCCCAAGGCTTCCCTCCCCAAGCCCCTGCTCCGACATCACAGCCGCCGCAATACTATAGCCAGTATCCGCCGCCGCCATACTCGCCTTATGGCTGGCAACAACCGCCTCCGCCGATTCCTCGCCGCGACTGGCGCGACTGGTTCATCATGGCTACCGTGGTGAGCGGCGTGTCCTACGGCCTCTACAGCCTTGGCAAGGTGAGCCCGGATCATTAGACAAACAATTCACTTCAGTGCAACTCTAACTCAGTGTCTAGCGCTACATCTATCCTTTGATTGCGCCTCCCACCCCCGACCGCCTTGAGCAAGACAAGAAGTCGATCGACGAGCAATTCGAGAAGACCTTTGCCTTGGTGGAGCAACTGGCTAAGGACACAGATGCCCTGAAGGCCGCCGAGCAGGAGCGCACCGAGAAACTCGACAAGGCTCTGAAGGAGCTCGAGAACGTTATCCGCGACCTCGAGTCTGCCAACCGCCGCCAGGCCGACAAAGCTCAGCGCGTCCAGGACGACGTTGAGAACCTGAAATCCTCTGTCTCCCGCGGCCTCGCCAACCAGAAGGACATGACCGACGCCCGCCTGCGCGAGGTCAACGCCGAGCTCAAGAGCCTCAAGACCCTCATCACCCAGCGCATGAATCCTACCGCCACCTCCACCAGCGTTAGCAACTTCCTCCGCCCCGGCGCCTCCCCCGCCTCCACCAGCCCGTCGCCCTCACCTGCTCCTGCTGAGGGTGCTTCGACCTCCGCCACCGCCGAGACTACTACCCAGCCCAGCTACCTTTCGAACGCCGCCCCTGCTCGTCCTTCGCCCTTCGGCACCGGCATGGGCACCAAGGCTTCCATCCCCGCCTGGCAGCTCGCCATGTCCTCCCAGAATGCCGCTTCCTCTTCGACAACCCCGGCCGTGAACGGCACTACCACTGCCGCTACCAGCACGCCTGCCGCGGACACCGCTGCAACCGCCAATGGCGAGAGCAGCACCAGCACCAGCGAGCCCGCTGCCTCGGCGTCCTCGGAGACGACTGCCTGAGCAAACATGGTGAGAAAGGAAATGGCTCAGTATGGGCGTTGAGAAGTTAAATGGTTGTGGTAATTCGCTGTACTACTGTATAAGTTGAACTGGAATCGGGACATACACGGATGCACGGGTGTGTAGTACGTAGTCGTGTAAGTGGGTTTGCCTGCCGGGGTATCGTTGATCAAGGACATTGGTTGCTTCATCATCTGCGGAATGGGTTGGCGATTCGGATGGTTTAATGTAAATCTGTTTTCTCTCCCTTGTCAGTGGTTTTCTCCAAGTTGTGGCCTTGCAGCTGGTTGTCAAGATATTGTCTTCCCTAAATCGGGTTTTCAGTCGATGCTTCCACCATATGTGAGCTTCTTGCCGAGGTCCCAGAGCTATGAGTCGAGAGAATAGATTTTCATAATTGAGATATGGGAGTCGCTTGCATGTTTTAGTTGTCAATGAGTTGTCCATGTGTTGGCGGTTTCAGGGGCAATGTTGACATTCAAGTTGAATTTGAACCGAATTGTTCCGTGCCACAGCAACCGAACTCATCTGGATGTCGTACATACAACACCAAGAAACCCCAAGACCCACCTCAAAATCTTGAATCTTCACCTTCAGCTCCCCGTTTTATGAGCATTTGCTCTTCAACTCCTTGCCAACGACAACACCTCACACATGTCAGCATGTCTAGCAAAGGAAATGTTGCCAAAATAAAGACAACATAGGCATAAACCCCTTTAAAAACAATTAACATCCGCCCTCACAGTGCCTGCTGCCACCACCATCACCATGGAGCGCCATAAAGCGGCCCTCGCCGCCCTCACCACCACCATACGCTCCCTTTACCAGCGCGGCCTCCCCTACCGCATCAACCACGGGAGCACCAACTCGACGCGGCCCCGGCCGGGGGCCTCCGTCCCCACCGTTGACATCAGCAAGCTCGACCGCGTACTCGCCGTCGACCCCGCGCGGCGCGTCGCGCTGGTCGAGCCCAACGTGCCCATGGACCGGCTCGTCGAGGCCACCCTCCCCCACGGCTTGGTCCCGCCTGTGGTGATGGAGTTCCCGGGCATCACGGCCGGCGGCGGGTTCGCGGGGACCGCGGGGGAGAGCAGCTCGTTCCGTCACGGGTTTTTTGACGAGACAGTGAGGAAGGTGGAGATGGTGCTTCCGGATGGAGAGGTGGTGGAGGCGCGGAATCCGACGTATTCTCAGCCCGGAGGAGAGGCCGCCGGTGATGGGAAAGAGGATCTTTTCCGCGGCGCGGCCGGCGCGGTGGGGACGCTGGGCGTGACGACCATGCTCGAAGTCTCGCTCATGCCAGCGGCCAAGTTCGTCAAGACACAATACCGCCGCGCTGGCAGCGTGCGCGAGGCGGTCGAGCTGATCCGCCAGGCCGTCCGCGACGAATCCAACGACTACGTCGACGGGATCCTGTTTTCCAAAGACCACGGCGCTATCATCACGGGCCAACTCACCGACGAAAACCCCTCTTCTTCCTCTTCTCCTTCTTCCCCATCCCCTAAAACCCAAACCTTCAGCCACCCCTGGGACCCGTGGTTCTACCTTCACGTCCAATCCCACACCTCAACCCAGCAAACCCACACCGACTACATCCCCTTGGCCGAGTACCTCTTCCGCTACGACCGCGGCGGCTTCTGGGTCGGCGCCGCCGCCTTCGAGTACTTCCGCCCGTGCGTCCCCTTCAACCGCCTCACGCGCTGGTTCCTCGACGACTTTTTGCACACGCGCATGATGTACCGCGCGCTGCACGGGTCGGGCGAGAGCGCGCGGTTCGTCGTGCAGGACGTGGCCATGCCCTTCGCCACGACGGAAAGCTTCGTCGACTACACAACCTCGTCGCTGGGCATCTGGCCGCTGTGGCTCTGCCCGCTGCGCCGGCGCGCGCCGCCGACGTTTCACCCGCGCACGACCGTCCCGGAGTCGGTGCCAGACGGGCAGCGCGTGCCTGAGGATGAGGACATGATGCTCAATGTTGGGGTGTGGGGGTGGGGACCGGCGGACCCGGCTGAGTTTGTGGCCAAGAACCGCGAATTGGAACAAAAGGTGCGGGAGTTGGGCGGGATGAAGTGGTTGTATGCGCACACGTACTATCCTCAGGACGAGTTCTGGCCCATATACGGCGGACGGGAGTGGTACGATGCTTTGAGGGAGAAGTACAAGGCGACAACTCTGCCGACTGTGTGGGACAAGGTTCATGTCGATCCAGCAGCGGCGGGAGGGAAGGAGAGGCACTGGCTCAAGAGGATAAGGCCGCTGGGTGGGTTTTATGGGATATACAAGAGCATTCAGAGCAAGGACTACTTGCTCCATCGGCGTGCGAAATGGAAGTGGAAGGGTGAATGAAGATGTGTCATGTATGATTCCTTGGTCGGTTGGGCAAAAGCTTGGTTGGATAGAGTGTACGATTATACAACAATATGTACGACATCTACTCTAGACAGAATCTCGGAGGACAGTATCTTACATCATGATGACCGGCATCTTAGACATGAATAGACCGGATTTCCTCGACGACATGCTTCGTGAATGCTTCCTGCAGTGCGAGGCCCACGTCCGAGTCGTTAGACTGATCTGCCATCTCTTCCACACCGAATCCCTTCTCGCCGTGTGCCCAGAGACACCGACGTACAGCTCGCCAGTACCGGTCTCCGACCAGGTCTCGCAGCTGCTCCAGTGGGTTCGGGAGACCCTTTGCTTGGAAGGGTGCATTTGCCTTCACACCCAAGAGCCAGTCTCGAACATTTCTGGACTGTTCCAAGGGAACGTGTTTGGCATGGACGGTATTACCAACAAGGGGTCGGTGCCGTCCCAGGCACATCAGCTCATCCAGTTTCTGCCAGAATGCAATCTCAAGCAGCAACAAGCCGAGACTATACAAGTCATACGTCTTTTTGGAGTTTCGCTCGGTCGGCCTCTCGCGCTGAATCCCAGGCCAGCGGTAGATATCCCATGCCATGTCGGTCTCGCGGGCGGTCGTCTTGGTTCCGTCCGGCCGCGAGTACTCGAATCCGCACAAGACTGGCTTCTCAGGCTCCCACATGACCTCATCATTGCTCGAGGGGTTCATGTGGAACAAAACATTTGGACTGAACACGCCCTTGTGCAGCCAATTGATGGCGTGAAGATGCAGGATGGTATCGCACAGAGCCGAGGCCATGGCAATACGTTGTGACAGTGACGGGCGCCACCTAGGCTGGCCCAACAGGTCGCGCAAGACACAGATGCGAGTGTTGGCATCGCTGCCCGGAGGCATACGGAAGATCCAGGCAAGACGGTCTGCGCCAGAGACAGAGCGGTCGTCGAAGAAACCGACACATTCGGGAGCGCGGAGTGCGGCAGGTTTGGGATGGGCGAGCATCTCGGCCAGTGCTGCTGTGCGCAGGACAGCTTCGCGCTCGCGAGCAGAACCTGCGGGTGCGTCGGCTAGAACCTTCCACTCGATCCATACAGGAATCCAGTCTTCTTGAGTACCGTCCTGGCTGCTTGCACCATTTTTCTTGAGTCGTTTGCCTTGGAGCAACAGGCCTCGTGGACGTGGGAGGTATTCGGGGTAGTCTGCATCGCCCTCATTCCATTCGAACTCATCAAGGAGGTCGGCATCTGTGTATTGGCGCACGCTAAGATTCAGTCTGGACAGACAATCGCCGACGCTGAGCTTTCCTTGGACCAGGAGCTGAGAAAGGATGCTATCCGAGATGCGGCTCAACTTCTTGAGCCGGGTAAGCTCTTGAAGCGCCTGGTAGTGATTGTAGTCGGTCGTTGGGTCCTTGGGAGTGCCAGACGAGGTGGACATCAGGTTCGATACAGCACCAAACATGGCCTTCAAGTCTCCGATGTCATTTCGTGTCAGAAGCATCTCTCGGTACATCTTGGCAGTGATTTCATCGAGCCTCCGGGCTTGGTGACTCCGGGTGAGCTCATGAAGGCGCTCTGTCAGAGGATGGAGGTCGCTCAACAGAGCTTGAAAGGCCTCTTTGTCGATAACAATCCAGCGAACTCGGGACGGGTGAGTGACGATGTCTTTGGCATGGCGGCCGACTCTACCGAAGAAGTCTCGGATGTGGTTGGTTCCACGAAGATGCCTGCGTTCTTCTTTGGTCTCTTCATACGAGATGGCCAGGCTCGAGATGCCTTTGACAACGTCAATGTCGGAGAGCTGTGGCTCTTTGGCATCCTTTGGCTCTTTCCCGCCGTTCCTGTCTAGGGGCGACGGCAGAGGACGGACCTCGTTCCCATAGCGGGCATTGAGGTCTCGGAACTCGGAGAGGAGCCACTGGATACGGGCAAGAATAGCAACCAACTCGATGGTGTCGGTGCCCAGAGTGGTGGCTATATTTGAGCCTTGGGCCACATCGAGGAGGCCCACAGCCTTGCCCCAGGCCAGGACCCGGTTGTACTCGATGATGAGTTGCAGACGGTATTGCTCAAACTCATGGGGCATGTCAACGAGGGCGGTCAGGAACTTGAAAACTGCATTTTATATATAGTCAGTGTCATGAGCTGCAGAAGACTCCTTATCTGTACTACCCACCTCGGACGGTGCTGTCAAACACATCCCATGTCAGGGAGATGATTCCGCCTGCAACCTCCATGGTGAATGAACGAGACTTTGGGACAAGTACAAAGACAAGTCAGATGAAAATCGAGTAAATCAACAAAATCCCAAATTAGAAGTTCTGGTGTCACTGCGACTCAATATGTCGTCTCGTCTGTCGGCAAGGACGGCTTTGTGTAAAGATTGAAGCCGGGAAGTGAGATGTCGGTCCCGTCTGTCAACCCGAGTCCAGTAGTTTTATTGAGATGGAAGTTCCGCGTCGTCTCGGTCAGGCAACGACCGGGTTGAGGTCCAGTGTGCCCGGGAACAGAGAGACCCGTCATCATGAGGCTCAAGGAAGGCGCAGGACCCGACGCCCCGGTCCGTCCATGGCTCCAGCCTTGGGCATGCATGCAGCCGCATCCGCGACAGGAAGGAACATGGCGGTTTTCGTCGGAAAATAATTGGGAAGATACTCCCTCATAGACGAAAATTGTTCAGTCACATGGTAGAAAATGGGAAGTCTCGATTTTGTGGATGTGTGTTGTGGCTGTAGGTGGCTTCAGTCGAGCATGAGGGCTCACAGGATTCAAATGGTATTTTGAAATGATGCCAACAAGTTGGAAAGACGCATGAGGGCCCATCAGCCCCTGGCTCAGTGCCGGGACTGATGTCAGAGGCCTCAAACGCGCTGTAAATTAGCACGTGGAAATGATGTTTGCAGCTAGCGACAGTGGCTGATGACGTGCCGTGTGACCAAATCAGTGGCTCCGGCAGCGACTTACACTGAAGGCCCCCTCGGCAGCGGACGGCTTTCACCGCAGCGAACGCCTTCCATTTCAGGCTTCAACCACCAACAAAACATCACGCGGGAGCCTCTTTGACAAGGACCGGTCTTCCACTTCCTCACTTTTCCCACACAAACAGCAGTCAACATTGACTTCTCACACCACCAACCTGCAAATTTCCTAACACCTAAATACTCCCAATCTTCTCTTCTTTCTCTGTCCCATCTTGATTGATCTTTTCGTTTTTTTCCGACTCGACCCACCACCACTCTCAGGCACAGAACAACACAGCCTTCCAGGTGTCCTCGTTCTTGGTCTTTTGGTCGGTCGTTTCGGTCTTTCTCATTCTCACTCTCATTCACACTCACATTCTCATTTCACCTCCACTTCACAACTTCCTCACACCACCCAAAGAAATACCGACTTTTGACAACATGACGGACGTCGCGAAGTCTCCGGGTGAGCCCCACCCCGGCATTTCGGCTTCTGTCCAGCCGCCTCGCGTGCTTCGTCTCAGGCCGAAGTCGAGGTACGTCCCGGCCATTGCGGCTCCGGCTCCCGGTTCCACCAAGTCCAAGTCCGAGTCGGCTGCTCCGGCCCGCCCGGTCGCTTCGTCGACCGGCCCGTCCGTTCCGCCCAACACCTGGAAGCGTCTCATCCTCACCCTTGACGGCGGCGGCATCCGAGGCTTCTCGTCACTCATTATTCTCCGCGCCTTGATGCGCGAGATCAACCGCCTCGAGCTGGCCACCGACCCTCCTGCCCCCTCGAGCGCTCACACCCCTCGCATCCCTCGTGACTTGATCCCCGACCATGTCTACCGCGAGGGCGAGTATCTTCCCTGCCACTACTTCGACTACATCGCCGGCACCAGCCTTGGCGGCCTGGTCGCCATCATGTTGGGCATGTTTGGAATGAACGTCGAAGACGTCATCACCGAGTTCCGTCGTCAGCATGATGCAATTCTCCTTCCCATGGCCGCCACTGACGACTCTTCGGTCGCTTCCGTCATCGACCTGCCCATTGTTTACAACCGCCGCAACACGTGGCCTATCAAGCAGACGCGCGCCTTCTTTGACGCGTTTGCCCGATTCGCCGCAGCCGCCACGACTCCCCGCACCAACACCGGAACGTCGTTCTCGTCGGCTGCTTCGTCATCCTCGTCATCGGCCACTTGTGCCCCCACCACTGCAGCTCATTCATCCGCTGCCGTGTCTTCTGCCTCGCGCGCCCACTCGTCGTCTCAGGTCTCGACCGCCTCGACCGAGTTTCGCAAGGATGTCTTCAAGTGCCAGACCCTCGCATGGTGCAGCGAGGTGAAGCGTTCTCGGGGCCCGGGTAAAAACAAAACCCAAGTGCGCCCTTACGCCTTCTGCAGCTTCGCCGAGGATGAGAGCGAGGATGCTCCCTCCATTACCATCCCCGAGGTCGCCAAGGCCATTACCAACCCTTCGCGCTTCTCCTTCAAGCCCTTCCAGCTCGGCCACGGTCACTTTGTCGACGGCAGCCGCCTTGTTCGCGATCCCACCCTCGAAGTTCTCAAGGAGCTTTCTGAGCTCTTTGACGAGACCGACCTCGAGAAGTCGCCGCCCATCGACCTGCTGCTCAGCCTCGGTAGCGACGAGCAGCACTCGTGGATCTACGAGAAGCTGCGCTCTTTCCTCCCGCTGTCCTCCGCTACCCCCAACAAGGAGCAGCAGGCCGAGGAAATCCGCAACGCCAAGGACCGCGCGTACAGCCACTACCACCGCTTCGAGGTGCCCGCCATCAAGCTGGGCTGGCGTCGCAAGTCGTACCTAGAGGAGATTGAGCGCGCCACCGAGGCCTGGCTCGCCGAGCCCCAGCAGAAGGAGCTCATCATCAAGTACGCCACCATGCTCGTCGAGCGCCGCCGCTTCCGCGCCCAAACCGCGCGCTGGGAGACGTTTGCCCTGGGCGTTCGTTACGTTTGTTTCCACAAGGGATGCATCTTCGCTCCCAAGACTCCGGAGGAGACTGAGACTGCCGATGGTGAGGACCAACAGCAGCAGCAAGAGCAAAAGGACGACGAACGGGAGAGCATGGTCAAGTTGTTCACCAGTCGTGGTGACTTCTTTGAGCACCTTGATCGCCGCCACGCTCTGACCAAGATGGCAGCCCGCGGTTTGGCCGACTTTGAGACTGAGCTGGACAAGGGACGCCGCTTCGGCTGCGTCTAAGACGTTGTCTGGCCGTGAAGAGACGGATGGGGAATATCTGGGATGGGCAGATGGGTGGACATGATGAGAGTTTCCCTGCCTGATCAGGTGTTAACTCTCTGTCTCTGATGATTTTCTCTGCCTACCCGCCCCAATCCTCAGCGGTGCGCTTCAGTTCAGCCCGCATGACATGATGATGAAGATGATGATGACATTCATGATAATGATGACGAACTAAAAGCGAGCATCATGACGGTTTTCTTTTATTTCTCGGGTTCAGGGCAAACAGTGTATAGACGGATCATTCATCTCACGGTGGACATCCTACCCTGTCTAATCATAGACTTGGGGGGTCAAAAAAGGTGCCTCTCGGGTGTGGTGGGGATTAGATGGAGGGAGGGTTACGGATGGTATGGGATGGATGGACCCGGCGTTTCGTGTTGTATTGTCTCCGAGTCGTGTATTCTGCTTTTCTGTTTGTTGTTACCCCCGGCGGAGAAAAAGTAATCTCGCTTTGTAGAGTACCTAGCAATGAAGGAATGAATAATGTCATGTAACATCACATTTTCCGGTGTTTGGTCTGGAGGATTTGTGTTGGTGATGGCCGTTGACGTGACACTGTTGATCGACCCTGGTCCCAACTGTCTGTTTCTGGGACACCAACCTTTCAGAACAAACCCCGAGTCTCCGGGGCTCCAGCCGTTGATGGCTCCAGTCGTGACTCCATGATCCTGTGGATAGTAGATTCCCTCCGATCCCGCTACCAGGGACAAGATCTGGGTGTGGAGTGTAGCGGAGACAACGGCAGCAACGGGTTGTAAAGTCCACTTGTGGATAGGCTCCTCTCAGGTCGCTTGCTCCATCAGGTACCCCTTGAATTCGTTGAGGAGTCGCCGGGGGGATGTGGTGGTTCTTGAGATGGAATTCCTGATTAGGGTTTGGCGCGAGAGAGGCAGAGAAGTTGATGGTGTGTTTTCGGTCTCCTTCACGATGTAATGGAACTACTATGTGTTTGACATTGGGACGGGAGACAGAATTGCAGACAACACTGAAGAAGTTTGTCTAGAGGCAATTACCTAATCAACATCGAGGTTTCCCTTTTGGCTTAACGGATATAATTACCTGACCTAGTATAACGGTATCTTGCGTCATCTCTTTCCTTTCCCACATAGTTTTACCTAATTTAAGATTTGACAAATCTTGATCTCACCCCGCAAATTCCTGCAACAACCACCGCCGTTTGTTCCTCCTGTGTGCTGATAATGTCAACAGATCATTTTACCTACTTCTCGCTCGGCAAACTTTAGTAAAGCAAGAAACCCCCTTGTTCGCGGTGGATGGTTGGTGAGGTGGGTGGACTTTCCAAGACCCTCATCCCACTCGATGTCCGTTGCTGGGCATTCATGCACCCACGCACTGCGTCTACCTGCCTAATATGCCTGTCGGCACTGAAGAGGATGGATGAGCCTCCTCATCAAGAAAACGTGGCACCGGCAAGCAGGCTTCAGGGAGGATACTCGTAGATGTCGGTACCTTACTTCACAGTGCGATCCAACCCCCGTTCAAAGGACTAAAGTCGAGATGAACGTCACGATCACCATCCTGATCATCACCATCGCCCCACGAGGCGAGAGGGAAGAAAACAATTCGGCTCATGTGTACGGAACATGCCATTCCCCTCCTCGTCCCCGCCACCAAATACCGGTACTTTCTATGCCATTGCAGATGGAGCTGAGAACAAAGGAGTTCGAATGCCCAGGCGGAGCTGACTCGCGGCAACTAAGCGGCGATACCGAGACCGCGTGGCGGCTCCCTCCCAGTTTCCACAGCAAGAGCTGGGGAAAGTCGAGACACAGCCCTTTATGGGATGGGAAGTAATTGTTTTCGACGACATCTGAGGCGGGCAGCAAAACGAACCGAAAGAGTGATCCCCAAACAAACATGAATCAACCGTCCCTGACTCCATCTCGTGGAGTCAACGATTCTTCTTACCTCTCTGAGATCCTGATGACCACGTTAATGAACGGTTTGTTAGGACTTGAGGGGGGAATGTTAACCGTGACCAATACTCGTAGACATTCGAGATAGAGAAAGGTATAGAGACTTCGACCACAACCATACTCCAGCTTAGTGAGGTATGTCCCAAGTGACGCCACAAGTCATATGAGCTCCGACTCGGAGACCATATCCTATGTAGGTACACCTACCTACCTATGATCCCAACAAAAGATCCCCCTGCTCCCATCCCTTCCCGCGCCACGTGCGGCAAACCCTCTGCGCAACTGGTTAAGCCCCATTTTTCGATATTCGATCCCTTTTGCCTCTCTCAAAGCTTCAAATGAAACCTGGGAATGAGCTACGTAGGGACCTACGAGGCGCAAGACATATCACACAGACCTAGATAGTCAACCCATGCCCAGACAAGGAGGATACAACTTTCTCATGGCAGCCACGAGGTGGGTGGCGGGTGAATTCCATGGCAATGGCAATAACATGATCCTGCAACGGTCGTTGGTTCACAACATATTACTCCTATTTACAACATCCGACCGATCGGATCGGATGTATGGCTGCCAGCTCTCGTCCATCGACAGATAGACCAAAGGCAGCCCGATACCGCTACAAGTCCAGGCCCTCTCGGAACCAAACTTTGACTCAGCCCGGGACAGCTCCACACCTACTTCATGTACGAACTATGTACATAACATACATGCTGCAGGACCTGTCCGGATTCATCACACATACACACTGTACATACCTTACATCAGTCTGACGTGCAGAAACTAACGTGGGCGGTGCTGTACGTAGGAATGTATGTACATACATGTACACCACCTAGCATCACCGTCTTTCCGTCCTTCGTACGATGAACCCAGGTAAGTTACTCATTATTCCTTCAACAATTTGACGGTGAGGTAACATGGTGAGACAGAAGAGGTAAGGCAAACCCCATCTCCATCTCACCACCCGTCAACAGAGTTGTCTGAAACATCCCTCATCAACTTCCAGTCAGCCAGCTCTCATCAAGAAGACACAGGCAAAGCCTAGCGGCAACCTCACAATACAAACCCCACACAGTGGGCGGAAATCGGAGACAAAATTTTGTATTTTTAACAAAGAAAGCAAAAAATCCCTGATCCATGTCTAGTTCCTATGTATGTGCCCTATGCTAACCTAAACTCGTGCCGGGCGCTACGCGGTCGTCTCGCGCGCGCGAGGTCATTATTCGCGGTCCGGGACGCGAGCTCGATTAGTGACCGACGGCTGACATTGATCCAAGATGTCGCTGGCGAGGAGAATTGACATTTTCGAGTTACCAAGATAGATAGCTTGATATTTACTGGATAGCTAGCCAACCAGACATATTCGCCGTGTTGTCATGGCGATACCATACTGTAAGATCCCATATTGACTCTGGAAACGATCAAAAAAGAGACACATAAACTCCAAACGTCCACACTGCCGGGCCAGATCCTCGACACCCGTGCCATATACTCTCAAAAGACAGAATGCCCCGTTTGTAGTTAGGTATATATCCCGAGCCTTCCAGAACGACGCCGGGTGTAGAGACTCCGAGCAAACAGCAAGAAAACGAGAAAAATAGAAGGCTAAGACCAAGAAGCAAAAGAACCCCAAAAGAGCCCAAGCCACCAAAATAGATATCCAAGAAACAACCTGCATCATTCATCATATCCCATCCCGTCACAGTCCTTCTTCGTCATATATACCGTACCAATCCATCAAACCTCAAAGAAACCGCGGGTCCATTCCTTCCAAAACATACCCGTCCGCCGTCATGTTCATCAACCCATGAGCAGCAGCCGCAGCAGCGGCGGCGGCATGAGGATGATGGGCAGCCGGATGCCCGTTTCTACTGAACTCCATCGCCGCCGCGCTGCCCACACTAACCAGCTCATCACCAGAGCTCAACCCGTCCTCGCTCAGGCTGACCACGCTGTGCGATGACCCCGTTGCCGAGCCGAAATCACCCAGGTTGAACCCCGTGAGATCCCATGAGTTTGGTGACGACCAGGGCGCCCCTGCCGCGCCGTTCGCGGTTGCCGGTGTGGGTAATGATGCCGCCGCCGCGGTCGCAGTCGGTGTTGGCGCTGTCGCTGTTGTGCTTGGCGTCGATGCGGTCGCAGATACGGGCGTTTCCGCCAGCGTCAACCCCGGCCCGCCGTAAATGGCATCGTACACGTTGAGCTCGCCGCCTTCGATCGACCCGAGGAGAGCTTCCCACTCTGCTGTAGACACGCTCGACCCTTTTTGCAGCTGAGCATATATTTGTGCTTGCTGGGCCTGGGTGATGGCGGGATGTGGCCTGCCCTGGTCAGGTGAGGATGGTTGAGATTGCGACTCGAGGTGGAAGTAATCGGGAGGCTGCTGCTTGAGGCTCGGAGACACGGAGAGCCGGGCGAGCATGGCGACCTGCGCGGCATGTGCTTGGCTGAGTGATAACCTGTGGTCGCGCTGGGCAAGCGGCGGGGGCCGTGGAGCGTCAAACGACCCGCGTGGCCTCACAGGAGGATGTTCTCCTCGTGGGGTTGGCATCGACATCCTGCGCAATTTCTCTTGCTGTGCCAACAAATCCGTCTCACTCATGCTGGCGGCGAGGTGCCTTCCGAGTGTGGGGTGCGCTTTGTGTGTGGCGGTCGGAGAGGTTCGTTGTGCGGCCCCAATGCCGAGGCAGGTATCGGGGCTATTCCTTGGCGGCGTCGGCAGGTTCTGTGCCGGTGGCTCATCAAGAGTGACCAGCATGCCAGCAACGCGTTTCAGGTCGTAGCAGCCCGGAGCCTTGGCTTGGTCGGCAGCCTTGACCACGTCGTTGATTAACCTCTCATTATCCCTCAGCAACTTGCTATCCTGCTTGAGGTCGATGGTCTGATACAAAAAGACCATGCCGCAAAGGACGAGCGTGTCGGCCTTGTTCAAGCACAGCGCAAAGGCCATGTTCCTCTCCCCCAAAAGCTGGATGATCTGGATCATGTGCTTGCTCGACTCGCTGACCGCGATCATGGCAGGAGCGGCCTTGGGGCCCAGCGTTGACGTCACAGCAGGCCGGTAGATGAGAGTGCGCATGTAATAGTAGGCAAGCGCCAAAATAGGCGACCGGCTGCCGGTGACGTCGGTAGACGGCTTATCCTGCTTGAATGTAAGGCGAAGGTGCGGAGGCAGCTTTTCGTACCAGCCGTCCAGCTCGGCACCCAGAGCCGACATCTGCTGGAGGGAAAGTTCATGGGATGAGGCGGATGGGTAGATCTTCTCGAGGATCTTGGCCAAGACACGAGCACCGCGGAACAGGGCCAGAGCGTTGGAGAGGCGGGTGGCCTCGCCAGGAAGGCAAGGCTGGAACCCCTTTTCGGTAACGTACTCGTCATCGGTGTCGGTGGGGAATTCAGTGTGAACGTCCTCCTCCTTCAGGAGCTTCGGCAACCCGAGGATGGCAGCCGAGAAGCAGTCGAGCGTGTAAAGGGTCCAGAATACCCTCTTCCGAGTCTCGGTGGTGAGGACGCCGAACGAGAACCGCTTTTGGCTTTGGTGCAATCCAAGGCGGTGGGACAGACCCACCGCGATGCCCTTGTAGTGCTGCAGCCTCTTGTAGTCGGCGCGAATGCTGCAGTAAATCAGGGCAAGCACGAGGCACTGCAGCGTCATCATGGTGTTGTCCATGAGGACAGCCTCCAATGCCCGGTGCCATTGCTGCTCGCAGGCAGCGATCTGCTGGAGATCTGACCCCTCACTCGAAAGGGCAGCGATACCGAAGACGAGGTAAAGTTGGGCCAGCTTGTGGTTGTTCTTGATCTTATCGGGGTCGGCAACGAACTCCTCGTACACTCGGAGGAAAGTCGGCTTGTGGAGAACGGGGAAAAGTGGGGCCCATTCCTGGAAGTAGATGTTGACACAACGATCGGAGAAGAGGCGCGGCGGTACCCTCATGCTCGGGGAGGGCGGTTTTGTTGTCAGGGGATAGCATCCTTGAATGTGCAAAAAGGCTTCGGGGTTGAAGTCGGGGCAGGATTTCCCATTCTCCTGCATTTTGCGCTTGAAGGCCTCTATCGACAACCGGTTAGCCTGGAGGGACACTAAGGGGGCACCAAATATCAAATGTCCGACGAACCAATGAATGAACGGCCGCTTGACGGGCCCATGAAATAGGAGTCGGAGTTCTCGACGCCGAGCAGGAGAGGCGAGGCCTGTACCCGGAAGGTGTCTTCTTTGGCCGGCGACCCGGGCTCCTTCTTCTCTGCGGTGGCCTGGGTCTGAGCGTGATCGTTTGATGATTGCCGGTTGCCGTGAAGCCTCGAGAGCATGTCGATCTTCTCATCCTTCTCGTCGAGGAGGTCCTTGAGCTCCCGGACCTCGGCCTCGAGGGCGCGGACTCGCTCCTCGAGAGACTCTGTGTAGCCGCGAGGGAAGGCCCGGCGACTCAACTTATCGCTGGTCCGGCACTCGAAGCCGACATTGGCGCACTGGGAGCAGCAAGGGCGGATGCCATCGCAACGAATCTTCTTGCTGCGGCACCGGTCGCAGGCCTGGGCGATGCGGCTCTGCGAGCTGGTGCCGACTTTGATAACTTTCATGGGAAGGATGCCCGGCATGTTGACGGTGGATTGGGGCGTTGGCCCTCTTGTTCACCCACCCACACACTTGGTCGTTATACTTGATGGCGGTGATGCAATGACGCACGGGAAGGCTGAATGACTCCGTTGGTCCTGGGATGCCTCGTGGCTAAGACACCAAGATGCAAGTGATGGCCGTAGCACGTGGCGGGTTCGCTCGGCCGGAGGAGGAAGAGGAGGCTGAAGATCAGGAAAAGGAAAGTTGTTTGGCGCCGGTGGAAGCGGTGCTCACACCCCTTGTGATACTGGCAACGGGAATGTCTCGACCATGGACCGGCAGAATACAACAAACACGCAGACAGAACAGAAGAGATAAGGAATGACTGAAGCGGGAAACGAAATGGGGAGAATCCAGCGACAGCGGCGAGCGAGCCGGGTATTGGAGGGCGGGGCCAGGCTGGACTTTAAACGATGGACGGGCAACGGCTCTGGTCCCAGTGTCTTTTTGGTGGTCTCTGCGCCGCTGCTTGGGACTCTCGCCTGCAGGGAATTGAGGGAAAAAGGCAAAAGTGGCAGCCCAGAAGGACACTAGACACCAAGAATGCCGGTCCCCGGTCGGTCCGCACGGAGTGAGATCCTCGCAGCGCAGCAGCGTAGCGTAGCGGTTCTCTTGTGGAGGAAGAGTGGAGGAAAATTGGAAACGGTCGGTCAGCAGGGGATCGTTGGCCACCTCGACAGGGTTCAAGGTTTCCTGGCGGGGAGGATTGGGGGCTCATGATTGGACAGGCCTCGACCAAGGAAGCCCACTCCCGCCGTCGCTGACCCTTGTTCGTCGCAGTCTCCCCAATCATGACGGGGAGGCAAAGTCGCAAAATCTGGGGGAGAGCAGGGGAATGTTGGGACGGTGGCATCCTCTTGTGACGCTTGTTGGCACCGCCTTGCACACACTGTGTCAAGTACCGATATCAAACACGGGACCTGGACGTTGGACGTTGCGTTCTTCCACACTTGGATCCTCTTCCATGTTTTTGGCCATCGAGGACATCGCCTGTTATTGTGTGTGTCCCAGCATTGCTCGCCCATCCCTACCAAATTTCATGGCATGGACGACCATACAGGCACAGTAATTTCCTACACTCAAGGAGAGGATCTGACGTCTCGACGAGGTGGCCAGTCCGAGATGGATGCATGCTTGGTCTGGAGTGCCTGCTCCTCCCCGCATCAAGGTGGCACCACCAGCGAGCAGGCTTCAGGGCATTCTCGCTCCATTACCATCGGATTGGGACAAAATGGCATCACCCTTAACCATCATCGTCTTGTTCTGAGCATGCGGGACATGCCCATGGCAGATGGGCTGTGTCGAACCAGAATCTCGAATCCGGGGTGAGATCCATCACCCGAAGGGACCTAGCAACGACAGATGGGTCCAGGGAAGTGGTTTGAGATGCGGTATACCAACCTACACTACACTAGTCGCGGCGTAGACACTTGGCCATGGGTCGACAAGCCCGTCAGATGCTTCCATTTTCTGGATATCGGCCTTCAGCAGCAGGCCCTTGACTCGGCTCGGGGGTGGCACATGTCCAAGCGGCATCGGAAGCCGAGTAGGCACATCGGGACCGACAACCGCACTTTGCCATGGATGATCTGGACGAGGACGTCAACTCGCCTATTTTATCGAGGTTCCAGGGGCCATGTGTCAACCTCCCTGTAGGGCAGTATCCGGCGGTGTCGACATTCGGCAGGGACAAGTTTGAATCAGTCTCCACAGTGATGTTCAGGGCTTGCTCAGCGAGAAACACAGCCACCATGCCTACCCGAACAAAAAGCAGAGGTTCCTAGGGACACCCTCAACAAACTTTCAGCTGCCGGCTGGTGGATGAATGGACTACGTGCAGAAGGTACCTCGGACATGCCGCTCTCGTATGCCCTAGCCACACATAACATAATCGTACCCTCTAATTTCCACCTGAACCACATACATAGAAGGACGGACATAGCTGTGCTAGTCCATCCTCACTACCCCAATGTGGCAGGAATCCCGGGATCGAACGAGACTGTTGATGACACTTGACTCTATGTCCTCCCGACGTCAACGCAGGGGGGCCACGTCCTCTGTCATCCGTCAGCGCTGTCGGGAAGCGCATCTTCAGTCCGTCCCCCTTCCGACAAGCCACCTGGAAACACCACAAAACACCGACCCATGGCCCTGGAATTGCTGAGGCCCAGCTAGGCGGCTAGCGTCCGTTTTGATCGAGATGCCTTGGCTCTCGTCCTCTCAGAAACCGCGAACACGACTCCACTCCGCTGCAATGTTTAAAGCTTTCACCGACAACAAGCATTTTGCCCCCCGACGGTTCCGTTCCCCACAAACCTTCGGTTACCGTGACCCAAAACGATGGGAGGCGCGGCCACGAAAAAAAAAGACCAGGGACAGGGAGAAGGGTCTTGACGCACAGCATGCAGAAAAAAACAAAAAGAACAACCTAGATCCGAAGTGTTCCCGCTGCTGGCCGCCGTTGTCTGTTCAGCTCCCCCTTCCTACGACCTGAGCTAAATGAGCAAGTTCTCTTGCCTGACGCTAGCTGCAGACAGACAGACAGCCTTCCCCCCTACACTTACCGACATCGAAACATATCTAGGTACGGCATCGTGTAGCGAGTGCGAAGTGAAATGTCTCAGTCGTCGGAGCCCAAAACACAGCCCATCCTCCCAACCAATCCCCCGCATGGAGAAGAAAAGAAACGTCAAACAATGGCCTGATCACAGACCTAGTGTATGTACATACGTACCACCCACCCCCATGGTTGTGAGGCTTCCAGGCTAGGTATGTACCTGAGTTAGGTAGGTAGAGTCATCCCGTCGTATTCTTCCCCAGAAACCAAGAAACGGCCCTAAGCCTTTCCCCGCATTCTTCGGAAGCGGGTCGCGGGACTTACATACGTCCACCTACCCAGCAGACGGGTTGGGGGTGGGGATCCCCAGAGGGTAGCCAAACCTAATTCTGGCGTTGCCTCCGACGGCGACAGATGATTCTGATGGTGATGATGATGGAGTCTGGGGAAGCTTACGCCGGTTGGCTGGCGGCAAGTGTCTAAAGATCTTGTCTTGTCTCACATGTCTCACGACGTCTGTATGTAGTTTTCCATACTTCCGGGAACCAGAGTGACTCAACCACAACTCTATCCCTACCCCCAAGCTGTCCTTAGGGACTTTTCGACGCGGATGAATCTCGTGGTGCATAATACGCTAGGAACGATATGTGGGAAGTATTATACCGCATCTTTTTCACGCCAGAGATGCAATATCAACGTGGTTTCCGCACACGTCTTCTCAGGGCACACGAATCCCATATCAAATCCCATCTGCTTGTTACACAACACAATGCATCTTCTCAGCACAACACCTTCATGCGCTATGTAACTGAGGTACTTACCTACCCATGAGTCATCCCATCACCATCCTCATCGTCGTCATCCATCTTTCTCATCAATCCCGCAAAGCGCCTGGCGTAGTGTAGTGTCCGAGTACGATGATGATCGTGCCTTGCGCCAACAAAACACAAGCTTTCCTTCCCGCCAACGACGGCATGACCAGGGGGGGCGTGTAAAAGCTCGGCTAATCCGGCAATTCCTCAGCTGAAGTCCTCAGCCTCATTGGCCGCCTCCTCGCCCGCTAGGTCAGATCCGGTAGCTTCCGTCAGTCCGAGATAAGCCACCACGTTTTGGTCGGCCAGAAGCGTTCGTTTCTGCATCCGTCGCCGGAGCGTCAGCCGGTTGCGCTGCTTGCTTCCATTGGTTGGTTGTTTTGTGTAAGTTGGAGGGGAGGGGTGTGAGAGTGTGAGGGAGAGCTGCGCTCGTCTGCATGCTGCAGATCATCGTGGCAGCCACGAGGTCGCTTCGGTCCCGGGGAAGAAGCGCAACCTCTTCTCAACAAAACCTCATATGTTTGGCTTGACACCAACAACGAACGACACTACGACGATGCAAGAACTACTTTCTCACCACCGTACTGGCGCTATGCAGGTGTACGGGGTAGTAGCATTATGAAAGGGAGGGAGGGTGTGGTAAGACGTGCCTGCTAGGCAGGCGGTCCCACGTGCGAGATCCTGCAGGAGTATGTACCCATGTATGAGAGAGAACATTGTCCACTCACCTCTTCCTCCAGGGATTCGATGGCCTGTTCGAGAAGGTTCGTCTCGATGGCGCGCAGCGCCATGGCCTGACGGAAGCATTCCTCTCTTTGCGTCGACGACGGGGTGTTTGGATCTTGCGGTGCGGTTTGGCGGATGCGTTCGAGCTGGGCGCCGAGGGCCTCCTGGACGGCGACGACGACGCGCAGCCGCAGGACCGCAGCCAGAGGATGGTCCTTGATCAGAGTCTCGAAATCTTGCGTGCGATTCGTCACGTCCTCGTCCCGCCAGAACACGCACAGTTGTCGGGCCCCATCGCGCTCCTGCAGCACGCGGAACTCGAGCCCGTCCTCCTCGTTGACGCACATGAGATAGGCGAAGGGACTTGACCATCTGATGATTGAGGCGGCGGCAGGAGCGGTAGCAGTGCCGGAGTTACGGTCCCGTGCCACGTGGATTCTGGGGGGTGCCCCGAACGCAACCAGCTTGGCTTTGGCGAGCGGGTCGTCTGAGAAAGGGTTCAGAGGAAGCACCAAGCCTTCGCCCGTGGTGGCATCGAGGTCGATGAAGCCGTAGCTGAAGAGCATCTCGGCGGCGGACTTGGTCTCGCCGTAGCTGATGGTAACCTCGTCGCCTGGAGATAGCCGCACCCCGGGCCGAGGCAGCAGAACCACCTCGTCTTGACGGTTCTCGTCGTAATAGGCGTTGGGCGTGGCCGAGTGGTTGGCCATGTCGAGACAGGGCACCATGGCTTCCCCAGACCTTGGCAGCTCCAGGCAGCGGGAGCGATACAGGGCGTCGAGGCGGATCCAGTCCGCGAACGAGATGGCGCCTTGCCCTTCCCATAGCAGCTCGTTCCATGTGGGGAAGTCAGACGATTTCTCCTGGATCAGACCAAACTCGGCGTCGAGAGCTGACAGTTTGGCATTGAGGGCCGCTTCTAAAGACGTGCCCCTGAGGAGGAGCCGTTCGTCCTCGGTCCAGAGCGTGGGCACCGGCACCGTCTGGGGAAGAAACTGCAGATACTCGGTCCATGGGTTTGACACTCCCACGGAGGAGTGACTGGATCGGGATGCCAGCGCCGCCTGGACTAGTAAGAAGAGCAGGACATCGGCTCGTGTGGACTGTAATGGTGGGCGTGTATATGCATTGGAACGCACCAGATGGTCAGTTACATGTTTTCCATGTCTGTGTGACATGTGCCATGCACACGCGGTCTATCTACCACGGGTCTGGGAAAGAAAAAAAAGGGTAGGCCAGTTACCCGGTGGCCAATAGCATCCAGCAGCTGGCGGAAGTTCTTGTCCTCTTTGGCGTACTCGTCAACAGCAGCGGCATTGAGCACGAGGCCGTGTGGTACCGTCAGCAGGGATGGGGCGGGTGCTGCGGCCGCTGTGCCATCATTATCATCATCTGTGTCAACCACATGGCGCCCTGGTTCCTCAGCCGCTGCTACGTCGCCGTCACAAACCACGCCATATCCCCGGCCATCTATCTCGGTGATCTTGACATGGTGGAACGAGACGTTGTTGAGATGTGCCCAGGACGGGATGCTCTCGATTGGGAGGGTTGGCCGATGGTGCATCTCGCTCGGTAGTTGAGGGATTAAAGGCGGAATGTGAAATTCAGATGAGAAGGGCTGGATGCCCCAGGGTGTGCAGCAGTGATGATTGATGGGGTACGTATACTCCGTGTGACTGAATTTAGCCTGAGAGGAGGTGTTTCATTGCAGTTCTGCCACAGCTGTCACGGTTGAGGGAGGAAAAGAACAAGCACTGGAGGCTCGACCTTCAATGCTGTGTTGGTGAGCTGGGTGAGGAATGCTGCCGACTGGCCGGATGAAGTACACGACAGAGCCAGGTGAGAAAAGGCAGATCTTGCGAGATGGGCTTCTAGAAGTCCGGTTAATTCCACTACAGGGCAGGCAGGCTGTTGGTTGGGACTGGACGAGGACGGAGCTTCCTCTTCCCGCCCCAGGGATGGCAGAGGCTTGGCATGCCCCGCCTTGGCCTTGCTTATCGCTTATCGGAGCGCGGGGCAGGGTCCCTGGCCAGGAATTTGTTTCTAAATGTCATCTCGACATCTTGCGACTGCGCCCTGTACATGACTGGAGGCCAACAATAGCACCAACAGTTGCTCGCTGCTGTTCTTAGCCACCTGAAATACCTTCAAAATGGGCAGAGACCCCCTTATTGGCTTGGTCGGCAAACCAAGTGCTGGCAAGTCCAGCACCCTCAATTCTCTCACAGATGCCTCTTCCAAAGTTGGTGGGTAACACATTGAGGCTGTCTCCTCGATATGCGCCGGGTTGATGATACTGACATCTCGCTCAGGGAACTTCCCGTATGCTGTCATCCTCCCTTCTCGACGTTATTTTCAACATGCGCTTCCCGCGACCAGTCGCTGACCCCTAGTCGCCTTCTTTTTCCATCCGCAGCTTCACCACCATCGACCCCCAACGAGCCATCGGCTATCTCCAAATCGACTGCGCATGTGCGCGCTTCGGTCTTCAGGATCGCTGCAAACCAAACTACGGCTCATGCGTGAACGGACGGCGAAGCGTTCCTATCGAGTTGCTGGACGTGGCTGGACTTGTCCCAGGGGCACATCAGGGTCGGGGCCTGGGGAACAAGTTCCTCGACGACTTGCGACATGCCGACGCACTCATTCACGTTGTTGATGTCTCGGGTACCACGGACGCAGAGGGCAAGAACACGCGTGGCTACGACCCCAGCGTCGACATCGCCTGGCTGAGGAGTGAGATTGTGCAGTGGATTAAGGGGAACCTCATGGAGAAGTGGGGGTCAATCAAGCGCAGACATGTGGCGGTCAAGGCGACAGCTGTTGAGACACTGCAGAACCAATTCAGCGGGTATGGGAGTACAGCGGCGGTGGTTGCGCGCACATTGGATAAGCTAGGGTTGAAGGAGCCTTTGGAGGAGTGGGATGGTAGGAAGCACATCGATTGCGGAGCCGGGCAGACAGCTTGCTAACACGACTGCGCAGAGGAAACCATCGATCGGGTCGTTAACGCCTTCACCGACGAGAAGTTCCCCACCGTCCTGGCACTCAACAAGATTGACCACCCAGACGCCGACAAAAACATCGCAAAGATCGCCAAGCAGCAAGACCCAAACAAAATCGTCCTCTGCTCCGCCATCTCCGAAATATTCCTCCGCAAAATGGCCAAGCAGGGCTACATCCGCTACACCGAAGGCAGCGAGTACATCGAGACGCGGGAGGATCTGATCGCAGACGGCGACCCGACCGGCGGGGGGCTGAAGGAGCTTGACGAAAAGAACCGCAACAGGATAGAGAACCTCAAAGACATGGTCCTCTATCGCTTCGGTTCGACGGGCGTGGTCCAAGTGTTGTCCAAGGCGGCCGAGCTGCTCGGGTTGGTGCCCGTGTTCCCGGTCCGGAACATCACAACGTTTGGCTCTGGTGGGAGCTCCAGAGAGGTATTCCGGGATTGCGTGTTGGTGAAGAAGAACTCGACCGTGGCGGACGTGGCGAGGAAGATCTTGGGCGATGCGCCGATTGCATACGTTGAGGGAGTTGGCGGAATCCGGGTCGCCGAGGATCAGATTGTCGAGGTCGGGAAGAATGATGTGAGTGGACGCCTGCTCTGGCTTTTTGTTCCGAGTTCTTCTGACTTTGTCTTAGATCTTGTCTTTCAAGCTCGGGAAATAAAACGCAGCAGAATCGTGGCTCTTGAGACATTCGTCATACACAAACGGCTTCACGAACCCCCTCCAAGCGCCAGCCTGGGAGGGGTATCCCCCTTAAACCGATGGATCATCTAGTTTCATCGAGCTCTCTTGAAGCTACAAAGCAGTGGCTTTCTTAGCCCCAGAGGGCAAATCCCTGGGCAACTTCAAGAGGGAGGCATCTCCAAAACCTGCCATGCCATCTAGAAACTTCCAGTCAGTCGGCCAGCGAAATGCCAAGGAGCATCATGGTCAGAGGCTATGGCATAGCACATCTTTAGGGTCCTAGCCCGACATGAGAGAGAGACGTTGTGCTCAGCCACGGAGATGTGGTCAGATCTCCTCGAAAGACTTGAAGGGAGGCGAACGATAATCATGAATTGGTTCACCATGAGGTTCGAATCGGCACCCAACCTAAATAATCATCAATTTGGGGTATCGCTGATACTAAGCAGCTCCCAGAGAGCTATGGAAGTGCATAACCCAAGATCTCACAAGGGAGAAGAAGTAAATGAGTGACAAGAAATGAACAAAGACTTGACCCTACCCGTCGACATCCATGGAAGAGCGTCCTGAAAGATTTGGTATGAAGCGTCGCCGATGAGTCAATCCACCAATGATGCTCCCCAAGAACAAAGCGAAATCTTCGAGTACTGCCATCGTGAACTCTCCCAAACTTTGGTGTTCATTCCGACCACCTCAGAATGAATAATGTGCCGTCTCGAAAGGCTTGGCGGCATCTCGTATCCGATGATGTCATCGGGGGAGCACCCCACCAAATCCAACTTTCTTCTGCATCGGCAGCTGTATGCAGCGTCTTCACACGTCCAAGACAAAGATTGTCGAGAGCGGGGAGCAGGCGGCACGCTGGTAGCGAGGTAGGTACCTCAGTGTAGCCCGCGGGTCAAGTGGTTGTTGTCGTGAGATGAAGGTGCTCATTATTCGTTCGGATCATCAAGCGTTGAGACCCATATTCTCTCCACCGAAGGCATTACCTAGAAAGAACAACCCCTTCCATGCCCTTCCCAATCCCTAAAGAAGAAAAGAAAAGAGGTATCCAACGCTGTTGTCTAACCCCGTCCCCCTCACGCGTTCAATTCCCAAGCAAGCAAAAACAACCAAGCGAAACCAAAGCTAATCATGACGGCGAAAAGAGCGACGGAGAAGAGAGCGTTCTCTTAGTATTTCAAAATGATGTAGAGGGCGTGGATGATGCCGGGGATGTACTGTAAAGAGGAGCTGTTAGCTATCCTGTGTCTGTTCGCTGGAGGAGTGAAGAAGGAGAAACGTACGCCGAGGATGGTCAAGAGGATGTTGAGCAGCAGTTGTGAGCCGCAGCCGACCTCGAGGAAGACGCCGACGGGCGGGAGGATGATGGCAAGAATAATCTTGCAGATATCGCTGTTGGCCAGATTGTTAGCTGGCTGTTATTGCTTTGGGCGCAGCTCGGGATGGCTGGATTGGGAGAGAGGTATGGAGGAGGATGGGTTTGCATGCGTACCTGGCGGTGAACGGCATTTTGACGGTTTATGGATGGTTTTCTGGGAAGACTAGGGTGCGAAGCAATATGCGATTGTCTTTGAGGATGTTGTGGTAGTTCTGTGTGAAGTTCGGGTGGTGATTGTTTATATGTTGAGAAGCAGCAGGAGTGGATTCGATATGGTGAAAACAAACCAGAATCGAACACTTGCTGCTACACGGTGGCTGGTCCCGGAAGCGTCTTAAATGTCATGAGCAAGCTACTCCATGCGACAAGAATCCTTCAGCCAAGCATCGGATCTGCCCGTGGACAGCAGCAGGTGGTTTCAATGACCAAGGATAGCAGGACGAAAGTACCCTGGCCAGGTACACACCTCACGTCGGGTGGCAACAAAGACCACCGGATTGGATGCACTCTCGGCTGGGGCCTTGGTCGGCAGAGCTATCTGCCTTGGTGGAGAAGTGCGCTACTACTACCTGGTACGTCCTTTGGGGTGCTGCGTCATACAACCTCCTGGAACAGACGGCCCGGGGGTTGGGAACGTGGTCAGGTGGTGGCTGGAGGCTTACTGCGTCTGTCCGTTTTACGGGCGAGTCTGCTTGGTCTGCTTGGTCTGCTTGACAGTTTGCCGTCCACCCGCATGTTTGTGTAATGATACACAGACATTATGACACGGGCCCAGCAAATTACCTGTAGACGGGACTCGAACAACGCATGGTGGATGAGGTGATGATGAATGAGCACCCCCCAAAACAAAAATCCACTCTCATGCTCGCCCGTTCGGGTGCCACTGTCCACGACATGCATGACGTTTCTACCGAGAGGCGGGGATGCCGCGTGAGAAGGCATGCGCCTTTGGGAGGTAACCAAGAACCACACAGTCAGGTGATGCTTGGCTTACTAGAGGTTGCTCTGGCTAGTGATTGAAGATTTCCCGATCTGTCCGAGTTTTGATGTTTTGCTCGAATAGACTTGACTCTGAACGTTTATTTTGGCGGAAAATATCAACTATTGTTCTGTTTTTACTAGGTGTCATGGCTTCAAGTCTGGACTCTTCAAACCTTTGATGTGGGACTGCTATGCTGAGCCAATGCAGACGGACTTCCTGGAGAGCTTGGCGGCTAACTATTGTCTCAATGACGATACCGAGGTGCCCGAGAAACATTTCGAGAGCGCCAGCATCCTCTTCGGCTGCACGAATGCATCTGCTTCCATGTTTCTGACGTGTCGAGAGTGGCTCGGTTGTTGTGGTGGGAAGCAGGCACATGCCTTGTCCGCCTCTACAAGAACCGTAGGAATGACGTAGGATATGCATGACATCACCACCCGGACAACGCCGGCTCAGTGCCAAGCATGCTCCCAAGTCCCGTCGGTGAGCGGCTTCTTGGCTTCAATCCGGATTCGGAAAAATGTTGTCAAGCTGTCTTTTGTGTGAGAGGAGGGTTTTGCCCGCTCGATCGAGAAACCGAGGAACGTGTTTATCCTTTCGCCGCCACGCAGCTACAACAATACTGGACGCCGTTTTCGGCTTAGCCTCCGGGCTTATCGGAGGCTGGACGGCACTCACGGAACGGAGCACCGGGCTTGGCGCCGAGTCGGAGCCCCACTTGGATGCTCTTACCCGAGCCCCACTCAGCCCCAACCCTAGCGACAATTTTGAGCCACAATTTCACCCAAGCTCCATCAGAAACCCTCGTTCAATTCACCGCCCGCAAAAGATTTGTCGGACCCCCTCTTAAAACCATCCCGCGAAAATATATCACCACACCGCAGAGGCGCAGGATATTTGACCTCTTTGCGTCCTACATCGTCACCCTCAGTATCTCGGCCGGTCCCGAACAGACAATCAGCAACAATGGCTCCCGTCGCTGTATGTACCACCACCATCACTTGACTGCTTTGCTGTTGGCCCAGTCCTCTTTGGGGATTGTCCCCCCCGAGCCGGATGATGGCGTGAAGCAGTAGGCTAAGTCAATATTTTTCCTTCGGGAGCAACAGAAGAAGTCTGGCGCCAAGAAGGGCCCCAAGACAACCAAGAAGGTGAGTCCATTATCCTCGAGAGAGCTGTTGTTTGTCGGGTCGGTCGCTGATAGATGATGTGCTCCCCATGCAGTTCATCATCAACGCCTCGCAGCCGGCGAGCGACAAGATCTTCGATGTCTCGGCCTTCGAGAAATTCCTGAACGAGAAGATCAAGGTCGACGGCCGCGTTGGCAACCTTGGCGACACCATCAAGATCTCCCAGCAGGGCGAGGGCAAGATCGAGATCATTGCCCACAATGACCTCTCGGGCCGCTACCTCAAGTACCTGTAAGGCTCTCTCTTCCCGCAGCCGTCCTCCCCTCGATAGACCCCCAGCAGCTGACAATCGGGCACTACCAGGACCAAGAAGTTCCTCAAGAAGATGCAGCTCCGCGACTGGCTCCGCGTCGTCGCCACCTCCAAGGGTGTTTATGAGCTCAAGTTCTACAACGTCGTTAACGACGAGGCCGAGGAGGACGACGAGTAAACAACTAAAAAAACAGTCTGCGGCTGGAACAAAAAACTTGGTTTGGCGTTCTTCGGGATCCATCATCATATGGCGAGATACCAAAAGGGATGGCTAGACCGGTTGTGCATAGCGGGAATGGGTCAACAATAAAAAGTGACACAGGCACGCATTGCGGCCGTCGGGCCTCTGGCCAAACCATGTCAATGTTCTCTTATTGATGCTCCTGGGTATATTGGTTTGTTTGTTCTCAGCACAGTATCCAACCCATCCCAACACCTCAACGCCGTCTATCCGGTTTCCCACCTCCTATGGCAAGGTTCGCATCGCCGCCTCAAAGGCCACCAGCGCCATAGCATTCGCCGGGAACGCCCTCAAAAAGCATGGTACAAACCCGCGCCAATACCCCCGTATCCCCTGTTCCTGATACACTGCCTTGGCGGCATCCTTCCACCTAGGAAACCTCCTCACCCCATCCCCCAACTTGCCCCCAAGCGGATCCGTCATAACCCTCTGCTTCACCACATCGCTGGGATAGCTCATGATCCAAAACACCTGGGCGCTCAGCCCGCCCGCCCAAAAGTTGACGGCCGGCGCGCTCAGCGACGTGCGCTCCCGCATCCACCTCGACAGCACGTCGTAGCTGCCCCACCAGAAAAAGAAGAAGCTCCGAAACAGCAGCGTCGCCTGCAGGCCGCGGTAGATGCCCCGGATCCCGTGCGCGCGGTAGATTTTCAGCAGGCAGTCGATCGGCCCGCTGTACAGCCGGTCCGCCTTACGCGCGGCGTACTGCGTTTGCAGCCGCGCCTTGATGTGCTCCACGGGCGCCGCCACGAAGCTCACCGTCGCGCCGGCAAAGATGCCCGCGATCCCGTGGCCCCAGGAGGGGAGGGGGATGGCGGTGTTGGCGCTGCTGTCTTTTTTACTATCACTACTACCGCCCAGTCCGTGTCGACTGCTGGGCGGGTGGTGGGATATGAGTCCGTAAGGGAGGAAGATGTGGTCGTGTAAGAGGCGGCGGTAGACGTTGAGGGACCCGAGCATGACGCTGTCCATGAACATCCACCCGACCAATGGCGGGGTGGCGCCCTTGTAGAGGGCCAGGATGCCCTCGTTGCGGATCGTTTGGGCTAGGCATTGTAAGGGGCCTGAGAAGCGGCCGGAGGAGGTTGTTTGGAGGCGGACTTTGATGGTATCGAAGGGGTGGCCGACTGGTGGAAGAAGGAGAGGGGGTTGGTTAGTGTTTGACTGTTTGGAGGGTGGATGTGGGAGAGGGATGGTAGATCAGGTACATACCTGTTTGTTTGGCAATGCCCGAAAACACGCCCGCCACGAAGCCCCGGTAGTTACTGCCCGTCGTCTTGTTGGTGGTGGAAGTTTGCGGTGCCGGTTCGGGGTTCGGCCCCGGCGACGTCGCCGGGGATGATGATGAGGAGGAGACGGGTGCCGCCATTGGGAGTATTCCGGATGCGCGAGCGAAGCGCGGTACCTAACCGGACGGCTGACCTACTCGGGGCGACGTGCGTCTGGGAAGGGGTTGAGGTGGGAAGAGAGCGCTGATGTTGTAGGTTTGGTCATTGTCCTCGGCTCAAAGAAAGCTCCGGCTTCTCTTTGGACTTTTTGGCCCCACCACGCAGCGGTATCGGACAGGAAGCGGGACCTCGATAGGGACGGAAATCAGGAACCAGGGGTGAAGTGGGGCCGTGCCGACCGAAAGTCAGGTCCGAAGGGACCGGCCCGGCGGATGGGCTTCGGAACCCAAGTCGATGTCTCTTTTCTCTCCTCATGTCCGAGGCCAGCCAGGATACTTAATGTCCCATTTCTCAAAGGGCTGGTACATACGGCCATACCCACAAGAAAGCACGGGATCCCGTCCGCTCTCCCCTAGTTAAGCTTGTGAGGGCCCGAGTAGTAGTTGGGTCGGTGACGACCAGCGAATGCCGGGTGCTGTATGTTTTTTGCACTCCTTTTTTTTCTTCTTTATGGTTTTCACAGACATTCTCTGGGACTGGGAGCAATTGACGGGTGGCCAGATCGCTGACTCCTCAGATGCAAAGACTCTCGGCGACTTGACCATTTGACATCAACAGGTCGAGTCATTGAGAAAGGCGTCTTGCGCATTGCCGTAGGGAATTGACACAACATGGATGCAACTGCAGAACCGGAATCAATAATAGTCAAGTTCTATGTCACCACAAATTTTTTGTGTCGGGTTTAACACCAAGAAAATGAAATTCGAGTCCAGATATTTAATACAACACATCTCCATGACCGTCCACTATGTACCACAAGCCCAGAACGGGGGGTATCTCACACTCCTCCAGGCCCCCAAGTCCCAAGAATTACCACCGTGTACTTGTGCCCATCCATCCATATGCATTCCTTTCTTCAAAACCTCTTCCCCCACGCCACCGTGCCCCCCAGCACCCTCCCGACCAAATGCCCTGCATACAGCCCGCACAGGATCGTCACCGGCCACTTCTGCCACTCCCGGTCCCAGTCCAGGGGGATCGGCACGGCTCCGAGCCAGGCGCCCGCGGCGGCGCCCACCAGACCTCCATACGTCTCGTCCAGCGGCGCCGAGAACCCGCCCAGGGAGGCCCAGGCGGTGCCGTCGACGCCGCGGACGAAGAAAACGGGGAACAGCGCCAGGACGGCAGCGTGCGCGGCGCACAACAGCGTGTGGGCGTTGTGCGTGAGGAAGGGCGCGCCGAAGAGGACCATGGTGAGGTAGAGGAAGGGGGTGACGAGGAAGGAGAGGAGGAGGGAGAGGATCGCGGTCTGTTATTTTGGGTGGTGGATAGTGGATGGTTAGCTACTACTCTTACTTCATCCAATACAATATATCAAATTGCAAGAAAGGGAAAAGAAAAGAACTAACCGTGACCCCCTTCGTCCCAACCCCACCCCCGGCAGCACCACTACCCGCTTTCCTCTTTCCCCCGGCCGTCTTCTTTACCCCACCTTCCGAACCTCCCCCAGCTGCAGTGGTAGTAGTGTTCTCCCCCGCGACGGGAAGACAAACCAGCGCGTACGCGACCTGCAGCGCCGCCGTGGCGGGCAGGAGCAAGGTCATCTCTGCGACGGGGTCTGCGACGAGGGAGCGGAAGCGGGCGGCGAACAGCGCGGCCTGGAGGGCGGGGAGGGCGTGCCGTGCCGTGCGGGAGAGCGGGGTCTGTTTGAGTTGGACTGGGTGGAGGAGTGGCTCTTGAGGTTTGTTTGCATCGTTTGATGGTGGCGGTTGTGAGGTTTGGGGTTGGGACGGTTTGGATTTGCTGGGGACGACCGCGCTGGCGGCGGCGGCGCTTTTCGTGGAGGGTGTGGAGGGCATGGTTGGCTATTTTTTGGTTGTTTAAATGGGTGACTTTGCTATGTGAGCAATTCGAGCATTTCGGACGTGGTAATGGGAATTGGGCGTTGGCGTCGTTGCTGTGAAAAGAGAAGGGGGGAAGGAAGTTTAAATTAAAGTTGCCCGAAGTTCCAAAGTGACGTTGCGACGCGACGGGTGCTCGGGATGCTCGGTAATAACCCTAACCCTGACTACCTCGTGAGCTGGCCAAAAGGGTTCTCACTCCCAAGGCTCACACAATCCGACCACCATCTACTACCTCAGGAAAGATGCTTGAGTAGGGTAGAAAAATACTTGCTTGTACTGACTAAGTCGGACCACTATTTATCGTAGTTGAAGTATCTTAAGCAGATATAGGTATCTCCCTAACCCTGACGTGGTATAGATCCCTTTTCCTTGCCAATGTTAATTCCATCGTACCCGAATCTCCTCCAAACTTCCGTGTTGTACCAAAGGTGGATATCCAAACCGAAATCACAATCGACACCGAATCCCGTCATCTCAATTAGATGCCTCATCCTCCTCGTAACCTTATATCAACTACCTAACTGAAATCATCATCATCATCCCCCCACCCCGACCCATCATACGCGCTCGTCATCACAGGCTGTTTCGCCGGAGCAGCGGGCGTCGTTGTCGTGGTTGGCTTCGCTGCAGTCGCTGCTGTCGTCGTCGTCGTTGTTAGTGCGGTTACCGTTGTTGAACCAGCCGTGGTGATAGATGGGATCTTCATCTGCGATGGTAACATCGGGTATTGCTGTTGCTGTTGCGGCCCTTGCCATCCCGCCGCTCCCCCTTTCCCACTGTCACGAACTGGGCCCGGACCCGGGCCTTGTAAACTCCCTTGTTGACCTTGACCTTGACCTTGAGCCAGCGGTTGCTGGTGCTGCTGCTGTTGGTGTCTCCCTGCCTCGGTTGGCCCTGGAAGCCGCATCTCCTGCTGCCGAATTGCCTGACGGACCTCAGGCGGAGGCATGATTGGTGTGTTGGAAGGTGGGAGGTGGATTTGGGGCGCTTGCTGCTGCTGCGACTGCTGTCCCACTGCGGGGACGGGGCCGGTGGGCGTCATCCACATGAGCGGACCTGGAGTCGGGTTTTGTTGTTGAGGCTGCGGTTGGAGGTGTGGGTTGGGTGGCTGCTGTTGCTGCTGCGGTGGTGGTGGCGCTGCTGCTGTCTGGATTCTAAGTCCTTGCGGGACCTGTTGCTGCTGTTGTTGCGGCTGCTGATGGCCAGGAACGGGCTGCATCATCATCATGCCGTGCATCATCCCCTGCTGCTGTTGTGGCACCTGCGGTCCAGGAGCAGGCATGTATTGGCCCGGAATCGGCACGGGCGGGTAGGTTTGTTGATAAAACTGCTGCTGCTGCTGCTGCTGCTGCTGCTGTTGATTCTGTGGCAGTTGGTGTTGCTGCGGCGGTGGGCGTTGCTGTTGTGCCGGAGGGTGCTGCTGCACAGGCGACGACTCGACGCTTGAGCTCGACCCCTTGCCTCCTTTCTGCAATTTACTCCCGCTCGGGTGTAGCTTGCGCAAACTTTCGCTCCGCCAAATCTTTCCGAACCAGCTCTTCTCTTCCTTCGCCGGCGACTGCTGTGTTGTTGCTACTGGTGCGGCCGGTTTAGCTTGAGGTTGGGGTTGAGGCTGAGGTTGGGCTTGGGATGGTGCCTGAGGTATGACGTAATGCCCGCCACCACCACCGCTACCAGGATACAGCATCTGACTCGGGGCGGCGGATTGAACCATGTGCGGGGGAACTCCAACCGCCGCAGCACCAACAGCTGGGTAAGGCATGCCAACGCCAGGTTGCTGTTGCTGAGCTGCCATACGCCCTCCCGACCCGGGGCTGTACTGGACGGCAGGATGCCCTCCTGGGATCATGACGTACCCTCCAGGAGCTGCTGGAGCATTGGGAGGGTGCGGTGCAGATTGGACAAACATGCCGGGCGGTTGAGCACCGCCGGGGACGGCGGGAAGCGGCTTCTCCTGCTCCGTGAACCGCCTTACAGGAGGCATGTTTTGCGGAGGATTCTGCACGGGAGGAGTAGTTGCCGGTCGGTTTGGACCCGCGGCTGCGAGGTGCGCGGGAATATGGCTGTGGCTGACGGCGGAAACTGGAGCAACAGGTTGATTTGTAGGCTGCTGCTGGTGCTGTTGATTGTACCCAAAGGGCTGCGCCACGCTACCTGCCTGAGACCCGGAAGGCTGGGTTTGTGGTGAAGCTTGAGACTGGAAGATGCTGGAGGATTGAGAATTTGTCCGCGAGACGGGCGAGACCGGCTGGGGAGAGGGAGGACGACGCTGGCTGGGGAGGTTTGTCACATCGTTTGAGGGGATGAGAGTCTGAACCGCTGGCGGTGGTGTTGTTGGCTGATCGTAGGACGATGATTGCTGAGCAGGAGAGGCCGTTGCCGGCTGGTTCACAGGCGCTGTTCCTGTTGTTGAGGTTGCTGGAGGTTGAGAAATAGTGGCCGCTGAAGCGACGGCAGGCAGCTGGGTAGACGGGACCGAGGGACCGGAAACGGGCACGTTTGCCATAATTGCATCGAAACTCACAGGAGGAGGAGAGGCAGTGTTGATACGTTGGCTCGGCGAGAATCCTTCCCCAGAAGTTACAGCTGCTGGTACGGGAGGTGAGGTTGGCCGAACAACCGGCTGCTGGGGAGGCGGAGCCACCTGGGGAGTTTCACCTCGCGAGACTGGACTCGGAGCCTGAAGCAGTTGCACAGTTGGAGGGGGCATCAATTGTTGGACAGGGGCTTCATTAACAGGTTTGCTCGCAGGAGGTGGCACCAGAGACGGGCTGACGACGGGGTCGGAGGCCATTGGCGGTTCTGAAACGGGCGTTCGACCAACATCATCGTTCTTAGGGGTAGATATCTCCTCCCGGGTCCCTTGGACGGATGACATCTCCGAGGTGGTATGGGTTGTAACCTGAGCTTGGCTGGCAACAACAAACCCCGAGTCGACGGCGATCGTGGTTGGAGCTGGCGCTGGCTGTTCCGCGGCCTGACCTTGGCTAGGAACAACAAAACCAGAGTCGACAGTTAATGTGTTCGATGTTGACGCAGACTGCTGCTGGCCCTGGACATGCTGAACCCCTGAGGCGAGTGGGGCCGGCTCTTGACCAGCGCCGACAATGTAACCAGAGTCAACAGCAAACCCAGAATCAACGGTAAAGCCAGAGTCGACGACGATACCCTTCGGCTCTGACGCAGGTTGCTGGCTGTGACCAGTCTGGACCTCGGACACAACCTGTGACGGCGGCGGAGCCTGCTCTTCAACAGCCACAACATACCCGGCGTCAATCGCAACCACAGCCGGTTGTTGACCAGGCTGAGGAACCTGAGCACCCCGTTCCTCCTGCCCTGTCCGAGGAGCGCTTGGAACATCGCTGGCAATGATATGCCCAGAATATCCCGAATCAATGGTAACTACAGTGCTTGCCGCCGGCTGAGACACTTCAGGGCTTGAGACTGCTGGAGCGGGATTCGTCACCACAGGTTGGGCATTGCTTTCAGACCCAGGAGCTGCTGAGACTTGAGAGGGTGCCATCTCGTGATGTACTGGTGGGCTTCCTGAGGCGGGAGGAAGAGATGGAGCCGTCTCTACTGCTAGTGACGAAATCACAGGAGGCGTGGATTGAGAGGCAGCAGCCGAAACCTGAGATGCGGGTGAAGCCACGATCATGGGCTCATCCATGACGAACTGAGTAGGAGCCGGCTGGTATTGGATTTCTTGCTGAGCTGGGGTAGTGGCTGGCGCCTGAGGCTCGGATGATGCCACGATCATTGGTTCCTCCATGACAAACTGGGTAGCAGCCAGCTGGTGCTGAGCTGCTTGTTGAGCCGAGATATTGGCCGACGACTGAGGCTCGGATGATGCCACGATCATAGGCTCATCCATGACGAGTTGGGTACCAACTGGTTGGTGTTGAACGGCTTGCTGGGCCGAGATATTGACGGACGTCTGAGGCTCAGATGCCACAATCATCGGTTCATCCATGACAAACTGAGTAGCAGCTGGCTGCTGCTGGTGTTGAACGGACTGCTGAGCATGCTCAACAATGTTGGAGCCAGGGACACTGGCCGTCGAGGCCTGAGGCTCGGATGATGCAACAATCATCGGCTCCTCCATGACAAACTGCGTGGTCGAAGGCTGATGATATTGGACTTGCTCTGTTGGTGGGCTAGGTTTCCTAACTTCCTCCTGAATGCTGTACGAAGGGCCGATAACCACGGTCGGACTATTCGCGCTAAGTTCAGCCGGTGGCTGCGCATCCCTCGCACTCGTCGCTGTAGCAGCAGCGTGTGACGCCACACCCCTCTCTGAACCTGACCCCTTAATTACCGTCGGGCTGTTCGCACTCAGCTCACTCATCGTCGTGGTCGTCGTTGTCGTCACGGGTTCAATAGCTCTCGTCGTCGAACTCGCAGCAACACCAATAGTGACAGAACGTGTCGCCGTATCTACCACCGGCGCGTTAATAATCATTGTACCCGATCCTCCGACGCCGACGCCATCGTCGCTGCGGGGGGAGACCACGCCGTGAAGGACTTCGGAAGGGGGCCTGAATCCAGCAGAAGAAGCAGTTGGCAAGTCGTTCTTGGGAGACGGTGATTTGTTGTTCCGGGAGATTTTCAGGGGCGGTGGGACGTCGGGACTCGACGGCGGCGGGAGGGGGATGGAGAAGGCCTGATGGTGGTGAAAGGAAATCGCGGGATCGGTCGACTCGACGATGCCGCCGCTGGAGAACTCACCGGAAGATGGGGGTTGAAGTTGAGGTTGTTGTTGTGACCGGAGAGTTCCCAGAGTTACTGGATCGCTGGCCGTGGCTGAGGAGGCGGCGGGGGTGTAGGGTCGGATGTTCTTGTATTGCTGTTGCTGCGAAGGAAGTTGTGTTGGGAAGGTTTGGTTCCGGTATAGTTGTGGTGGTTTTCCTACGTCGGGTGTTCGTTTAGAAGCCTGGCTAACGCTGATATTGGCGACCATCTGGACTGTTTCCTCGATTTCTGTCGTGATGTCACGATATGGCTTATACGGCTGGTAGGTCCGGGCCGGGCTGGCGTTTTGGCTCTGGGGCTGACTCTGGGGCGGACTGTTAGGTTTGATAGGGGCACGGCCGCGTGCTGGTTGAAGCACCGAAGGGACATGCGTGAGTCCTCCTCCATGGCTTCCTGTCGTCGGAGGGTCCGAAAGACTCGCGGAACGCTCTCTAGTGCTGGAGCTCATGAGGGCAGCGCCACGGGCAGGCTTGAGAACTGATGGGACATGGGCGAGTCCTCCGGTGCTCCCTGCGGTGATGGGGCCTGCGACGCTCATAGGACGCGCTCCGGTGCCAGGAGGCCTACTCGGGGCTGTTGTTGCTGGCCGAGGAGGCGCTTGCGGAGTCTGAAGCGAGGAGGGGACATGCTGAGGACGGTAGTGCGACGGCGGCGCGGCAGCCATGGAATGCCTCTTCTGGTCGCTGGATTCGGAACGGGCAGCCCGGGCGACAGCAGGGTGTACCGCCGGCGCCGCCTCGGGGTTGTATGGCTGATACTTTCCTGGTACTGGCTGTGATGCTGGTTGTGCTGGCGCCGGTCTGGGGGCTGGCGGAGGAGATGGGGTGGCTGAGGTAGAGGACTTGGGCGCCATGGGCCAAGTGCCTTGTCGAGGGGTCTTGAACGGATGGTTCAGCAGCTGCTCAAGGGCTTCATACTCCTTCTTCTGCTTTTCTGGGTCCGTGCCCGACTCCAGAGAAGCCGCCACGCTCCTCCGCTTCTCGGCTGCCCTCTCGGCTGCCCGTTTCGCGGCCACCTGCTCTGGGGTAAGTTCGTTCGGGGGCAACTCGACAGGAGGCAAGTCAAAAGCGTTGACGTAGGCCGTGCGCGGCGGGGCTTGTTCCTCCCGCATGTCAAAGGCCGGAAGCTCTACCGGAGCTGGGTTCAGCTCGTCATAACAACGGGGTGTGGCATCGCTGACGAGCTCGGCGATGCGACCAACCGGGTCGGGCTGGATCTCGCGACTGTCCAGCATGTAGATTTCTGGAGGTGGAGCAGCAACCTCTTCTTCCACCTGGGGAACGACGGGCTGTTGAGCCGGCGTACTCTCCGACTGAGACGCAACAGTGGCGCTGTATTGCTCCGGAGTAGCAGTCGCAGGATGCGCGCTGCCGGGAAGAGGGGTTCCCTGAGCGCTGGCCACTGGCGACACTGTTGCGCGCGTCTTGTCGGCAGTGCGATCTGCCGGAGCACTGACGGAGCCATGCTGTTTCTCCGGACTCCCAGGTAGCGAGCCTCGTTCCTCCTCTTCTTCCTGGAGAGGGCTGATGTCGGTGTAGGCTCCCGGGCCCATGTACATTAGCCCATCGAGCTGGAAATAGTCGGGGATGCCATCGTCTGGGTCAGATACGGCGCTGGAGGAGGCCCGGTCTCTGCGCCGGCTGGTCGAGCCCGAGGTGCTGCCCACTGTGCTCTTCCTCTTGAGGCTGAGGAGTTTCTCCTCGGGCGGGAGGTCGATGCGCCCGCCGGGGTCGCAGAGGAGCTCGGGAAACTCATCGCCGGGCTTGGGAAAGGTGTATTGGATGTGACCGGTGGGCTTGTATCGGTAGAACCAGCGGTTCGCCGACCCGTCGTAGTCCCATTCCCAATTCTCGGGAAGGGTGGCCATGATTGTTTAAATACACGGCTGCGCTCTACGCGCCGTATTTGCTATCGGCATCCAAAATGTCCAAGTATTAGAGATCTGCCCGAGGGCGGCGCAGAGTTCGAGACAAGCAGGTAGTAAAGGGGTGGTGGTGCCGAGACCAAGGACGCGGGCGCGGGATTGGCACGGAGATGGGGAACACGGCGTCGGTCTTGGAGTCAAAGACGCATGGCAGAGCGGAACAAGATTATTAAACCCGAGCTATCAAAAGGGGTTGCGGTGCTGCGGGTGTCAAGAATGCCAGGAAGAAAGATGCTTGCTCGGAGCAAGGAAGCTCCCTTGGTGTCAGGCACGGGACAACTTTCGCACCGCCTGAACCCCGAACCCAGCCCTTCACGACCTAACGCGAGGGGACATCCATCACGTTATGGAGCACGCAGCTTGCCCACTGACTAGTTCCCCAAATCATCAGCAACCCAGCTGCGGCTGAGGAGGGGAGCCATGGCAGCCCAATGGAGTGGAGGTGCCGCGGCTCAACCCATGCTCCCACAGGCCCTTGTGTGGTGTGGCGTTGGCGCATTTGAGGTCTGCCCAAACATCCATGCAGCACACCATTGTCTTGGGTTGATCTTGGAACAGGCAAACCCACGAATCTGATCATTGTGGGCACAAGGCTGAGGGTGATGATTTTGGCTCGATGACACCCGTGAGGAAGAGTAGTAACAAAGCCGAGGGAAGCAAACAAAGTTATGTGGTTAGAGAAAGTGTTTGGGAGCAATGAGCCGCAGACGCAAGACGGAAACACAAATAACCCAAATGCTACATTGGCCGCTGCGTCAAGATGCAACGAGGCCCGATCCTTCAAACATGCCTTTCCCAAGAAATGCTCGGAGTGTGTTAGGTTTTTCCGGTTCCGAAATCTCAGGGCGTCATGAAATCGGGAAGCTTCATCGGCAAGGCTCTACTTTGTATGGCGATGGTGAGATCAAACAACCTGATCTTCAACCAACCCCTGATTGACTGCTAAACGGCGTCACCTGAGGACTGCTTACATATTACCACATAGAGGGTGCCCTTGGATACAGGGCTTTGTTCGAGAGCAAACTCAGGTGTTCTATTTCTGGAAACGTTCTAGGTGATCTATTCTGGTTAGCCGAGAGCTAAATGGATCGGAAACACCAAGAGCAGAGCTAGGACACTCATGGTCACTGCAATAAACCATCAGATAATTACAGTCGACAATCACAAAAGCAGCCCCAAACAACAACCCTAGTTATTCGTCTCCAACCACCCTATCACACCTCACCCTCCCACTCCCAAGAACCTCACACTTGGTCAACCTCCCGCCCTGCTCCTCCATATTGATATCCACCACGCTCACCCCCTCACCATCCTTCTCGACCGCCTTCGCCGTCCCATCCTCCAACGTGACTTTCGCCTGCGCAAACTCGACACTCGTAAAGTTGGCCAGCGGCAGCGGAATGTAAGGCATCCCCGCCAGCGGAAAATCCTCCACCATCCACGCCACCTCGCGGCCACATAACTGTGGCTGGCCTTGTGCCGGGGCAGGCAGCACCTTGCGCACGCTCACCACCGGGCTCAGCTTCTCGAGCCCACGTTTGCTGCGGAGGAGGGCGGCGGTCTCGTCGTCGGAGCAGGTGACGTTCCCAAAGTTCTCCGCGACGATGGCATATTCTTGATTCTCTACCACCACCCCCCTCTTCGCGTCGTCAGACGGCGAAGAAGAAACCGGTCCAACCTCAATCCTCACCCTCACCACATCCCCCTCGGCAACGCTAAACCCTTCCAGCCCGCTCGCGTAAGGTTGCCCCGGCGCGAACTGGTACCACGCGACCGGCGTCGTGGCGCCGCCCGCCCACAGGTCCCAGAAGGTGTCGACCCCGACGCGGAGCGAGGCGCCGCAGTTGATTGTTTCATCATCGGTCGAAGACGAGGAGGACCTGCTGCTGCTGCCGGTGCTGTCGATCCCCAGCCAAAAGGACGCCGCGTACGTGAGGGTCGGGTTACCGCCTGTCGGGCCGTGGGTGGGGACGCGGGCGGAGGGGACGCGGAAGATGGTTTCGGCCGTTGTGATGCGCTGGTTAGTGGTGAGGATGGCGCCGCCTTTAGTGGAGGGGGTTTCGTCCGTGGATGCTGCTGCTGCTCCTGCGGCGGCGAGGCGGAGGTTGGAAGAGGTTTTGGAAACGGATGCGACCGGGGCGAGGGTGTGTAAGAGCACAAGACGGTGCTGGCTGTCGCGGACCCGGGTGGGTGGTGAGCGGACCGGCACGGTGGCCGCGGAGGTGGCGGTGATGGTGAGGAGGGAGGTGAGGAGGGTTGAGGTTTTCATGATGAAGGTAGAGCGTAGATCTCGTTGTCAAATGTGTTTGGCGTGGGTAAGTGAGAAAATGACCGCTGATGGAGTTGCTGCCTCAGTCTCAGGTCAACACCTCCAAACTATCCAGAGATCCCCTATTTAGGAGTTGATGTGTCCCAGATGATGGACAACCAAAGCACCAACAAAGAGAATGAAGAATCTCCGACCCAACCCGTCAATTAAGACCAAGAAACCAAACAAGACGAAAACAAGACACAGATCCGCCGTCGCTTGCAGATCCCGTCAAACAAACAGCCACAATCTAAGACAAGACAACAACAAGCGAGCGACAGAACAACACCGTCTCAGATACCGCGGTACCGAGACCAACCACCCAAAGCAAAAAAAAAGACTGGATGTAGCACCTCTTATATACCCTTCCCTCGTTTACCAAGATCTACCACGGCCGCAGCTCGGGTGGAATACGGGGTAGTACTACCACCAGGATCCAACCGCCCGCCCCCATGGAACCGCGGGAGATCATCCCGCAGTGCCTCCGAGATGCTACGTAACAGCTACCAACCATTACCGCGTCCCTGAGCAGCATATCCGGGGCCCTCCCATCCTTGGCTGTGAACATAACGCTTACTGGGTGTCGAAAGACAAGTAGGTCCGAAGATCTCAATCCAAGGATGGTAATCCTTAGGTACCACCACCTCGCCTCGTCCAACGAACGGGCATCAACGGCGGCGGCAACATCTGAAACATTCCGCCACGATAGCTCAGTTGTATGCACCGCAGGCCGTTGTGTCGCTGTTCCCAGCAATTTTGGAACAAATGGTGAGCATCACCTCAACTAATAATGTGTAGACGAACGAGCCAACTTGGGCTTCGTTTTTTCGGCCCTCTCTCAGGTGCAAGGAAGGCAGACAAAAGCAGCGACAGATCCCAACCGGGGCTAAAGATCGAAGCTCAGGTACTTACGTAGTGGTTGGCCATCTCCAAAACTTAGGTAGTAGGTAATTCATCTGTACCGAGGCAAACCGGCCATGCCCATGCAGCCAACGCCCCATCTCGACTTGATAATAAGTGCATTGCTTCCCGTATTTTCTCTCGAGACGCACGCCTCAGGCGAAGCGCAGTCTGGAAGCTGTTTCCTGTGAAACCCGCCTCGGATTCTGTGCCGCCACAGACCGCCCGGGAACATTGAGATAGGCCTGAAGTGGGATCGGCCCCGAGAGCACAACATCCAGCTACCTGACCCAACTCTAACTATCCATGATTTCAGCTGGCCTCACCCAACCTCGGATGAACCATTGCACTTATATGGCACCATCACTGCGTACCATGCACTCTCCGGCAAATGCATACCTATGCGTATATGTAAAACCACAAATCCTACCTACCATCCGCTCTGAACCTGTGCCACCATCCGACCTCATCCGCCCTCCCAACTACCATTCAACACACCCACCTCACACCCAAGAATCACCGGGCCATCCACGCCCAGCTGGATGCTGTGCCACAAGACATCACAAATAGCCCCGGCTACCTTGCCTGATTCCAGACTAGAAATGGGATCACAGGGCGGGACAGAGAAGCGAATACGACGACGATGACCATACATGAGGTGCACTCGTATGTACGGTACTTAACATGAGGCAACGTGGTAGGTACCTTCTGTACCTGAGTTACGTTGTACAAGATCAGATCTCCCTCTTCCGGCCCGGCAGTACATCAGTTGATACGAACCAAACATTTCCCGGTTCCAGATTGATGAGGTGAACCGCACATACACGTAGGGTTAATTCCTCACACCGCTCGCCGAGCAATGCCTACTTGGAGATACATATATCTCACCAAGTCAACTCAACATAAACAAACCGACACCTACGCAATCAAGCAACAGCAGCAACAGAGCCACCACCACCACCATGTTATACCCAACCGCCCCTCTCCCCACCACGCTCAAAACACCACCTTCCAATCCGCCCCGATCTTCACTCCCAACTTCCTCACCACCGCAAACGCCGCCTTCCCCTTCTCCGCGGGTGTGAACTCCACCTTGACCTCCCACTCGCGGCCCTCGCTCTGCACCTTGGCCGTCGTCTTGCCCGCCCAGCTCGCCGGTGCGCCGACAATAATCACCTTGTCGACGCCGACCTGGTGCATCTTCTTGAGCCACTCGCCCTCCTTGATGCTCGCGACGTTGCGGCCCTCAAAGTCGGCCGACGTGAGCGTGCCCTCAGCCGGGTCGAACGTGAAGCGGCGGTGGATGTACTGGCCCTGCTGGTAGTCGTACGAGTCGCCGTCGTCAACATACAAATCGCCGTCGGCGGGCTCGTCGGCCTTCGCGCTGGTGGCGACCACCAGCGTGTAGTCGTCCCACTTCATGAGCGCGCTGGACCGGCGCGGGATGTCGCGCCGCGGGAAGATGTGGCTGCCGCGCATGAGGACGGGGATCTTCTCGAGCGGCGCGTCGACGGTCACGTTCTTGCCCTTGACCGTCGGGATGCGCTCGTAGGTGAAGTAGTCGTAGTACGCCTCGTCGTCGGGGATCCAGATGGTCTGGGTCGTCTGGTCCTTCTGCGTGACGGGCTTGACCAGTAAGCCGGTGGTGCCGAGGAAGAATTGGTCGTCGATGGTGAGCCCGGCTTCCTCGGACCAGTGCGTGTAGAACATGGGCTTGAGGATCGGCGCGCCGTTGAGGTGGGCGTGGCGGAAAGCCGTGTACCACGCCGGCAGCAAGCTGTAGCGCAGGCGGAGCGCGGCAGAGATGATGGTTGTGTACGGCTCGCCGTGGAGATAGGGCTCGCGACGGCGGGAATCGATATGCGCGTGGGCACGGAAGAACGGACTGAAAGCACCGGCCTGGTACCAGCGAGTAAGCAGGTCCTTGTCCGGGTTGCCGAAGAAGCCGCCAACATCAGCACCCGCGAACGGGAAGCCCGAGATACCCTGGTTAAGAACCATAGGGATCGAGGACGCCAGGTGACCCCAATCAGCTTGGTTGTCGCCCGTCCACATGGCAGCGGCGCGCTGAGATCCGGAGAAGAAGGCACGAGTAAGGACGAACGGGCGGCGCAGCTCGCCGGGCTTGCGGCTCTTGAGAGCTTCGAAGGTGGCGCTGTGGAAGGTGAGGCCGTACAGGTTGTGCACGTCACGGTGCTCCCAGTTGCCAAAGTGCAGGTTGTCCTTGGGCATGGTGGTCTCGGGGCCGTTGAAGACGGAGGGCTCGTTCATGTCGTTCCAGAGGAACGTGTTCTCCATGCTGCCCTTCCACTTGTCGTACTTGAAGAGAGACACCCACCATTCACGGGCCGCCGGGTTGAAGCCGTCAATCCAATGGGACGAGCCCGGCCAGCACCAGCCCTCGAAGAGCTTGCCGTCTTTGTTGTGGACGCCGAGATCTTTGTCCTTGAGCTCCTGCACAACCGGGTAATCGGCGACGTTCTTGATGTGCGGGTCGTTGATGGTGACGAGTTTACGGCCGCGGCTCGCTAGATGCTTGCCCATCTCGAGCGGGGTCGGGAAGGAGTGCTTGTCCCAGGCGAAGTACTTCTTGTCGTCGGAGAACTCAATGTCGAGCCAGATGACGTCGTAGGGCATCTTGAACTTGTCCATCTTGGCATCGACCTCCTTGACATCGTCCTCGGAGATGTAGTTCCAGCGGCACTGGTGGTAGGCGATAGCGAATTCCTGCGGCATGGCTGTCGTGCCGGTAAGCTCCGTGTACTTGGAGAGCAGATCCCCGGGCGTAGGGCCGAGGAAAACAAAGACGTCAAGAAGACCGCTCTCAGACATCCAGTGGGTGCGCGTGCTTGTCTTGGACTCGACGCCCAGGGCCTTGGGGTTCTTGGAGTCCTTGCCCTTGGTGATGTCGACCCATGTCTCTGCGGCGTTCAGCCAGAACACACCGACGCTGGATTCCTTGCGGTGGGCCTGCATGAAGGGAATCGAGCCGTAGAGCGTCATAGGGCTGTCGAGGATGTACTCGAAGACGTCGGCGTTGTACATGCGATAAGGCTCCTCATAGTTGCCCTCACCGCCGCGAGTCTGCTTGAGAGCCATGGGGCCAGCGTGGGACGGGATACCAAAGACATGCTCGTAGCCGATGAAGGAAATGTCGAGGGCAACGCTCTCAGGGCCGCGGGGCTTGGTGTCGGTGTTGCCGCCAAACGACTCCTCCCACCAGGTAGACTCGTCTTCCTTCTTTGGCTCCTCCTTTTTCTCCGTCTGCTCCTCCTTGCCTTCCTCATCAGGGGTGTCGTTTCCGTCGTCCTCCTTCTCGGGCTCAGCAGGCTTGTCGACCTTGGGCCTCCAATGCTCAATGTTGAGCAAACCCTGGTCATTGAGCTTGATATGGGTCTCGCCGTCCCGCTTGAAGTCGATGCTGAAGGGAGAGAAGTTGATAACAGCCTCAAAAGTGGAGAAGGGACCGAACTTGACGGTCAGTTGGTTCTTGTCTTGGTGCGCAACCTTGGCGTTCTTGTCGAGGGCCAGGCCGCCGACAATGACCCATTTCTCGGCTTCATTGTAGCGTTCCTTTCTCGCCTTGCTATCATGACGGAGTTCGATTTCACCCTTTTGGCGCTTCTCCTCGTCGACGGTGACACGCGCGGTTCCAGACTTGAGAAACGAGATGGTGATGGGCAGCCGAACCGTCTCGCCAGCGTCGTTGATGGTCTTGAGGATGACACCCTGGTACTGGCCGTCCTTGAAGGAGCCGGCGTCGGCGAGGATGTTGTAAGGGGACTCCCACGAGGTGGCGGTGAGGGCATGGTCGGCGAAGGCGCGGTTGCGAGCGCAGAAGCCAGACTGGTGGCACTTCTTCCAGTCATGCTCTTTGACAGCCACTAGAGGACAGTTAGCTACGAGAGTCAGGACAATGGTGTGGTTGTCAGATCATCCCATACCTGCCGGGGCAAATGTGGCAGAGAGGGCAGACAGCAAGCCCAGGCAAGCTGTCCATGAGGACAGCGACCCCGAGACAAGCATCTTGATCAGTGCCCGGGATCCAGCACAGGGCAATTGCAGGAAAACAAAAAATATTCAGGCGATCAAGAGGACAGAAAGGCGTTTATGCCGCCTGTGCAAACTTGTATGGACCGCCAGGGCCTCGGGTGTTTTCAATTGCTATCCGACAACCAGCGGTGGGTTGGGAAGCTCAGGTCATTGTTTCGATGGAGGTCGAAGAAGTTGGGCCGATGGCATGTTTGAAGCATCAACAACACCTGGCAGACCAAGGTGCAAGCTGTCAGACCCGCTTGGCTTGGATTGGCCACCTTGCAGCGGCACTTGCCCCGCAAACCGCCACAGCAAACCCCTGTCTCCAGGGGTTCGCAACCCGCAAGCAGCATCTTATCTTATCAATTTATCCGAGAACCTTGCTCTTTTGCGATCGACTTCATCACAACAGACAACAGAATACGTATGATCAAGTCCAAGTTTTCAAACCGGATTTGGTTTTCTTTTCGTATTCTTTCCTTGACATGAACTCCCATGTTCCAATTCTTCTCCTTCTTCTTGTTGTCTGTTGATCAACACAGTAAACTAAGTGGAAAGCCCTCAAGCGGAACAACATCTCAAAAAACTCCAAAGACCTATCCTGAGTCTACCTACCTAATTGCTGCTCCGAATTGAAGTGTGCTCCATAGTCTCTCGTAGTCGCCCGAGTCTCTCCAAGTCCGGAGCCCACCAAGCCTCAGGGAGCTCACTCGCCATCTCCAGGCAGTCATTTAAGCTATTGACCCAGACGCAGGGCGACCAATACGTACTTGCCAGTGCCCTTTTTAGTGGCATAGGATCATGATCCCGCCAAAACACCGGAGGGGTCCGAAAAATCGTCGTGAGGTCCCGCCTGATGTCACGCCAACACTCTGTAATGCTCCGCTCACGCTCTGTGATGTCGTCCCCCAGCCCCCTTAGGCTCTTTTCGTGTTCGGCCAACGCTAGGACTTGTCTTGATACACGTACTTCCACAATGTATTCGTGTTTGTGAGGGCTGAAGTGGACGTCCTTGTTTCCAAGAATCCTTAATAGGATCCGGGACCCGTCGCAAAACCTGAGATGGGGCGCCAATACTTTCATCGCTTGACTTGTCAAAGACTCGGCCTCGGCCAATTTGCCTTGTTTCACGCAGCACAAAGCACGAAATATGAGCCATGCTGCTGTTTCCGGGTGATTTTTTCCAAGCATGTCCGGGATTCTCTTAAGCTCGAACAGGCGCTTCACCACGTCCTCCGCCGTATGATAGTCCCACGACTGGCGCATGAGACCTACTTCAATGACGTAGCGTAATGCCTGAACGGCCCTCTGGTCTATATCCGGTCCTGGCATACAGTCGTCAAGATAGGCTTGGACGCCCCTGACTTCTAGCTCTTCCAGGCTACTTTCTGAGCCCATGCTCTCACAAAATAAAGCCATGGAGCGCAGCGCGATGACAGTATCCCAGATGGTGCTGAATGGATCCTGGAATAATTCCGTGGAGGTGAATAGAGGAAATATTTCCTCGACCACACTGTATCTCCCCTGGCACATCGCAAACAATGCACTCAAGGACCGGAGCCGCGACCAATGAGATAATGCAGACTTCGGGGCGATCTCGATATTCAGAGCCATCTGGACGTGCGGGAAGAGGGCTTCGCATAAGTTCCAATGCACGTTGAAATCTTGGTGCTTGTCCAGCACTGGACTGAAGGCGTTGTCGAAAGCTTCCAGCATTCGCTGGAGAAATGTACGTTGGAAAGCGTCATGGTACCCGCGATGCTTGAGCCACAGACGAGTGGACATCTGAACGAGGGCATGCATTTCGAACTCATCGCCCGAAGAGCTCACGGAAATGAGACAGTAGTCCCTTAAAATTGATATGTCGGTGTCAAAGTCGCTGGCCGCGTGCCCATTTTGGCCTGGGGACTGAAATAAGCGACGACGGAGGCGTGTCCATATGTTCGCGGAATCTCGGATGTCCTGGGGGTTGCCGAAGCTTGTCAAGAGCGATTGAGGGATACTGTTTGGGTCGAAGAAGCTCATGAGGGATAGGAGATCGGCCGCAGACGGGCTTCGGGCGGAGATGTGATCAAAAGATATTCGCCATGTCGTAAAAATGGAGTTTGATGATGCTCCAAGTGCGTCATGCCGTGGGTCACCGAGACTCTGCTCTAGAAGTTGAGCCATTCCCTCTTGGCTCTCGAAGAGCATGGCCAGGTATACTTCGGGCGTTAACATGGGTGCTTGAGAGTGGATGTATGCAGCAGCCTGACTAATAGCAAGTGGAACGCAGTCCAGCGCCTGGACGAGTACGTCTGCCAGGTCAGAGTTTGGAATAAAACCCAGTTTCCTCTCGAGCAGCGCCCGCGCTTCTGTCAAGGACATGCGCTCCACCTCAACGAGACGTCCTGGTTCAGGACCAACCAGGCGGCGAGCAACATCCTTGGTCCGAGTTGTGACCAGAATGGATCCGTTCCGGGTCTGAGGTAGGAAGGCCACGAGCGGTCCGTTGTCTCATCGATTGCTGTTCGCTTCTCCCCCGTAAAACACATCCACGTCGTCGACGCTGTCAAGAATCATCAACCAGTCGCCATTCTGCGGGTTCGACAACCAGGTGCTCAGCAGAAGGGGAATGTTTGCGTCCTCTCTCTCCCGACCGGGTAGTTTGATGGTTTCGGCAATCTTCCTGAAGCTGTCCTCCACTCGAGCCCGTGTACTTGCGTTGGCCCAAAACATCCATTTTTTGCAAGCACCCGACTGACCGGCAACGAGATGTGCATATTCGATAGCAAGTTGCGTCTTGCCGATGCCCCCCAAGCCTACGAGAGCTATCCGGCAATGGGTCTGAGGATCGGACAATCCATCGAGGAGCCTCTCAAGGATGTCACTTCGGTTGACAAAATGAGGATCGGGCGAGAACGGAATTGCTGCGAAGGGTTCTGGGCAGGGCTCTACAATGCCAACCCAAGCAAGTTGGCCACTGAACAGAATCTGAGGAGGACTATGAACAGGAGGACTTACCTGGTGGAAGTTGGACTTGGGTGTTGATCTGACCAAAGTTATTCCCTACCTGAATCCCTTCATTGTGATCACCAAAATTTACAGATACTCGTTGGTCCATGTCGCCCAATCTTTGTGTTTGAGGTCGTCCTTCCACCTTCGTGTACTGCGACTGCTCTTAGATGACATTTTGGTTGTCTGGAGTAGGCAGTCCGTGGAGGAGAAAAAAGAAAGCCAGAAAGGGAGACGAGGCAATATTTGGTTGACAAGGCTTGGGAAAGCTGTGAGCAAGTGGTTTGATAAAGTTGTTTCAATCAGCTTACCAACTTATTCAGCTTATACTTGATGAGGAAACCAAGACACGTTCTTTTGTTGCCAATGAGAGGAGAAGTAGGGTCGAAGTCTTGTTTTCCACCTCATATGACGTTGATACCTATTGACAATTAGTTTGAGATTCCATTAATTCATGCTCCTCCGCCAAAGTTTTCCTTCAGCCTCGCAATATGGCCTGCCCAAGATCAGCTCAGGTCGCAACGAGGATTGGGAAACTTCACACTCTATCTCAATCGTCGGATAGCGTCCACTTGCGTACTGTACCCTGCTCCATCGAATTGTGACTCTGCCCATGCTTCTTTGACTCCTGCCAGATCCAAACACAAGAAGGGGGGCCAGATCTTCCTCGTATCCCTCATAATCCAACCGCAATCTTCTCAACGCATAGATTGAAATGACATTGCCGGCAAGGGTGTCATCAATCCCGGCTGTGAAGTAGCGATGCGTTCCATCTGACAGCTTGATGTAGCCGTCTGTTGAGTGGCTGATGTCTCGGTTGACGTAGAGTGTTTTTACGGATGGGCTGTTGTTTGGAGACACGGTTGGTCTAGAAGAGGAAAACTCGGGGTCTGGTGCCTGGGATAGCGATGTGGCCAGATCTTGATGTCGGTGTGGTGAGCTGCTTGTTTCAAGGATGGCTGGATGCTGAAACAGGGATCTGTCGTTAAGCAAAGGCCCCGTCTCATCGGAGGTGGTTCTTCGACGACGAGGACTATGCTCCTAGACAGCGTTAGATCAATATTATGCGCGTTAACCTGTCATGATGTGGATTGAGCAATGATACGCTGGGGCTGGATCCTTGCTCAGGCACTCACTTGACTGCTCGGAGATCAAAGATGATGACAATCTAGCTTCGGTACTTACTTCATACATCGTCCGCCCTAAGGTGATGAGGATCTCCTGCATATCTGGAACTCTCCCAGAGGATGGATGATCGTGTTTGAGTTCATTTTCTATTTCACTGACTCTCCCGTGCAGATGCTCCACGACTCGAACGAAATGTTTAAGGCTCCGACGGACCGTATAACTTGCACAAACATTGTCAGCACACACAGGTACGGCAGTTGGCGTTATTCTCAAGACATACAACTCCTCTTCTAATCGGTGTCTTTCTTTGCTCGAGAGTGAAACACCGTCTGTCAACATCTTGTTGAGAGCTTCCAGCTGGCAAACAGTCAACAGCAAGGTTAGGTTTGCCTGGAAGCTATCCAAGTCTGCGAGGAATTCCATCATGCGAGACCGGTTGAAGATCCATTTGATGGTCATCCATAGTGGAGAGCTGCTCTTCAAGGATCCAAGTTCCTCACTCCAGGTTTTGAGACGTTTACGTAGCCTGTCAGAAGTATGTTTAATGGTGCGGACAACCTGGTGCTTTCTGAGGTATCGTATAACGTGGGACTTGGGGTGTTTGTCGCGGTGCTCTTTCAAGGTCATCTGCGCAGCTTTAACCAAACAAGAGAAAGTGTGTATCTTTGAGCCCAAGTACTCGATGTCTTTTCGTGCTGCTCCTGCGGTTAGTGCATGGTCGTAAAATCTTGATGTCACTTTCATCCCGTAGTCTGAGAGCTGCAGCAAAGCGGCAACAGCACAGGCCAAAGATACGGGATCCATGGTGTTTCAAAACCTGATTCAGCGATGTAAAGCGTGGTGTTGCTGCAGGACTAATCTGGGAAAAGTTGCTCTGCTTTGAGGGGGAAAGCTGATGCAGAAGGCTTGCTAGTAGTAAAGTCCAGATTGGATTCCATGTTCGCGTGGGCCTCAGTTATCTCTCTCCAACTGGTAGGGAGTGAAGCTCACTTCACCCCTCCCTAAGCCGCAAGCTCATCACTCACAAGGCTTGCCATCAGACATTAGTAGTTGTGCGTTTCGGGTTGCTTGAAGAAGTAACTTGCAGTACTGAGCCACACTGCATTCTGTATCCGCCTCGCTTGCTGCATTCAAAGCCTCCCCACACAAACCTCATCAAGCTTGGCGGTGCCATCTTGGGCGGTGAAAACACCAGGTCCTGCCCCACCCAACACAAGACGTGGAGAGGTTCCAGTGCCAACTGGACGGCCGGGTTGTCTTCAATTGATGCTGTGTTTGCTGCTGATAAACACCTGCAGCCCACCAGACAGTCGATTGAGCTGAACTCTTCAAACTGTTGGCTTCAAACATCCCAAGCTAGCCGAGCAAACCACCCTGCAGGATGGAAACTCCCAGGACAGAGGCAAGCAAAGACTGCGGAGCATCCCCCTCGCATATCGGCGGCGAACAGACCAGCCATCGGGCGTCAACCCGAAGGTCTCGGGACACCTTCCCGCTGTATGGATACCTAACCCTGGGTCTGGCCCTGGCCTGGATGCCATGGATTCTTGTGTATTTTTTCGGTGGCCCCACTGGGCAGCTCCTCCTCTCCAAGCCATGTCCATCTTCCGTCTCTTCTCCCTCTCTTCCTCAAATTCCATCTCCTCCTCTTTCTCCCCAACTCTCGCCAGACCAGCCCATTCTTGCATCACCAGACAAAGTCAACACTCCAGCCAAAATGTCGACCACTGAGCGGACGTGAGTGTCAATTCAACACTTTTGTCTTTCCTTGCCCACCTCAGCTCGCTGCCCCTGCATTACCCCGCCATCTGCCCTGGCGCCCCGCGAATTTTACCCCGCCATCCCGAGATTTTGGAGGACGAGCTGACAATGTCGACAGCTTCATTGCCATCAAGCCCGATGGCGTCCAGGTATGTCATCTAGGCTTTTCGAGCTGTGTATGCTCTCTGCTAACAATGTCTAGCGTGGGCTGGTTGGCAACATCATCGGCCGCTTCGAGGCCCGCGGGTAAGACACACTCCCGAGGCCCAATGTTGCCCACCTCACCGCTAACCCGCCGCCCAGCTTCAAGCTTGTCGCCCTGAAGCTTGTCCGCCCCGGCAAGGAGCACCTCGAGAAGCACTGTATGTTGCCTTTGCATCCTCTTAAGGGGAACATGCTCTAACCTATTGCCTTCCAGATGCCGACCTCTCCTCGAAGCCCTTCTTCGCTGGCCTCGTCGAGTGTACGTCTCCATTACTTCCGCGATTCTTTTCACCGAGCACACCAACTGACCTGGACGAACAGACATGAACAGCGGCCCCATCGTCGCCATGGTCTGGGAGGGTTTTGATGCCGTCAAGACTGGCCGTGGTATGTTTTCGTGATCACCCTCACCTTATATCCTCTGCCCCAAACTAACAACTTCACCCTTATCCCTCAGCCATGCTCGGCGCCACCAACCCTCTTGCCTCGGCCCCCGGTACCATCCGCGGCGACTTCGCCCTCCAGATGGGCCGCAACGTCTGCCACGGCTCCGACAGCGTCGAGAGCGCCGAGAAGGAGATTGCTCTGTGGTTCAAGCCGGAGGAGCTCCTCAGCTGGGAGTCTGCCCAGGCTTCTTGGATTTACGAGTAAATTCCTCTGAAGGGAACCGGAAAGCCAGAAAAGGTAGGCAGTAGATAGACAATAATCTATTGCCGCTTGCGAACATGTTGGTTGTGCAGACCTCCAAAGTGAGATGCTGGTAAATATCATATTTTAGATGCCGGCCCTCCCCGGGATGCCGGCCCCACCATGCCGGGACTTTGCCGTAGACCCACCCGTCGGCCGAAGTGGCGCTAAGAAGTTGGAATCAATCGAAGCTCTGTCGTCAAGTGCCACTACCTCGGGACTTTACACTTTCAACTTGACCTCAACTTCCAGACCAGACAACCAAGTCTATAATTTCAACGGTTTTAAACACCTCACAACAGGCGCTGTCTACTGCTCTACTGCGTCCAGCAAACACGAACAAAATGTCTCGCCTCCTGCTACGACCCCTCCGGCAGTCGACCGCCCTCCGGTCATTCCAGATTCCATCCGCCCGTTTTGCATCCTCCTTCTTCCAATCTGCACCGGCTCCTCCTCGTCTCCCTCCCGAACAACAAGCCGAGTTTGAGCGCCTGCAGCGCGCCGCGGAGGCAGCCCTCTCCACGCACACCCAAACCCCAGCCGCGTCCGCCGAATCTCAACCGGGGGCCGACGCCTTGACGACATCGCGGCACGTCTCCATGCCCTCCACGGACCCGGCACAAATCAAGGCGGCGACACCAATCCCGCCGCTGCCAGGAACGGATACTTTCACGGGAGGGATTCGCATGGGCGCGCCGCCTGAGTTTGAGGGGGATAAGAACCCTAAAACGGGGGAGATTGGAGGGCCCAAGAACGAGCCGCTGAGGTGGGGCCCGAATGGGGATTGGAGTTTTAATGGGAGGGTTACGGACTTCTGAGCGGAGAGTTTGGAAGAGGTGGTGTTGAAGTTGCTCGCGGTTGAAGCTTGTCGTCGAGATGGTATCGAAGACCGGCCATTCTTGTAACATACCGTATTGGATCTCCAAATGCAGCGAAGATTACGACCCCACCATGAAACTTTGGTTCTGTCTCCAATTTTTGGAATTGGATTGTGCCGAACGTCCACCTTCAACCAACCTCGACCCAGATACACACCTCGCATTTGAGCTACGTGAGGCCAATTGGGATCGCAACCATGGAATCCAAAACCGAATTCACCGTCTCCCCCTTCCTAGACCCGGGGACGCACACCAAGGCCCACTCCCTCGCCATCCTGCAGCTCTCGCGCGACAACCTCCTCCCCGTCTACCTCCAACCCCCGACCGGCGAACACGATGGCTACGCCGAGGGCGCCGTCGTCAACACCCGCTACGGCTCGTTCCCCCATTCCACCATGCTGAACGTGCCCTGGGGCTCTCAGATTCGCGCATCCAAGGTCGACACGGGCTCGCGCGGCCGCAAGCGCAAGCGCGACGGCGCCGACGACAACAACAGCACCACCACCTCACGCGAGGCCACCGTCGCCGCCGGTGGTACCACCGCGAGCGAGAAGGACAGCGATGTGGCGGTCGGCACGCCGGCGAAAGAGAATGGCGTGGTCGTGAAGCAGGCCGTCGCTGATACGAGCGGCTTCATCCACGTGCTACCGCCCACGCCGGAGCTGTGGACCACCAGCCTGCCGCATCGCACGCAGGTCGTCTACACGCCGGATTATAGCTACATCCTGCACCGGATCCGCGCGCGGCCCGGGTCGACGCTGATCGAGGCGGGCGCCGGGTCGGGCAGTTTCAGCCACGCGGCCGTCCGCGCCGTCTATAACGGCTACCCGACCCCGGGGGAGCGCAGGGGGAAGGTCTTCAGCTTCGAGTTCCACGAGGAACGCTACCACAAGATGAAGCAAGAAATTTCCGACCACGGCCTGGAGGGCCTGATCACCTTGACCCATCGGGATGTGTACAACGGCGGGTTCCTCGTCAACGGCCAGTCCCCGGAGGCGGATGCCATCTTCCTCGACCTCCCCGCTCCGTGGGAAGCCTTGCCCCACCTCTCTCGCCGGCGACCTCCTAACTCGTGCTGGCCCAGCGGCCAAACCCCGGCACATCTCGCGGACGAGAGCAAGGAATGGATCTCCCCGGTGCATCCGCGCAAGACGGCGCATTTGTGCACCTTCTCCCCGTGCATCGAGCAGGTCACGCGCACCGTCTCGGCCATGCGCAGGCTGGGGTGGGTGGATATCGACATGGTTGAGATTGCGCACCGGCGGTTGCATACCTCGCGCGATCGGGTGGGGCTGAATTTGACGAATTTCGATCGCGGGGTGAATAACTCGGCCAAAGACGTCGAGGAGGCGGTGGCGCGGTTGGAGGAGATCGAGGCGCGGTTTAAGGAACATGCGGCCAAGTCGAGGAAGAAGGGTCCTGCCTCTGCTGGTGCCGCCGGGGCTGGAATGGATGTCGACTCGGACGGCGAAGGTGGAGATGGCGAGGACGACGAGCTTGAAACCTCCACCGCCCCGACGGACGGTCCCAGTACCACTACCACGACGACGGCTCCAAAATCAGGATCCAACGTACCCCCCTGGATGGAAGGACGCCTCATCACGCGCGGCGAGCCCGAGATCAAGACGCACACATCGTATCTCGTCTTTGCCGTGCTGCCCATGGAGTGGAGCGAGGAGGATGAGACCAAAGCTGCCGCGATGTATCCGGTGGTGGGCGGCCAGCAGAAGGTGATCGGCACGATTGACAAGGCGCTGAGGAAGCAGGAGAAGAGGGAGATGCTGCAGAAGCAGGGGCAGGGGAGCAAGAAGGCCAGGAGGAAGGAGAGGGATGAGAAACTTGGGGAGGCTTTGGGGTGATGGGGGTGGGTGTGTCGGAGGGTGGGATGTGGGATGGAAGGAAATGTGTTGAGAAAGTTGTTTGAGAAGCTGTGTCAGGTAATGGTGATGGCGAGTTACTCCTGGGAGAAAATAGGCAGGCAACGCTGTGGTTTGGCTTGAACATCTGTGTCAACACCTCAGAATTGACAACATGTCTCGCCTTCCATCGTTTCTTTCGTGCAGAGATCCTGAAGAATTGCCGTCCCATACATTGTTGAAGTCACCCTAACGCCGGCCTCTATACACAGCCCTTCTAGCATCCGTTTCCCCTCATCCCTGTTCCTGTCATGAGTTGTTGAAGCCATCCATATCCCCTCCTCCACAAACATCCCAACCATTCCATCTTCCCACCATCTGTGTCCTCCCCAATCCCATCCATCACCGCCCAACTACCCTCCTCTCCACCCACCTCCCCAGAGCATACACCACCGCCGCCACCGCAAACGCAACCTCAAACCCAATATCCCCCGTCGTCCTCGCGATCGGGCCCGTCCAATACACCTGGTCCATACACGGCACCACCATCCCAAACGCCGCCACCTCGGCCACCACCGCCGCCACCCCCGGCGGCAGTCTCGAGGCATCATCCCACCCGTCGACGTCATACCCCTCCGGACTCCTGCAATCCCCTTTGCGAAACACCCAGTGCTCGACGAGCAAAATCGCCATGAACGCCGAGCTCCAATACCCAATCACCGCGAGCACATTTTCGAGATTGACAAAAAAATCGTGCGCCGCCGCGATGGCAAGCGGAATAACCACAGCCGCGGCAACGATGGAGAACACATACCGGGGCACTTTTTGTAAAAATGGCAGGAGCAGCTGCAAGTTGAGCGTCACGCTGTAGCTCGTCGCGGCCAGGTTGCCCAGCAGGCTCAGCGCCAACACGGCGACCAGCAAGCGCCCGAACGCGCCGGTCGCGGGCTGCAGCATGGCGGCCAGCACGCCGCCGACGAGGGTCTTGTCATAGGCAGCCTGCCACGCGGGGATGTGAGGGACGGAGCTGCCGATGGCGGCGCCCAGGGTCATGAGCGGGATGGTGGGCAGGAGGAGGCCGAGGTAGGTGTAGGTGAAGATTTTGAGTCTGTTGTGGTTAATTCAGAGAAGGGAAGAGGGGTGGGTTAGTTGGGGTGAGTTATGGATGGGAGAGAGGAGGAGGAGCGTACGAAGGGGTTTCGGGCGTGAGATAGGTCGTAAAATCCGACGCCAAACACGCCCAGGGAACCATGTAGGACGCAACGATCATCCCAAACGACAAGACCGCGCTCGCCGGCGGTGAAGGAACATCAGCATCGTATGCGGTAGCGTGCGCGGCGAGATCCTTGCCGCCCGTGCCGACCGCCACGGTGATGGCGACGACGGCGGGGATCCAGGCGTAGCGTTCGTAGAGGTGGAGGACGGTGAAGCCGCAAAAGGAGATGCCCAGAGTCAAAACGGTGGTGATGACGATGCCGACGGTGACGCTGAGACGGCCGTCGTCGACGATGGAGGAGAGGCAGAGACCGCCGATGACGGCCATGATGACGCAGAAGCCGGTGAGGGTGGCGAGGTTGAGCAGGACGGGGAGGGAGACGAGGTAGCGGCTGTTTTCCTCAAGAAGTGAGTCAGTCAGTATGCTCAACCCCTCTTCCCCGTGACAAGTTTAGGATAATTAGATAGTATGAACAATGGGGAGACATATGACGAAGGGACCTACCCAAAGCTATACCTCGCCTGCACCATCTGCCTCATCCCCAACTTCGGCCCCAGCGTGCAGAAAAACGCCGGCAGCGTCGCCGTAAGCAGGTTAAAAAACAAAATCACCAGCGCGGCATCTCTCAACCTCAACCCGTATACCGCGGGAGCGAGCATCCCGAACGTGATACTAGTTATCCCAACCTGTTTGTCAATCACTTGATTCAATTCCATCAATCCTCCCCATTGTATCTCATCCCCATATTCTAGAGGCCAAGTGTGACTCACGGCAAAATATTGGTATTCATAGACCACCAGAGCGTAAACACATTCACCGTCCTCGTCACCGTCCGTTCCTTGACGGGGATGGGGGTGATCCCGCGGACCTCGACGCGGCCGAAGGCGGCGGCCTTCCGGAGAACGGCCAAGAGGCGGGTCCATCGTCCTTCTTTGGAGGTGGTGATGGGCTCGGCCGGAACGGCGTCTTGGTCGATGGCGGTGTCATTGTTGTCCTTGGTCAGGGTGTCGTCTTGTAATGGGGGAGTTGTCTTTTCTTCAGAGAGAATGGCGGGTTGAGACATTGGACGGGCGTAGGGGAGGTTTGGTTGAAGGTGGTCGGATGAAGGAAATGGAGATGAAGAAACGGGAATGAAGGGTTGGATTAAGTTGTGTTGTTTCGCCACCGGAATTGAGATCAGCGAACATAACTACAAAATGAACAGGGATTGATGGGATAGGAAAAGACACAGCGAGATTCTCTCTCGGGGGTTTCGAAGAGTCATAAACCAACAAATGACAAAATCAACGACTCCTCAATTAACTCCCCATCCTCATCAATCTCCACCTCCGCGGAGGTCTCGTTGTACATCCAAGGGCGTACGCCTCAAGCACACACAGACGCAGATGGATGGGACCTCTTTACTCGGATTGCCGCGGGAATCGGCAACTCTAGTTTTTCACCGGCTTGTCGTCATGGGTCTCCATGAGAAAACCCCCTCATCTTCATCGAACCGCTCTTGACATTTCCTTCATGTCCCATAAGGACCTTGTACCCCGTTCATAGGGATCTACCAAATGTATCCACAATCCTCCCTGTCGCCGTTGGGCCCAGCCAGCCCTCAACTGCCGCGTCTACCCATGCCCCTTGTTTGCCTGATAAATATTTTCCCCTACACCGGCAACTCAACTGCCTCCGAGGTGAACGACGGATGGAAGATTATGGCTGATGAGGGTTTATCACAACCCCTTTGAGCAGCTCTTGTTCATCACTGAGATCCATTGACAGCCCAAGTCACTCTCACCTGGCCCTCTCCTCAAGTATGTACATTCATCTATGACAACGTATGTATGTACATCTTCAGTTACACAGGCGATGAAGAGCGAGCGTCACAGGACACTCCAGGACGTATGCCATCCTCCAACAAGCAGGTCAGCCCTGATGGTCAGGTCCCAACCTCCCGCCACAATCCCACATACCGGAGGAGTTGTTCGCAATAAAAACAACCCCCCACGCCTCCCGTCTCACCACTCCCATCCCGTCCCAACACCCGCGCCAAGCCGGCTCTTGCCGCCCTCTTCCGGTGCCTCCTCCACCTCAATCCTCCGCGGACCGGGGGAGTTGCATATGTACCTGAGGTATCTCCGTCATAACAGAACTCGTCTACACCCACCGGCATGCCTTCGCTTTGTGCAGTACTTCACAGCACCGTACCTATCCAGGGGGAGGGGAGGGGGTAATATGGTATCAACCTGCACTCCAATCCCACCCGCGCTTCTCTCAAGGAGAGGAAGGATAATGCATATACACCCCCTGCCTACCTACCGCAAGGAAGTCAAACCAACCCCACCAAATACTTCCTCCACACACTCTGCGGCCGATTCGGATCAAACATGGCCACATCATACTCCCCTCCGTCCTTGCTGTGCTTCTCCTCAGCGGACTTTAACTCCTGCAAAACGTGCCAGTCATAGACCGGTACACGTCTCGGTCCGTTACCACTGCCATTATTCGTCTGCTGCTGCTGTTGCTGCTCCTGCAGTTGATTCTGCGCCGCCGCCGCCGCCGCTGCTGCTGCAGCTTCAACAGTCCGCAAAAAGTCCACCGTAGCCTGCCTGCGCCTTGCGTCGACGAGGATGAGTTTTATCTTGTTATTCTGCGCCGTGGGGTCGGAAGCCCAGTCGTTCGGATCGCGAAAGAAGCGCGTCACGCCGTGTGCACTGAGCAAATCCTCCGTGACGTAAGGGTAGTTGGCGATGCAGGGCGAGAGGAGGATGGAGTAGCGGGCGAGACGGCACGCGGTGGAGAACCAGACGCATTGGTTCGCGGCGGGGTGTGCTTGGTCGGATGAGGATGTAGACGGGGCGGTTGGGTTGGTAGGATAAAGGCCCGTCGTGGTGTCGATCCTGGCGGAAGCAGTGCTGGGGCGCGTAGGGATGGCCGGTGCCGGGGTTGTGCGCGATGAAACTTCGTGGAAGGAGGATGAAAGGCGCGTGGGGAGAGTAGTCGAAACTTTTCTCTGAGAGCCGGCGTGGGCCGTTGAAGCCGATGTGCCGCCACGGAGATGAGTATCGCTGCGGCTGATGCTATTGCTGACCTGAAGAGGAGTATCGCAATTCTCCGTCGACTCCCTGAAAGACCCAGGCCCACGAGCCTCAGGCGTGGGAGTGCACTCGCGAAGCAAGTCGTCAGAGCACTTTCGAAGTTTCGCCCTCTCTTGGATATTAGCCTTGGACGGCGACTCCTCAAGCGGCCGCTTTCGATTCTCGGACCGCACGATCTGCGACAGCGTGCGCTGCGGCGACGGCGTCATCTCGGTCGCAGTGGTCGACACAGTCAACTGGCTGCTGGGTTCGAGACTCTCCAACCTGGCGATCCATCCAAGAAGCTCCTGGCTGTCGTCAGGCAGGGGAGCTTCCTTTTCTTTGGCCGCCATCTCTTGCAGTTCTGTGAACGAGATAACGTCGTGGTAAGTTCTGTCGCAGTGGATTTTGGCGACGCTCGGGAATCGAGGGCCCCAAAACCCCGTGTTGCCTTCTTTGTCGAAAGAGAAACACCGGATGTCGAAGACCGGGGGCGAAGGAAAAAGAACCGAGGGGCGCTTGCCGGCGTCAACCCCCGGCTCGATCCGCAGAGTGAACGCCGAGTTGTCCTCCGGCCGCACAGTTTCCGGGTTGACCGCGGTCTTGAAAGCCTGGAGCTGCGTGGAATTCAGTTCCACCACGTTCGTCACCACAAACCGCGGCTGTTTGCCGAACCGCAGCACCTCCTCCTTGTTTTCCAAACAGGCCACATAAAAATGCGTCCATTTCAGGCCGGGGATGTTGTACGTCCGTGCCTTCGTGGCATCGTAACGCGCACCCACCACCGCAAAGTCGCCAATCTCGCCGAAGCATCCTATGTATTCCTTCTTCAGCTTCACAACATAGCCGCAGTACGGACGTTGCGAGGTGCCGAAATCAAAATACTCCTCGTCAGGCTTGAGCACCAGGCCTTCCTTGCAAGCGGTGATGCACTTGGCAAACGCTCGCCTCAGATCCGAGGTGGCGGATCGCCTGCTGCAATCGATGATCTCACGCTGTACCACAGCCGACCTGCCGGGGACAAGCGTGATGAGCCCCTTCAAGCGTTGAAACCGCTCCGAGTGCTTGACAGCTAGCAGCGACTCGTCGTCCACCATGAGCACGTCGTAGTAGACGATCATGAGGTGTTCCCAGGGATGAGGTTGGGAGTCGCGGTCTGTCCCGAGAAAGCTGCCCGACCGCGAAACATGCTTCCTGATCTTGTGAAAGTCAAGTACTTTGGATTCCTTATCACTCCAAACCACAAGCTCTCCCTCCAGGATGCAGTTCTTTTTGACCGGACATGAGGGTTGCCCCAGCCGCAGCGACTTTCGAATCGAGCTATCTCTTGTCAGCATCCTCTTCGTCCTCTTTCAGCCCAAATGTATGTGCCTTACCCATGCAAAGCGATGCGATCCTTAGTACTGTCCTTCCCGCTCTTGGAGAATATCTGAATGCAGTCATAGCCCTTGCTGAGATCGATATGAACCTGGCAATACTCCCCATCCAACTTCTCCTCGCAGCTGACGCGCCCCTGGAGCATCGACAAGCAGTGCTTGATACTGCGCGCCTTGAACCACATCTGCCGCCCAACCTTGACCCCCAACGTCGGCTTCAGATACTGCGCAAGATCAGTTTGCCCGGTCACGGTCTCGTCTCTCCGGATCTTGTCAAGAATCTGCCCCGCAACCGCCAAGTCGTCTTGGACTTTCAAAATCACCGGGAGCAAAGGGTGGTAGCTCGCACAGACGCTATGGATGTTGAGCAAGACTGGTTCATAGTTCTTGAGGATCAGCCGCGTGAGCCATTTGGCATCTCGCGCCGACAGCCGCCGGTACAAGTCCCCCAGGGAGAACTCATGCTTAGCATCGTCCTTCCGCGACGCTGCCGCAGCCGACCTGCGAACCGCAGGGGAACTGAACCGACACGTCGCGGCGATAGCATGGAGAAGCTCGTCAATTTCTTCCACCGTCACCGGGTTGTCATCAGCAGTCACAGGATTCGGCTAATACCCCATCACTCAGTCAGCCACGATCCATCCACCTTTTCAACCACCACACAACCTGGGTGGGAGTCGGTCCAGAAAAAAAAGCAACCCACCGTCTCCTTCAAAATCATCTCCACACACCCCGCCAAATCCACCCCCGCCTCCGGATTCATCCATCTCGACAGCTCCGCCAGCCGCGATCTCCCCAAACCCAGGGCGCGGCCAATGATTGTCTGCAGGCGCTTTTCCTTGAGATTGTAGACCCTGTCGGTGCGCTTCTCGGGGAGCAGCGTCGAAAGCAAGGGCCCGCTGAGGTTGTCATTCCGGGCAAAGGTGGCTTGGTGAGCCCGGAACCAGTCGCTGATGATGGTCCCCGGTGTTTTGAACCCGGTGCGGGAGGTGAGGTTTTTGTCGAGTCGTTCTAACAGGTCGCAGACATATGTGAAGGGGAAGGGCATGGTTTCCCGAGTGAATCGAAATTAGTTTTTGTTGATTTTTTTCAGGTGTTATGAATGCATGACCATTTCAACGATGCTGCTTGCGGTTAACGACTTGTAAGTCGCACGGAATAAAACAGGTAGGTTGGAGTGGGTTAAATGTGAAAACAAAGAGAGGCAGCAGAAAGGCAGCCATGCCGTGGCACGTTGGCCCGAGACGACTACGTTCATCCAATCTCACTCCCCGTACTCCAGGCTGTCAATGGCTTCTCTTGAACAAAGGGCATGGAAGGGAATGAGTGACCTCCATCGCGTCTTGGTCAGATGGGACGAGACATTTCTTGGCGCGTTCCTGCATACAGGCACACGAAGCCACGTGCCCACGCGAGGCACACTCGCCGTGCAGATACAGTACTCCACCAACCAGAGACACAAAGACAGGCAGCCATCAAAGACATCTCCAACGCTTTTCCTAGGCAGAAGTTTGCTTCCTGAGATAAGTTTCTCAGGTCAGATAAAGCTCTTTCGAACTAACTGCCACAAGAGTCCAGACATATTAGGAACACGGATATCAATGTCGTCCCACCTCCTCGTCTCCTTCGTCTTGCCATCACCACAACAACAACAACCACACAACCCCCTTCCAAATCCCTCGCTGCCAGGCAGAAACACCTCAACCACCATTGCTCTGGGACGAAAACCCTTTCCCTACCCCCCATCTTCCCACCAACCCCGTGTATGCCCGTTGCGCCGAAACCAAGGAGGTAAAAAGGCAGGTGGTCAGGTAAGATAAGGTAGTTCAACCCAAGGGGAAACCCAAATTTCACAGCAGAAAAAGAGAAGGGGGTCAGAAAACACATGCATACACATCCGAACTCTATTCACGTGGTATTATTATTAGGGGGAAATCCCTTCTTCCCCCTCCCCTCTAATCAAGCCACATCGACCGACATCTCCACCGCGGGACCCTACTCCTTGATGGCGTACTCGCGGCGGAACATGTCGTCGACCTTGACGAGGTAGTACACGTCCTTGGCGATGGTCGAGACGTCACCCTCGGGTGTGTAGTTCTTCTGCAGGTGGGCCTTCTTGCGGAGTTCGCACATCTGTCGGGCAAAGTTAGCGGCTGCTCCATTTAATAAAGAAACTTTGTTCTTCACTACTTACCGAATCGTACGTCTCCGGCGGCACCTGCCTCCTCGCGGCAAGCCTGTTGGGGATATCCAGGATCTTGGCAATCGGCTCGGTGCTGCCCTTGACGCGGAGCGAGAAGAAGCTAGCCGCCAGGCCGGAGCCGTAGCTGAACATGGCTATCCTCTTGCCCTCGAGGGTCGCGGGGTCGACGTAGGCGAGCAGGCTGGCCAGACCACCCCAGACGCTGGCGCAGTACATGTTGCCAACGTTGGTGGCGACCTGGAGGCTGGGGTTGACGCGCTCCTGGAAGCGCTTCTTGGTGAGAGTCATGAAGGTCTTCTCGACAACCTTGTCCGTCAGGGACTTCTCATAGTCCATGTCGCGGATGTCGGCGGGAACCTCGGCGAAGGCCGGGTTCTCCGGGTCGGCGAGGTAGTCGTGGTAGAGCAGGCGCGCGTACGACTTGGTCACCAGCTTGCAGGTCGGGGCGTGGAAGGCCATGTAGTCGAAGCGGTCGAGAGAGGTCTTGGGGAGGGTGGAATCAACGCCATTGCCGTTGGCGTGGCCGTTGGTGCCGTTGGTGCCGTTGGTGGCGTTCGCGAGTTGCGCCTCGCGCTTGCAGTAGGCGCGGTACGAGGCATCCAGGGCCTTGGTGTAGCAGTTCAGCGAGTAGTGGCCGTCGACGTAGGGGTACTCGCTAGCCAGGTCGGGCTTGTAGAAGTCGTAGGCGTGTTGCATGTAGCTGCCGCGGAGGCCGGGCTCGAAAACGAGAGGCGCATCGGGGCCGATCAGGAGGGCAACGACGCCAGCGCCACCGGTGGGGCGGGCATTGCCCTTGGCGTAGAGGGCAATGTCACCAGCAACAACGATACCATCGCGACCGTCCCAGGCCGAAGACTCAATCCAGTTGATGGTGTTGAAAACGGCATTGGTGCCGCCGTAGCACGCATTCACAGTATCGACGCCCTCAACGCTGGTGTTGTCGCCAAAAAGCTGCATCAACACCGACTTGACCGACTTGGACTTGTCGAGGATGGTCTCGGTGCCGACCTCGAGGCGGCCGATCTTGTTGACATCAATATTGTAGTTCTTAATCAAGCGAGAAAGCACCGTCAAGCTCATCGAGTAGATGTCTGTAAGCGATGGCGGGGTAAATCCGCACCCATGTCAGCCCCTGAGCATTGCGACTGGCTGCGATGAGACCCCGCCCTCCTGGCGGGCAAGCGGGCGGGCTGGACTGCCAGGGACCGGGGAAGGTCGGCTTCGGTGGATGGGAGGGGAGTGCGGGCGCGGCCGACTGGTTCACGCCTCCCAATCCAATTGCGCAGCCAACACTCCCCCGGAAAGGTACCAAAATGACAGCGAAATGCTGGTTTCACAACTGACCTTCACGGTCATCGCAGAAGCTCATCTTTGTCTGGCCGAGGCCGATCGTGTATTTGCCCGTGCTGACGCCATCGAACTTCTCGAGCTCGCTTTGCTCGACATACTAGCAAGACGCAGGACCTGTTAGAAAAAAAACAGCCCAACCTGGCGGTGTCGAATGGCAGGAGCGGTCGCACGTCGGCGAGCACGTGCTCCGGACAGGAGGAAACGCACCTGGCTGGGGAAGTAGATCTCGATGGCCTTGATGCCAATGTTTTGCGGGCGGGCGGCCATTCTGAATGACGAATTGGTGATTCTAGACGGCAGAAAGTTTGAGTAGAGGAATTGGGAAGTCGGGCGGTGGTCGTTGGGAAGAGGAAACGGTCCGGGAAGAAAAGGAGGGCGCGAGGATGCTGGGCCTTTTTGGAGGGGTAGATAATGTTAGCGCAAGTGGCCCAATCCATGTTTATCCATGTGTTTGTTTTGGCCATTCACACCGCTGTTTTCGAACGGCATGTGGGTTCGACAGCGGCCGGCCCCAGTTTTCCTCAACAGACGATCCATGTGGAAGGTAATTGTTGGCGTCGTGCTGAGGGAGGCTGAGGTGGCAGCAATGGCAGCAATGGTAGCAGAAAGCAGAGGGGTCTGCAATCAACTCCAGACATACCTGAAGCTGGGGGACAAGACGTCTGGAAGGTCGGCAAGTTGTTGTCCGCGGACTGATTATTACAGACAATATGTGGGCTTTAGGTCGCCTTTGTTCACCGAACGGGACCGTTAGTTATGTGTAGAGGAGGGAAGAAAGAGAAGCTGGCCTTGGGCCAGACGGTAAAGGGACACGGGAGGCTCTTATAGGGGTGGATTTTGCATGGAGCCACACGCCTCGGAGAACAATACTTGACGTACAGACGAGATAATACTTAGCAGCGGCGCGGTGCGGTCAGCGTCCGGCTAGATCAACAAGGCATGGTACGTGGGCTGCCCAAGACCAAACGGCAGACGGGGAATAAAATGTGGACAAAGTCGGAGGCGAGATGTCAGGCACGCGGGAAGCTGCCCGCTGTTCTTGCTGTTCTCGACACGCCCACGTCTCTTGCCTCGAGTGGACTTTCAGGGGTCCCCACACGCACCTCGAATCTGAGCAATGGCTCCCAAGAATCTAGTCTCTCGGGCGGTGATTTTATGGCCAGATTGATCAAGCAGAAGTTCCCCTACTTAGTAAAATGGCCACTGGTAGGTGAATTCCCTTTGGTGGTCTGAGGCCTTGCTGGCGAATGTTGTGTGGCGGACGATTGAGGCGAACAGCAAGCGGGTACCTGATCAGTCAAGCAAAGCTGCGGTTTGGTGGTCCAGTCACCTGCGTCACAGTAGAGGCTGAACCAGTCCGCTGGAGTTCAGATGGAACCTGCGGATCCGCACGGTGCCCAAATGGCAAACCCAAGATGGAACTATCGATGTCAATCACCGACTGGAAGTTTGGCTGGCTCAGGTTGATGCATCAACAAGGCTCAACAAGTTGGTCTTTGGGGATGGGAAACGCATCCGTAATCGGTGGCGTCGAGCTGCTCGAAAGTTGGAATCTGCGGGTTGAGAAAGTCGAGAAGTCCAAGTTCCAGGTTAGGAAACCGGCTGCCCCCACCGATTTCAGGTGGCTGACGTATCTGATTGGCCGTCACCCCGTTCCGGCCCTTGCAGGAAGCGACCCGGAGCCCCCGCCGACCGGCCCGGAGTTTTCTTCATCAGATGTCCATTCCTGCCGGTTGTGGCTCTGCCTCACCCGCTTGGTCAGCGGCTCCCGAATCACGACCTGTGATTTTCTTGTGATGCTCGAGTCAGCGTTTTACCTCTTGCTGTTGTGGAACATGCTCATTTTTCTTGCGGCTCAGCACCGGAAAAGAATTATCCTAAACCTTTGAGACAATGTCAGAAGCGTAAAGTTACCTTACTCCGCCAGGAGTCCAGGCTGAACCTACGGAGTAAATACTATCACCAAACCTCCAAGTCAATAACGCCGAGCATCTCAGGACTGATGTGATGGCAGAATTCTGGTTTAATTTCGGTATCACGAGCATCCCTGAATGCTTCACCGACATCTCCCGCGCAATTGAACCGAGCTGCAAACTTTTGTTGGGGATGATGGTTCTTCCGTTGTGTTCGATTTCGCCCAGTCTATCATCTACGCAGTAGATCTAATACCACTCCCCGGACCGATCCAAGGGGTGACGAGCTGCACAAACCAACCTCTCAACAGATCGCCCTCGTCCAATGACTGCTATTCGAGCATCGTCAAGAGAGATAACGTACATAGGTACCGAGAAATGAAAAGGGCTGAGCAGAGACATGTCAAACCGATGAACCCCGCCGCGTTATCATCAAGAGCCAAACCATCATGATGGTGTGCCATAGCCTGAGTCGGCGCTGGGCGTCTGTTGCGGCTTGTCGACCTTGGTCTCCTTGGCCTTGTCGGTATCAACCTCGACCGGCGCCGTCTTGGCCTCGGGCTCGCTGGGCTTGCTCTTGCTCTTCTTGCTGGAGGCCTTCTTCCTCCTCTTCTTCTCCTCGGCCTCCGACTCCGACGACTCGCTGTCCGCATCGGTTGGCGGCCCGGATGACGACGATGATGATGAGTCGGACTTCTCATCCTCGCTGCTCTCAACATCCTTCTTCGCGCCCTTCTTCGGAGACTTGCTCTTCCGCTTGCCCTTCTTCTTCTTCTCCTTCTCCTTTTCTTCCTTTTCCTTCTCCTCCTTCTCTTTCTTCTCCTGCTCCTCCTTCTCCTTGGCCTCCTGTTCCGCCTTCTTCCTCCGCTCCTCCGCCTCCTTGATCTCCTTCTCCTTCTTCTCCTTGCGCCGTTCCACCACCCACTTCTCGGCCCCCTCCACCGCCTTCTCCGGCGCCCGCTTGTTCTTGAGCAAGAACCCCTGGATCTCGGCCGGCGAGAACTCGTGCTCGGGGATCTTGGCCGCGAACTCCTCCGCCAGCTTCTCCACGCGCGCGATCGTCTCCTCCCGCTTGCGCGCGGCCTCGGCTTCCGCCTCAGCCTTCTTGCGCTCCTCCTCGGGAGTGAGGCGCAAGACGACGGGCTTGAGACGGCTTTCCAGCTCCCACAGGGCGCGCGAGTTTGGCGACGGACCGGACTTCTTGGTGACGGGCTCCTCCTCGTCGCCTTCAATGGGCGCGTACAGGGACTTGAAGATCTGCGCCGTCATGCCGCGGTCGGCGAGGCCGAACTTGACGATCATGTCCACGCGTCCCGGGCGGATGAGCGCCTTGTCCAGCTTCTCCAGGTGGTTGGTCGTCATGATCAGCACCCGACCCTCCTGCGACGCGACGCCGTCCAGGATGTTGAGCAGCCCGGACAGCGACAACCGGCCGGTTTGCTGCTGCTGCTGCTGAGTGGGCATCAGCGGGCGCGGGCCGCCGGGAGGGGTCTTCGCTGTGCTTGAATCGGAGTCGGCGTCGGTAGCCGTGGTCCCCTCAGCGGCCGCGGCGCTGTCATCCTCGCGCGTGTGCGTCAGACCGGCGGTGTCGATATCCTCGAGCAGGACGACGCAGCGGCGCGGCAGCTCGGCGAAGAGGGTAGCCAGGTTCTCCTCGTTCGCCGTCACGGAGCTGAGGCTGACGATGTAGATGCGCATCTTGAAAAAGCCGGCCAGAGCGAGGCTGAGCGACGACTTGCCCGTGCCGGGTGGCCCGTAGAGCAGGTAGCCGCGCCGGTAGGGGATGCCGCGGTTGGCGTACCACCGCCGCGTGGCCGGGTTGAGGTAGTCGGACACGTCGTCGATCAGCTCCTTCTTGACCTTCTCGTTGAGAATGACGGTCGAGAAGGGCCGCGACGTGCGCGCCATGCAGCGCTGCCATTGCGGCTCGCTGCTGCCGCTCTTAGTGGTGCCGCGGTAGATCTGGAGAGCAAGGTGGTTAGCCATGCCCTGTTTCGTCCTTTCGACTTTTCAGTCAGCGTTGGCCAGAGTAGTAGCATACCAGTGTCTTGGCCTCGTCACGCTTCATAAACTCATCCCGGGCCTCGTGCAGAAGCTCCTTCAGGATGGTCGGGTCCCGGCCGAAGCACGAGATAGAGATCTCCTCGCGCTCGCTGGCCATGAGCCAAGGGGACTGCTCGCGGGGCTGGGAGCGGCGGAAGATGAGGATTCGGCCCTTGTAGATGAACCAGTGGCTGCCAAAGGTGGGCGTGTACGCCAGGGCCTTCTTCTTCCGGGACCCGTCGGCGTTCAGCTCCTCGTTTTCGCTCTCGTCCTCGTCCTCGTCCCAGTACCTCCACCTGTGACTTGGTCAGCATGACCGTCTTATTCGTCATTTGTGCTCATTGCGTAACTTGTGCTTCAGAGCACACGAGAAAAGGGGATTGTAACGCACAGGTACCACACTCGCTGTTCATCAAGGTGTCAGCCACGTCATTCTCAAAAAAAGGCACCGGCGGTGTGAGATCTTGGAGTCCAACATACGCTATTCAGATTGGTATTCACCACGAACCGCCTCGCCGTCTTCGCGAAGCGCTGGTTCGCGACCCACGACATGAGAAAGTTGTAGCACTCGTCGTCCGGGCGCACGTCGACCACGCTCATAAGATGGTCGCTGATCAAGCCCCAGAGGTACTCGGTGAAGTAGCGCCAGACGAAGGTCAGGCCGCCACACAGCAGCACCAGCGGGATGTACAGGTTCAGGTCGATGTGGAGGTACTTGTTCACGGCGGCTGACAGGACCGAGAAGCCCGGGAAGAAGTAGTCGAGCAGCTGGAGCTGGGGAGCGCTGCCCGGACCCCCGGGCATCGTTGGTGGTATGGTTTCGGCCGCCGCTGCCCCGATCAGGGGCTCCCCGCAAACCGGGGACGGGCCGACGGTGTCCATGCTCGCGAGCACTCCCAGGAGGCCGGTGATGGTGTAGTGTGTTCGCGGGCGGATTCGGGAGAAGAAGAAGAGGTTGTTGACGGGGTGGTAGTGTTGGGAATACAGCTTGGCGGTGGTAAAAAAAAGTGGGTGTAAGATCAGAGAAGGTTGGTCAAGGTTGGGCTGGGAGACAACAGTATTTATACGAGATGGTGAGCCTGAAGGAGGGACAAATAATTGCTAGTCCCTAGGCCACACCTTTGTCAAGGTTCGTCTGACAGTGCGTCTGGTTCCCTGCAAGTGGATAGGTCGATACCGGATGCGATACGATGCTTGTTGCGTTGGATGATGTCCTCTATTCCTTGCCTGATAGGATGGGCGGCCATGCCTAGTCTTTTATGACTCGAACTGAGGCAGCAATCCTCTCTCCAAGATCCATTGAGGACCTCTATCTCATACAGCACATGGTGGTTCGACTCTGAGGCATCCAGTTCTGCTGACTCGAATGATGCCTTGCCCGGCCGCATCACAAACAGCGATGGCAACGATGCATGGCGGGTCCAGCACTGTCCCAAGGCTTGTGTAACCCCCCGTTCCCCAGGACTATGGGATAGGTGGCCGCGGTGCCTAGCAGGCGTTCGACGTCCTCGGCTCTCTGACCAGTCAGAGATCGCTTTCGCGGGAGCGTGGTGGCGTGTGGGGCAGGCCCAACGAGCGCCCTGCAAGTAAGAATGAGGCCGGCGGGTTGCGCCACTTGAGGACAGGACGTTGTTGAAGTCCCCATCCGCCTACGCTACCTACCTAGTGTATGCTCAGCCCTGTCCAGGGACTGTGCCAGTGGCATGCATGCTGACTACATACGGAGCACAGCGGCCGGCAGCCGCCGCTAGTTAACTTGGAAACGATCTGCATAAGCTTCAGTCAGCACCCCAGAAATCCCGGGTACTGTGGAGTCTGGGGTAAAGAACTAGGTGGTCCTCAAGCCACAGGCTTTGAGGACTCTCTCTCTTTCGCCATGAGCTGATTCCTCGCCGAGAAAGCTACGGTAAACCAACTTTCGCTTCGTACGGAGTGAGATGACTAATGTCGGCGAGCGAAACCTAGCTTGTTGATTCTCCTTCGAAATTGTCCAGGGAGAACAGGATCGCCAGCACCTGATAGCTCAGCGACTCTATTCGGGTGACCTAAAAACCATGCCAACTCAAACCACACGCCAGCGAGATGTCTATGCCGGCGGCAGGTTAGTTGGAGCAGTCAATGCACAGAGTCAATCCTTCGGCCGTCCCCGATCGAATTGCCTGTGGCTTGACTCCTTTCCCCCCATTCATCCTCGCAGCCCGCAATTCTGCCTGTGGCACAGCCACCTCGGACGGCCGGCCGGGGCCGCCAAATCTCACACATAACCCTAACCCCCCGGCTCTTTGCCGTCCCTGAGCCGGACCGCGTCCGCGCCCGGCGAGGCCGGCAGTCTCGGTCGGCCGTTCCAGGATTCTCGGAGAGGGGGTTAGTGGTTACCGCTGGTCAGCGGTCTGGCTAACAATTTCCCGACACCAGGGCACCTACCCGGTACCTGAGTTCTGCTCCAATAGAAGCGCAACGTCTCAGAACAGCAAAAACCCCGACGGAGACTCGATAATCCACCCATCACCGTACACAGCCAGCGCAAAATTGACTCTGCATACAGACGGTTCACAAGGCACGTCTCCTGAGCCGAGTAACCTGGAACCTACAGATGAGCTGCCTAACGCAACAAACTCTCTAGGTTCATTCAGGCTGCCTCGACACCGTCTGCAAGCCGTTGATAGCCTTCGGTCCCCCCACCGATATACCGTATGTATGCGTACATGCATCTACCATACTACCCCGCATCTACACCCATGCAGGCCATAGAGGGAGAAGCAAACAGGCGATTTCCATCGCCCAGGTGGGAGGCAAGTTTGATCGGTCCTCGTTACAAAGGCACCAGGACACCAACATCTGAAGCGCCGTGATATGTGACGGCCCATTGCCATCCGTGATGTGACGGACGTCAAGTGAATCGAGACGTGACTGGTCGGTGTGGAAACGACTCGGCAGGCAGTCCACCACCATCCCCTCCACCTCTCTCCAATCACCATCTCGTTCCAGGTTCCCAGAAACAACAGCGGGGTCGTCGATGGTGTGATGATCAGGGTTAGGGTCACTTACACCACCACGAACCAGCCGGGCGTCAGAGACCGTGTTGATGTGGACTGAGGATGAATGTCGGTTGGGAATTGCGGCGAAGTATATTCCAAGATGGGTAGGTGGCGGCGTCGCCTACCATGAGGTACATAGACGATAGGCGTGATACGGAGTCAGGTAGATACGATGTCTGGACGGCATGTGAAAGCCTCTCTTCATGCCGGTCAAGGTCCTACATCTCTGTCGAGCCGAACTTGTCAACTCCATCGGTGATAAGGAACAGGAGTGTTAGACATAAATGCTCGTGTCTCATTTTGCGTCTCATGTGAGTGTCACATCTTATTCGTTCATGACCATGATGTAACGATGGATATTTGAGAAAAGAAATGCCCGATCCTAGAAAAGAAACAATGTTGTGTGTCGTCAGTGGTATTTATCCCAACCCAGAAACCCATCCTGTCCTGTTAGACCAGTTATCAATGTCCGAGCGCCATCGTCCTAATCGTCATAAAACCGCCTCCGGAGCGAATCGATCTTGTCGCTGTGTCACACCTGACAGATCCTCCGTCCTGTGAAACCAGAGGCTGTACGAGTAAGAAAAGAAAATCTTCCCAAAAAAGAGAGAGAAACACCAACTCCGAAACCGTAACAATACAATCCCACCCCCTCTTAAACAACACTACACCCGTATACCTAACGACCAGGCGGCGGGCCCGGCGGACCCCTCACCCCCATAGGAGGCGGAGGAGGCGGATTCATCGGCGAGCCCCGCGGCCTCCCTTGCGGCATGGGCCTCGGAATCTGCTGCCCCGGCGGCGGCGGCGGCATGCCGCCATAGACGGGCTGGAAAGCGCCAGGCGGCGGGCGTTGACCGGGCGCAGGAGGAGGCGGAGGTGGAGCAGGACCTCCGGGGCGCATCGTGGGGTGACCCGGTGGGAAGACGTTCCGCGGCTGCGGACGCGGCATCGGCTGCTGGACTGACTCTTCGCTGCTGCTGTAATCATCATCGTCGTCCTCCTCCTCAACGGCGTTGCGGCGCGCCCAGCCGTTGACGGTCTGCCGGGTTGTGGAGACGGAGCGTCTCCTAGTCGAGGTGTATGAGTCCCGGCGTTTGCTGCTGCGGCGGCCTGATTTTTCGCGGAGCTGCCAGCACGGATCGGTGTCCTCGACCAGGTAGACGTTGCCGATGCTGGCCGTGTAGCGCGACCAGTTGGAGCCGCCGGAGCTGCTGCTCGATCGGTCGTCGTCCGGGTTGTAGTAGCGCCGTATGGCCTTGACCTGGGTCGGGTTGCGCCCCGCGGCCCAGACCATGAACTTGGCTGAGAAGCAGTTGGGTATACGGCGCTCTTCGTACTCGAGGACCGGCATGGTGAGAGATGGTGGGGGTTGTGGCGATTGATCAGGAAGAAGGTGTGACGATGCCGGGCTTGACCGACCAGGCAACCTCTCAGACCGAGTGTTGCTCACACACCGGTCGACTCAAGGGAGGATTATGATCAGCGCTTGAAGCCAATTTTACGTTGGATAGTATCAAGCTGGGCGTAGTCGACCAAAACACATGTGACTCTCCGGGCAATGATCAGAGGGTGTTGAGCAAAAGAGGTAGGGGACGCCTCATGCCACCCCCGGGCAACGCTCTCCCTCAAATACAAGGGATCGAGGGGTAAGCGGCTCTGTGTTCCTCGCCCATACTGGAAAGGCTACGGCTGAGTCGCCGTGCTGCTGCGTATGCCGGGCACAGCTGGGCTGGCGCGTCTGCAGAGACAGGGTTCCATGGAGGTTCACACACCACATGGAGGGGGACCAGACGATGCAAGACTCTGGGATTTCTGGCTCTGGGGATGGAGGCACAGAGGCCAAGAGGATGCGACACCAATCGAAAGATCCAGCGAGCAGCGACGTAATCCGGCGCGATGGGCCACATCGACCTGGAGCCTCACAGAGGCATCCAGGACTGCGTATAGACCGGGCAACTGGACGCGGAGGCATGCGGGAGGCGTTGGCCATAGGAACTGGGCAACGGATCAATTGGTACACTTGGGACGATGGACCCCTCACCCTGCACATCGATCACGCCGAGGACCAGTCAGCCACGAGCCCTGCCTATGGGTAATGGAGGGTCGCGACAGGTCGAGCGCTCATGTGCGACATGACTAGACAGTATAGAGGTTGGCGGTCAGACTGCGGGTAGCCGCCTCGGTATCAGGTACTCCCGGCTTCGAGAATAGGGTATCGAGCGCCTACTTGCACAGTACATAGGTACACACATCGTCGATAGGTCCGAGCCCGACCTAGTGTGGAAGTGGAAGCAAGCAATCATGTATGTATGTACATACCGAAGCTGGCTGGGCTGCGGGAGGCGCCGGGTACAGACCGAAGAGGGCAAGACGTGTGCATACATGTCTGGTCAGTCTGACCTCATACTTGGGACTGCCTGATCCATGGCATCAAATAAGATTTCTTCGACCAGCCCGGTGTCGTCCATGAAATTGCACAATTGTTTCTCACCAGAGGTGCGGAGGCGTACACGGCGGGGTTTTAGAGGCTGACTGACCGAGACATGATGGATGCTGCTTGGTTGGAGCGGGGCAGGGTGGGCCGGAGCGCAGTTTGGGTCTCCCAGTCGTCTGGCTTCAAAACCTGGAAGAGCCGCATAGGGCTTCATGAATCATCCCGCCGACTTGTGTGCATCGTAAGGTTTGGAAAATGAGGCTGCAGAAATGAACCCGAATAGTCGGGTATATATCAGACCCGGGGCCTTGTGAGGTGTTTCCAACAGTTTCGAGAGTCGTAATTGCGGCCTGGCTGGTTCTTGGGAGGAGGCCGCCCCGTGGATGGCAAGCCCAAGTCTCGGGGGATATCGGCTACCTTGGTTGAGGTGATGTTGTGCGACCAGAAGCACGTCCAGGAGCGTTTAAGAAAAGAAGGACCAAAGGACCCGAGGGCTGGCCGGACAGTTGACGGTCCAGAAGACCAAGAGCCATGAAACCGCAGGATGTGGGCCTCAATCAAGTGCATTTAAATCACTTTCTAAGAAAGGTGTGTGTTGTCGGGAAGGAAATCGGCAAGGGAACCTATTATCTGGCGACGTTGAAAGCGAAGAGCTAGACTCGAGCCTGGCAGATGCTGAATACCTTACACAGACTGTATGATTGGCGTTGGTGTCCATGTTCTGGCTCCTTGAAGCTTCGAAACGTCGATAAATTTGTAATGACCCGGGGACCTTCCAGGCTGTGCAATCAAGACGCATGACAAAAGTTAGTTGTATGTGCGAAGTTCATTAAGTGAAGAGCCGATAATAAAGACTGTTCCAAGTTCCAGGTTGTTTCCCAGAGGATAAAATGCCCGTTGGGCCAAATTATGTATCCGGCGGGATTACGTAATCAGGCAGACCAGTTCCTGCCGCAACAACCCCTCGATCCTATGCAGATTCACTTGATCAAGATTTGAATTAAAACCTGGAATGGTGGAAGGCACCATCGAGGATGGATCTTTGAGGTAACTGTCAACGGCACTCGACAGTCTTGCTCCTGCCAAAATTTGGGAATTTGGTTCGGAGTACCTACGTAAGGTAGGTAAGGTAACATGGAAAGCGTTGATGGGGTTCTCCCCATATCGCAAACCTGGAAATCCCTCCCCAGCGTGGAAAGACGGAACTACCTCCGTCCTCCACCCCAAGCACACATGTCAAAGTTCTTGGTGCTCTTCCACAACGCCGCGTCACATTGTTGCGCAGCGCCATCAATCGCCATCAATCCCCAAACCCCCATCTGGCCTCCTATTCGAGCGAGGAATTGAACCTGTATTACAATGCCAGCGCTGCTACTGGGCTTGTCGGCATGCCGTCAGATTTTCCCCACACTTTTCATCTCGGAACTACATCTCGCAAGCGCCGGACGCTTTTCTGCCATGGATTTTAATAAACTTTGTTTCCTTCCATAGGTCGTCTTCAATTCAGACCGCCACCCAACTGTAATGCAATTCTCTCCCTCTCTCAACAGCACTTCCGTCGTCCAACCTGGAAACCGATCAGCCCAAGGGCACCTAAGGATGGATGTCATGGTATCGCATGGCCTTCTACTCATGTTGCAATGACTGCGATCAACAACTTCGTAACGACACGCAGTCCTCTGGGCCCCACGGCTCCTCGCTCGCTCTGGTTTGTTATCGCTGCTTGATCATGTCGAGATCAGCGCGATTTCCTACATGCTCGGGAGCCCCGAATAGGCTGGTAAGGAGTGTTTCTCTCCTCCGACCGAGACGACCTTCCAAGCTTCGGCATCTACATATTTGTTCTACACATGGGGCAGCTCAGGTGAACCCCCGGCCGCCCACTGATATTCCCGCCGTCATAGCCTGAATTGGTCGGCTGCATGCTAGATTGCAACGGTTGCCACCCCCAGATTACCTCTCTGGCCGTTTGAGTTTTCTGGGCGCTCCGAAGCACCACATGCACCAATGTTGCGCCTAGACCTTCGGTTAATCAAGACAACGGCGGTAATTCCCCGACTTCCTTCCTCACGGACGCTTGCTAGCCAACCACCCAGATGAAGCCATCCAACCTTCATCCGTCTCGTCCATGCGGTCGCATGAAAGCTCTCTGGCATGAAGCAACAAGGACCACTTCCTGAGTCAGACTTCGGCGAGCAGAGATGGCATCTAAGTGTCAAACAAATCAAACTTTTCGAAGAGATTCGACAGATCAGGTGTAGATCTCCATGAGCATGGCTGCTAGATCGGGAGAGGAGCCAAAACTAGCATTAGGTGGAGGTTCGGGACTTGAGATGTGTCCCGTCCCGTTACGGACCACCCCCCGGAGCATCGGTGCATGTACAACAGTAGGGTCGCATCAGGAGGCCCACGAATGGGATGGCACCGCCGAAACCCCAAATCAAGTCCGAAACCGTTTAGATCCTGTCCCTGGATGGCCAGGGACTGTCCTTGAAGGTCTGTGAGCGTCGAGGAGGGCGGAGGGGAGTGTCTTGGACCGGCAGCACACGGCCGCAACCCGTGTGATTGCAATAATTTTCATCTGGCTTTATTTGTCCCAACCCGCCCCAAGACCGACTAGTAGGTGGACATACATCCATCCAGCCTCAGCCCGGCCTCCCGCCCTCAGCGACGGCAACTAGCAGCAGCATTGGAAATCCGGGGGCGGAATTGCAGGTCTACTGCCGTGATCCACCCCTCTCCCTCCCACCCGTTTCCCACCCATCTCGACTCGGGTCGCTCGCCTGCTCAGTAACGATCTAGCTAGTGTCTTGCTACGGACAAACCCCCGGTCATCTTCTGACCACTTTGCCTAGCACCAACACTAGTGTATCTCGTCCTGACGACAAGTCTCCACGAGGAACCCAACAAGACGACTAGGTTGGGCTGCAGTGTTCGAACATCTCATCGACATAACCTTCTCCTTGGGACATCAATCAGTGACTCAGGATACCGAGACTGTTCATGATCCCCCGCGGAAGATCCGCGTGCCATCGATGAGCGGGGGGCATCCCGTCGGCAAGTTCTTAGGAAGACTTAGTTAGCGAGGCCGAATCGACGAGCGCGCAACTCCGCGCCATGGATTCCGAGGCCAGCAAGAGCAACGAGTTGGATCGGAGGCGGTCCGTGAGGGCGTCGGCCGTCTACGATGGGGAGGAGGATCATGAATTAGCGTTGGCGGGTGTGGTAGTTGACGGGTTCAGACCACCACAGACGGTGAACGCATCTGAACCTTCAGCGGCGGTTCCGACATCAAACACAAATGAACCACGGCCCTCTGACGAGACCTCACCCTCGCCCTCAGCTCCTGAACGGCAGGATGAACCTTCCAGCATATCCAAACCACCAATACCTCCAGATACCTCAACGCCTACCCACCAGTCCAACGACATGACTCAACAACAAACTGATTCAAGCACCTCGACGGGCGTTGTCCCTCTTGATACCGGTTCCTACCAAGGGCCAACTGGGCCGACTCATCCCTACGAGTTATTCAGGCAGGACGTGGGGGCTAGTGAGACATTAAGTACGACAACATCATCGGCAGTGCCGGCAACAGAGACGCCTTATCAAGGGCCTAGCAGGCCGACCCATCCATACGGCTTGTATCCGCAAAGCGATGGCATCGAGGCAACTATATCCCAGCCGGAGGACATCCCCATCGGCTTTCGCCCTCTCCCCGTTCAGTACCAGCGGCGGATCGGACCAGATGGTGAGGAAATGGGTATCGTCGGCCCTGACGGTCACACGGAACAACTACCCCCCTACACGCGGTATCCGGAAGAAGCCTATGGTGGCAAGCCTCCTGTCCCTCCGGAACCCACACCGACTGTGATTCCAGCAGCGAGTCTTGTCGCGGCGCCAGCCCCCGCAGCCGCCAACCCGACAGCCCAACCTTCCACCGTCTCCAACATTCCAGGTGCTGGCGGGATCGGGCTCGCTACGAGAAACCCCGAGTTTGAATCAACAGAAGAGTTAGATACCCCGCAGTCACCCAACTCGGCAAGTAGCTTCACCTCCGATGACAGCCAGCGAGCGATCCGACCCAAGGAAGAGCAAGTTGCAGAGAAGAAGGAACCGGAACAGAAACCGCAACCATGGTTGAAACAGAGGGTATGCGGGATCGTCCCTTATTGGGCTCTCTGCCTGGTTGCCTTCGTGTTGGTGGTGATGGCTATTGTTTTGGGAGCTGTCATTGGGACCACCCCTAACCGGCAACAAGCGCCAACTCGAAAAGACCCACCGCTTTGGTGAGTTACTGACCCTTGAGGGGAGGTATGTTTTGTATTTGCTGACAGTGGTTGTTAGGACTGGTACTTGGGAGTGGGTGAAGCCCATTGAGACGCCACCACCCGATCTCCAGCCACTGGCGACGGGCACCTTTTCACTACCTGTGATTCCGAACATCGGTACGTGTGACCTGCTCTTCTGCTTTCTCCCCCTCGAGTTGGATGCGCGCATGGCTTCAATACTTCCAGTTTGACCTTGATCTACTGACTTCCTTCAGCGCCCAACACATGTATCAAGGATACGAGTCTCTCTCAGGCCTGGACCTGCTCTATCTACCCCGAAGAATGGCATTTGACAATCATGAAAGACGGCAATGGTTACTCAGCAACTTTGAATTCAAGCCGGCAAAACACCGTATCGGCCAACGTTTATCATTACGGAGAACAGCCACCAACCATCGAGGAACCCATCTCGTTGAAGCTGGTGACTGACACATTCGAGCCCACTCGCGGGCCGGCCTGGTACAACGTAGCACGCTACACCAAGACAGTAATCGTCCCAGGGCCAGTCCTCGACCCTGCAAACAACCGTACCCGCAGAGCTGTTCCAGTTTCGAGCTTGCTCAAGCGTAAGGAACCGGCGCAGCCTGGGGAGAAAGTCTGGATCTGTACCTGGCCCAACACCCCGATTGATGTTTTCATTTACGCTCAGCAAAACTCGAGCTTTTCCAACAACTGGTCGAGCAAATCATCTTCGTCTCTCGTCTCATCAACAGCTTCTACCTCAACACCATCTTCCCCCATCACACCGCCGCCGAGCCCCCTACCAACCACCACTTCCAACGACGACTCTGAGCCCGCCTCGAACCCAACGTCCGCTGATCCCGATGAGCCCAAGACCGGCGATATCGACTTCGACGACAACCAACGCCGCCGATTCCGCCCCCGCTGGCGCGCCCGTTCCCCGGCCCCATTCCTCCCGACGAACACCCCGCCCGTCACCACCGTCACCACCACCACCACCATCGAGGAGCCCACCACTACGACCGACAACACCGAACCTTCCACTTCCACCCCTTCATCCTCCTCCGCCGCGAATCCCCATACCTCCTCACCCCCGCCCATGTACCCGCGCGTCGTCAAACTCTCGGAATACCGCCTCTGGAACCGCAACATGCCCAAAGCGCAGTGCACGCAGGTCGAGGTCCGCGGGGCGGGTGAGCCGGCAAAAGTGCTGCTGCGCGAGGACGGAAAGCCGGTGGTGGTGGAGATTGAGGAGACGGAGTGGTACATGGGCCCGATGGGCGGGAGCGGGAATAATAATGGTGAGAACCCTTGGGGGAGTCTTGGTGGCGGGGACAACTCGGGGAGGAGTAATTCGGGACCGAGCAACGAAGGGGATGATCAAAAGAAGGAGAGGAGGGCGAGGAGGAGGCACGTTAGGGATGTGGTTTTGCAGGCGAGGCACCCGGCCGGTGAGACGCCTCCGGCTGGAGGAGGAGGAGGAGGAGGAGGAGGAGGAGGAGGAGGAGGAGGAGGAGGAGGCGGTGGTGGTGGAGGTGGAGGTGGGGAGATGGAATTTGGAGGGATAGGGAGCTGCGCTTGTCTATGGTTTTTGACTTGATGATCATGAGGATGATGATGAATGATACCTATTGGAGGATGGGATGCCATGTTGGGATGGACGAGACCTGGCATCTTTGGTCTGCCCCGGCGATGGTTTGCGTGTGGTCCTATTTATCTATCTTGTGTGTTTGGGTTCTGGACGGCGTGTGAGTTTGTTTTTGGCTCCTTGTGGTTTCAATTTGTTTGGGAATGTATTTGCATGTTTCTTTTCCCTTCATTTTTTCAGTCATTCGCTTTCCTCATTTCTTGGATTGAAGGATATATGGTTGGGGTATTGTTTTGGTTCGGTTTGTTCAAGGGCATCAATCATATCAAAACGTGGCGGGTAAGGTACCTAGGTAGGTAGTTAGGTAGGTAGGTATTTTGGGAGGGTGATGAGATATCATTGTCATCCATTGCGCTGCTTTTCTTCCTGTCGTTACATTCAGGTCAGTTACTGGGAGGCGTTGTGCGCGTTCTGTTTCTTTTCATTCTTGACATTGAAATTGTTTTGTCCTCAGGAAGGAAGGAAGGAGAAGATTGCTTGGGAGGAGATACCAGATCAAGGGAGGGTGGTTCTCATGTCTTGAGAAATTGTCTGAAAGAATGTGGAGGAAGAAGAAGGAAATATGCGAACGAAGTTCGGAGATAAGTAGCGGGTGGTGGTGGTGATATTCCCCCGGCGAGGTCGGGTTTGCTTGAGTGCTTGTGTCTGAGAGTTTGTTCCGTGTGAGCAAGTGCCTGCTTAGGTCCCTTATGTAGGTACTTAGCTAGATGCCTTCGAGATCAGCAAGTTTGTGTGTCAATGCTTGAGTCGGTGTTCCATGACTTTGTTTGCGCTATGGGTGATGAACAGCTGAGCGTGTCTTTGTCCGATGGAAGTGAGGATCCGGGATGGCTTAGGGGCAAGTGATGCTGGTATGGGGATTGAACACATCACGTCAAAGGGAAGCATAGTAGATGATTGCGTGATAGAGAGAGAGAGAAGGGGCACAAGATTTCAGGTTCAATTATTATTAAGCAGCAAGCAGGTTCTTTTTACCCATCTGCCTTGCCTACCTCCTTCTTTTCCTTCTCCCCACTACCACCACCACCAACCAAATCCCTCCCCAACCCCTCCAAGAAACTATCCGCCATCTTTTTCGTCCTCCTCTCCAAAATCTCCTTCCTCCTCCTCTCAATCTCCTCCTTCCTCCTCTTGGCAGCCTCTCCCCTTTCCCTCCTCACCTCCTCCGTCCTCCGGCGCTCCTCCTCCAGCGCGCGCATCTCCTCCATCCTCTTTTCCTCCTCGACACTAAACTTGTAGAACCCCACGCCTTTGGTCCGGATCTCGCGGTCGGCGCGGTAGTGTTCCGGGTCGGGCGGGGTCGGCGAGCGGTCGCGCTTGCGCGCGAGCTCCTCCATGGTCTCGGACCCAGCAAAGGCCGCGGTCTGGATGGCGTCGCCGCGGATGACCTCGTCGGGGGCTTTGGGGCGGGCCGACATGCGCTCGAGCTCGGCGGCCGAGGCGGCGCGGCGCTCGAGGCGCAGGATTTGTGCCCGCGTCAGGTGGCGCACGCGGCCGAACTCGTCGGTGTATTCGTGTAGGGTGGTGTCTTGGTCGTCGAGTTCGTCGAGGTCGGAAGAGGAGGAAGAGGAGGAGTCGGCATCATCGTCATCGTCTTGGTTTTTCCTTTTTCGCTCTTGCGATTCGGCCCATTTCCGGTCAAAGTCGACCAGGCCGAACTCGCGCCCAATGTAGTCGCCGCGCTGCATGGCGGCGTAGAGGCGGGCTTTGGATTCCAGTTTCCGGCGGATGAATTCCTGCTCGGCTTTGGATTCTTCTGTGCCGAGAGGGGATTTCAGGTTGAGTTTGCCGGGCTTTTCTTGCCCGGGTTCGGGAGTCGCGGAGGAAGAGGATTTGGTGCGCCGGACTTTGGTATTGGAGAGGTCGTCGGTTTTGAGTTTTGACGGGCGCGTCCTGCCGGTGGTGGCGGCTGTTGATGAAGATGGTGATGGTGTGGTCGCGGATGTGTTTGATGACTCGGAAAGGAGAGAGCTGAGCTGGGAGGCAAAGGCGAGAGATCCCGAGATGGCGATCTCCTTTTTCTGCCTCTTGGGCCGGGGTTGCCCGTAGAGATGGGGGTCTTGAGGCATTGTTGATGCGGTTGGGAGAGTGTTGACGTGGTTGAAAGGCCTGACTATACTCTGTATAGATTCGAGATGGTTGTGCTATAACCGTTCCATCGGCACTTGTTGTGTGGTTAGATGCTCAGGATCAGAGTTGGCAAAAGTTGTGACTTGATGATGGAGGTGTGGTGTTGTGAAAGCTGCAGCATCGGCAGGAACCCTTCTGGCCACAGCTCCAAATGTGGGGCAGACTGACGCAGCAGAAACGCAATTGCCAGGGGCCCCTGCACTCCCGTTGTAGGTCTTGGCGCCAAGGACCCGGATGCCGCCGGCCAGCAAGGGCAAGAGGCAGCACGTCAATCGATCCACTCGGGGTCTGGACAGATCGCGGTCGACTCCTTGGACACACAGCATCCATCCTTTCTTCCTATCTCTTTTCCTTCTCCCGGGTTTCTCGGATGTATAGGTAGCTGCACCGGCTTATCACACCCGATCCGTTCCTCCTCGCGCGCACATCACTCTAGCACGCCATCATTATCACAGCAACAGCGACAGCAACAGCAACAGCATCTCTACTCCACGGGAGTCAGCAACAACACAGCCTTCGTCGCTGTTGAATGATGGCAGCTTTCCTCCCTCGCACCGAGATCATGCACCGCCGTCCTGTGCCCAAAGCCAGTTGAGCGGCCTTTCGACGACATTGCTCGCTCCATCCCCATTTTCACTTTGTTTTCCCACCGAGGATAAGGCTTGCTGCTTAGACCAGAGAGCCGAAGCCCGCTTCCGCTCCCAAGCTCCAACTCCTGCCTTTGTGCCCCTGCCGCGTTATCACGACAACCTGATTCTTTGCCGAGCTATCCAACATATTCGTCAGCCAGCCAGACAGCCATGGCTACCGACTCGCCCTCCACGTTTGACAGCTGGTACAACTGGCTCTTCCCGGACGAGTCTCACTACATCCTCCGCTTGATCTCGAGCTTCTTTGTGAGTCGCCCGCCTCCTGTTGGGACACACACCCCCCTTATCCCCAATTGTTTCTAACTTTCTTCGGCCAGATAACCCTCGCCCTGGCTCCCATCATTCCCATCGTTCTCATGTTTTTCTACGACGTGGGCCTCTGGCTATGGAGGATCTTGCGCCTCGAGTTTCGTCGCCGATACGCACAAATCGTCTCTGCCGCCGAATCGCACCAACCAGGACGGACTCACGAGACCACCTAGAGGGTGCTTCTCGGCCTCCTCGGTGGACGCCAAAAGCCAGTGGCGGCCAGGGAGGCTAAACATTAATGGCCTCAGTTTGGTGGCAGATCAGGGCACTGTCATGGCAGGGACACAAAGAAAGCGGCACACGTATGTGAAGATGGAGAATCAGATGTCACAATCGAGTCCGGCATTGTTGACTACCATGAAGAGCTGCAGGAGAAAGAAGGACAGGACAGGGCAGAACTCGGCTTGGCTCGACTCGACGCAGCTCGGTATGGCGGCCGCTTTAGGCAATCTGAGACAGCACCTTGAGAAGGTCGCTGGTCACGCCCATGGCCGTCACCTCGCCGCCGGCGCCAGCGCCCTGTACGATTAGCGGGTTGCTTCCATACCGTTTAGTGTAGAAGCTAATAATGTTATCGCTGCCCTTGAGCGCCGCGATGGGGTGCGACTTGTCAAACTTCTCCAGCCCGACCTTGACTTGCTTGGTGGCCACGTCAATGCTGCCCACGAACCGCACCACCTTGCCCTCCTTCTCCGCCTCAGCCTTGATCTCCTCCATCTGCCCGTCAAAGGTCGGGAGCTTGTCCAAAAACTCATCCCCGCTCGCCACCGCCTCCAGCTCCTTGGGGATCAGGCTCTGCACGGGGAACGACGTCGGCGACTCCACCGGCAATCCCGCCAGCCGGGCGAGGATGGTCAGCTTGCGGGCCACGTCCAGCCCGTTGAGGTCATCCCGCGGATCGGGCTCCGTGTAGCCCAGCTCCTTGGCCCGGCGGACCTCGGCCGACCACTTGCCGCCCCCGGTCCCCGAGACCGGCGCGAACGAGTTGAACAGGAACGACAGCGTCCCGCTGAAGACGCCCTCAATCTTGGTCACCTCATCGCCCGTCTCCACCAGGTCCTTGAGCGTCGAAATGACGGGTAGGCCCGCGCCCACCGACGACTCGTGGTACACCTTGGCGCCGGAACGCTCCGCGGCGGCGAAAATGTCCTGCCACAGCTTGTAGGAGCTGCTAAAGGCCTTCTTGTTGGGCGTCACGATGCTGATGCCGCGGTCCAGGAAGAGCGGGTAGGCGTCGGCCACGTCCTGCGACGACGTGTTGTCCACCAGGACCGTCTTGGCGCCGCTCGCGCTCAGCCAGTCGACCAGCTTGGGTAAGGGGAGCGGGGATTGCTCGGAGCTGGCCAGCGCCGAGGCCACGCCCGACAGCGGGACGGCGGCGTAGTTGGTGTTGTAGAGAGCTTTTTTGCTCGTGCTGATGTAGGTGAGGACCAGCTTGGGAGAGGGCCGGCGCTGGGTCAGGGATTCGAGCTGGGAGAGGAAGCATTTACCCACGCCGCCGACGCCTGGGTTGGAAGGGAAGGGGAGAGAGGGTGTTAGTGAGTTGGGATGGTGACACAACAACAGGGGAGGGAAGAGTGACTAATAATGATAATACATACCAATGATGGCGATGTTGACCTGCCGGGCTGCAGCCATGGTGTGCGAGAGTGTGTATGAGTGTGACCTTTCTGGTGTGTTGACAGATGGATAGACCCGTGAGGTTGAGGAGCAATTGAAGTTATTTTGCGGAGATTCAGAAACTGTCAAAAGCTGTCATGAAGTTGCAGCCGCGGGGTCCCGTTCTCTTGGTCAAAATGTCGCCATCGGAGCCGATCGCGGGGCAGTTTCTGGACCCCTGCAGCTCCGAACCGCTGTGGGACCCACCGACCCCACGCAACGGGAAGCCAAAATTTAGTGGGTCCTCAAAACGAGAACCTCAACTTCATGTCATCCAATCCATCCAAATTCTCATGAATTTCATGCATCTGGACGTCTCATTCACAGCTCCCACTTCACCAACAGATTCGACAAACAACATAACATTGGGATTTGAAGGCCTTGAGGCATTGCCACAGGAAACACCACCTATATACAACTCAACTGCTCTCAACCTTGAAGTCGTACACTCTCACAATGGGCGGCGACAAGATCAAAAAAGACCGTCGCCAGAAGCGCGAAGACTACCGGCGGGCTATCCGTGAGCAGGGTGTCACGGAGCTGCCCAGGAAAAAATTCTACCGCCAGAGAGCCCATGCCAACCCCTTCTCAGACCACCAATTAATCTAGTGGGTTGAACATGAGCCAAGTGTCGCTCTATCTCCTGGCTAACCAGAGCTTCTTAGCCCACCACATCCTGCCCAGATGGACTGGTCATCCCTCTACCCGGACTATGTCATCAACGAAGAGCCTCAACAACACTCACAACAACAACAAGACACCCCCATGCCCGATGCCACAACCGCTGACCCATCCTCTCCCAACACCACCGACCTCGCCCCCCTCCAACCCAAGCGCATCTCCAAACAAGTCGAAATCGCCGACATAGGCTGCGGCTTCGGCGGCCTGCTGGTTGCCCTCGCCCCTTTAATGCCCGACACGCTCATCCTGGGCCTTGAAATCCGCGTTTCCGTCACCCAATTCGTCGAAGACCGGATCCAAGCCCTCCGGCACCAAGCGTGGCTCGCCGAAGAAGCCCGCGCCAGCAACCCTGCCGCGCCCGCGCCCGCAGCGGGCATGTACCGCAACGTGGGCGTGCTGCGCGCCAACGCCATGAAGTTCCTGCCCAACTTCTTCCGCAAGGGCCAGCTCAGCAAGATCTTTATTTGTTTCCCCGACCCGCACTTCAAGGCGAAAAAGCACAAGCAGCGCATCGTGTCGGCGACGCTCAACAGTGAGTACGCCTACGTTCTGCGGCCGGGAGGGGTGGTGTATACGATCACGGACGTGCCGGATTTGCATGAGTGGATGGTGCGGCACTTTGAGGCGCACCCGAGCTTCGAGAGGGTGGGCGAGGAGGAGCAGGAGGCGGATCCGTGCGTGGGCGTGATGCGCACGGCGACGGAGGAGGGGAAGAAGGTGGAGAGGAACGGCGGGAAGAAGTTGGTGGCGCTGTTTAGGAGGTTGGAGGATCCGGAGTGGTGAAGGAGGGGAGGTGGGATATTGGGTGAATAATGGATGCGGAACAGGGTAGACTTACAGGAGGAAGAAAAAGAGCAGTGGCCGGTTCACTGACCTTTCTCCTTGGCCTTGGAAGGACTGTTTCCCATACGAATATGCAACTACCAGCTCATTGAAGTCCTGCTCAAGAGGGATGTGAGGTGTGTAATTTGGGTGACATCGGGGATACCCAATAACTGGTGTCTCCGACGAGGGAACTCTGAGGCTAGGTAGTTAGCCTTATGCTAGAAGCAGACTGTAACCCAGTCAGAAAGGACGAACAGCAATCTCACTCAGATCAACACTCCCAAGCCCATGAGTAAACGTTCCCAATGAACATCAGACGACCGACCGACCGACCGACCACCACGACAAGAACCACAGAACAAAGAAGCGGGATGTAAACCCCCGAGTACCATTCCACTTCCAACTGACTGGAACCGACACACGTGTCCTGGCCAGGTATGCACCCAGGGCCAACTCACCTGCGGTGCCTGGGTTCGATTCCCAGACTTTCTCTCACTCTGCAATTTATTAGTATCTTCCGCTTCGCGGGGCATGCACCACCGCGACGAAGCGCTCATAAATTGCAGTCTTGTGGGCTCCAGGGGTTTAAACCAGGTCAGGTATGCGTGTTGGTTCTGGTCGGACCTGCAAAGGTCCTGTTTTTTGTTGTCTGCATCTGTCCTGCCACCTCAACCAACAACACTCCTCCTCCCTCCATTCTACCCTCCCGCATCATCCTACCCGATACTGATACGTACCTAGCCAACTCACTCACTCACTCACCCTTTCTTCTTCTCCGCCTCCCCGCCATACAACCCCTCATAACTCTCCCTCAGCCTCATCTTCAAATGTTCCTCGGCCGTCATGACCCTGCGCTCCGAGTACGGATTCCCTTCCCACAACCCGCCCTGATAACTCCTCACCCTCTCGCTCGGGACTGGGGTCAACTCGGCCGCGTGGTGTGGGTGGCAGAAGTACGCGATCGAGTACCGCGGACTCGCGACATCCGTCTCCCCGTCCACCACACCTCTTCCCGAAGAGGAAGATGAGGATGGGAAGACAACCCGGTGCACGGTACTCCGCAGCAACCCGTTCGTCCAATACGACAACAGATCACCAATGTTCACCAGGATAGGCGGCGCCGGGTCGTTTTCCGCCGACGGAGGAACCACCGGCACCGGCGCCCAGGTTTTGCCGTCTTTCAGCAGGATCTCCAGCCCCGGCTGGCCGCGCAGGCGGAAGAGGAGGGTTAGAGAACCGTAGTCGGAGTGCGCTCCGGCGCGGACGTCGCCGTCCTCGGGCGGCGGGGTGGCGGAATCTGATCCCGACGACGATGACGACAGCGAACTGCGCGGTGGATAGCGCAAGAAGCGCAGGATCGTGCCGGAGGGGCCTTTGGAGCGGAGATGGGCTTCGGTGAAGAAGTTTGGTGGATCGACGCCTAGGCCGATACCGATGAGGGAGAGGAGTTTGAGGGTGAGGTGGTAGCAGTGGTCTTTGAATTGGCTGATGGCCGGGGCGTCGGGGGTGATGGTCGCCGGGAGGGGTTGGTCGGGTTGACCGTTGAGGAAGTCGCCGAAGTTGAAGGCTCTGTGGGGTAGGGAGAAGTGGTGGTTAGGATGGTTGGTGATGGTGAGTTGGGTTGAAGGGGGCGTACTCTTTGAAGTCACCGACCTGATCAGGCTTGTTTAGCATAACTAACACAGAGAGAATTGTCCAAGACGGACGCTTCTGGGAGACTTACACGCTGGTTTGCAGGGTCGAGCTTTTCGACGTTCATGCCGGACCACTGGAGGTGTGATATGGGTTGGTTCAGTTCAGGGGTGTTGTAAGTGAAGGGGAGCTAACTTACACCGCGGTTGTTCTGCTGGATTGCGCATGCCTGCTTCTCGCTCAGGGGTGCGTCGAATAGCTTTTTGGACTGAAAACCCGTCAGTCAGTTATGTGATCTATCATGACGTAAACATACCTAGGTACTGTATACAATCTCAAAGGCCTGATCTACCGCCTCTACGGGGATATCGGCGCCGGTGTTGCGGATGTAGAGGAAGCCATGCTCGATGGCGGCCTCGACCAGCTCTGTGGCCACCTGAGTCTGGTCACCGTCACCGGATATGTCGATGATGGGGAGCTTGGCTGTCTGGGCCATTTTGCTGCTACGGAGTGGTGGTTGGATCATACGCGGAAGACGGAGGAGGGTAGTTGATAGTTGATAGGGCTCTGAGACTGTAACCTCCGGGCTGGCCGAGGGATAGAACGGACCGACCCAATGCGGAACTTTGGAGATGGCCAAGCCAACTCAAGTACCTAAGCCTGGGACTGTCACCAGCGAACTCATGATACAACTTGAAAAAAAATATAAATTTGGTGTCATTTCATTGTCTTACGAATCCATCAAGTGTCAATTTTATTTTCTTGGAGATCATGCCTTGATATTGAGCACCATTGTCAAGATGTGCACTGTATTGCGCACTGTAACTTTGGATCTGTCGGGCCGTGGAAGTCCCCTGAGAGCTGCCCTGTGACATGACCCACCGACTGCGGTGTCGCGACAAGCTGACGGCGGAAAGGGAGCATTTTATTGAGCACCACCTCCCGCCCCCCGACCCCGACGCGCGATCCAAGGATGGCTTCGGAGGGCGAACCGGGAAGGCCAAGCGCCGCAGCCTCAAACCTTTCCACCTCGCAGCCCTTCCGCAGAACGTGATCCTCGCGTCATCCCCTTCTCCATCGCTGCGCCTCAATCCCCAAAATCACGACTGCCAGTGATGGTACGTCGTGCGTCCCTACGATAGATACTACGTCGTCACCTGGGATTGCGTATCTAGACTATGCTGTCGATCAACTTGTCGAATTAATTCCATTCCATCCCTCTCTCATCCAACCAACCAACCCACCCACACCAACTCGAGGTCCTTTCCGAAACGCGCCTTTGAGCCCTTCCGTCCCATCTTCGCCAAACCCCATCACCGAGGCAAACAATTGCAACAATCAGGTGGTCGCCCTGCGCGGCTTTCTTTCATTCGCCATGGCCACCCCATCCTCGATGGCGCTCATGTCGGACGCCGAAGTGCCCAGTTCGCCAGTCCACATCGAGAAGTCCTTCATGACCGCTGCGACCGAGGACGACGACACACGAATGATGGCGACCCCAGACCCATCCGAGAAACACCCTCGTGGAAAGAAGCGCGGCCGCGACGATGGCAACGGGCCCCAGGTCATCGGCAAGATCCGCCACCTCAAGAAAGAGGACGGCGAGCCGCTCTGGCGCAAGGACATCCAGTACGATTTCCTGCGCGCCGTCTTCGACAACGAGCAAAAGGTCTTCACCAACAGCTACGAGAAGGATCGCCTGGGCAAGCAGTGCTTCGCCGATCTCTACATCGACACCATGTCGAGGAGCAGCAAGACGAGCAAGGTGCTCCGTGACAAGCTGCTGAGCGACCGCGAGGCTGCCAAAGGTATGGCCATGGTCTGCCTCTTGGTCAACATTGGCCGCATGAACACCACCCTCAACTGTGAGTTTCCCATCTAGTCTGTCATCTTCCATCCTCCTACTGACCGACCTCCTCCTCCAGTCTTCCCCGAGATGCGTGCCCAGCTGCGCACCTACCACGCGATTCCCTGCCTCCAAGCCCGTCAAGACCCCCACGCATACAAGCAGCTCCAGGATGCCCCGAGGCTCAAATCCATCCTCAAGGGAGGCTGCGACGATCGGCCCGAGCCCGCCTCTCTCGACGAGATCAAGGCCCTCGACGTGCCTCGGACGAACCCCGTCAACCTGTTGTTCCTCATCTGCCAGTCGGCCGCAAAGATTGCCGAACTGCACTTCCCCCCGGGCCAGGAGTTCCACGACCTCATCATGAAGACAAACTACAGCAGCGAGAGCCGTGCCCGCGCTTTTCTCTGGCTCATGTGGTTCTACCTCGAGTCCGATTTCACCGAAGAAGGATGCGAAGAGAACCCCTTCGGTCCCGGTGTCGATTATGGAGTGGATGTGGCGAATCAAGGCGTTCCCCGGCTTCGCCCGTTGACCGAAGAAGAAGAGGCCCAGGAGAATGTCGACACGCCCGAGGAGATCGAGTTTGGCTACGCCAAACAAAAGATGCGTGCCAAGATCATCGAAATGGACCAGCAGTACATGGCCGAAAGCCAGACCAAGAGGAACCGCGCTCGATTCCCCGCCGGTGACGAAATCGGGCCTACAGCAGGCATCTTGCCACGGATAAGGCCGTCCAAGAACGAAAGCGACCTGGATAGCGTCCGGTCGACTCCGCCTCCGCGCGCCCTTGGCCGGCCGAGCAGCATCTTCGGCAGCCTCGCCCGCGGCCGCGGCCCGCACTCTCTCAAATACCAAGTCTTGGACGGCGTCTCCCCAAGCGGCGACCGCGTCATCGACGGCACCCTGGTCCGCAAACCCCGTCCCCCGACCGCCCACCAGCTTGCCGTCGAGCGCAACCGCTCGCAGCGCGTCGAATACATCCTCGACCGCGGCATCCGCCGCAGCCACCACCGCTCGCGCAAGGAACGCCGCCTGGAAGGCGCCATCATCCGCGCCCTGCCGCGCCTGGCGCAGATGCAAGACCCGTTCGACGACAGCGAGGAGGACGACGTGGTCAACTCGCACGGCGGGGCGGGGGGCGAGCGCGGGAAGCATTCGTCTTCGTCGGCATCCCACGCCAACGGCGGCAGCTCCAGCGACGACCGCCACAAAAACATGCGCGAGCGCGGCTACGGCGGATTGGCTCAGCTGAAAGACGAGCCGGACGATTTTGGCGAGCAGGCCTGCTCCTACGCGGCCGCCCTCCGCCGCGCCGTCCGCAGGCTCGACCGCTGGGAAACCCACACGGGCCCGGACCTCGGCGTCATCCGCCCCATCAAGCGGCCCAAGGTCAAGCCCGCGCAGGATCAGGATCAGCAGCAGCAGGAGAACGGCGCGGATGATGAGCACGACGATCACGAACCCCGCACCTCTCCCTCCGCTCACCGCTCGGCTGGTAAAAACGGCGCCGCCGCCGACCGGGGTGGCCGCGACCCGGCAGAGACGGAGGACGAGGCGGACGTGTCGGTGCTGCACTCGCGCCGCCCGGCGGGGGCGTTGTTGCTCGCGGACGACGACGACGATAGCGGCGTCGGGAGGAGGACCAACGGCGCGGCGAGGAGAGCGACGACGGCGACGAGTGTGGATGCCAACGGGGATACGCCCATGGATGATGCGGATGAATTGGATGAGGTGGATAAGGAGTTGTTGGGGCTCGGGGAGGGGGATGATGCCGAGGAAGAGGGAGATGGGGAAGGAGAGGGGGAGGGAGAGGGGGAAGGGGAGGGAGAGGAGGAGTTGGATGATGTGGATAAGACGCTGTTGGGGATGGACGGGTCGGATTCGGAGTAAGATAGGGGAGAGGGGTTTGGTTCCCCTTCATGAGTTTGTTTTGTTTTGCAATGGTGTTGGGCGTGACGGTGTGATGTGGTGTGGTGTATCAGCATAGACTTTTTTTTTACCTTTTTGATTTGTTTTTTTTTTTTTTTTGTTTTTCGAAACTTTGTACAAGTAGGTATGTATCTCAACGACATGGAGCGGGATGCGCTAGGGAGGGACATCATGGGCGGTGCGGTGGGTTTTCCTTTTTACATCATGGGAACTGTCTGAGTTAATAAGTAAAGAGCGGAATGGACTTGCTACCATCTACTACCTACCGAGCGCTACGGTGCTTGTTGTGTTGTATTACGTGTGACAGAGCGAAGCACCCATTAATCTTGACGTCGTAACATTCGAAGGGACCAGAATTCAGAGTCCATCGAGAGGAGAGAGAGAAAGAGACTCTCCCTCATACTCATAGGCAACCATCATTCAGTACCTATGTACCTGATTTGCTACCAACCACCACACCAACCCAGATAACCTCCACACTCCCCATATCCCCAAGCACGCAAATCTCCCTCAT